>NC_056037.1:30295899-30604443 GCF_004379255.2 Salvia splendens | reverse complement strand
ATATTTTTTCAATCTTGATTGTAATGTTTATTTTATAACTAAGCACTTCCCTTTGGTGAAAGTATACAACTTTAGGAAAAATAAACTACTACAAGAATGAAATGAAGATAAAAATTTAGAATTGCGACTTAAAATTAAGAAACTTGTCATATATTACTTCGATTTTGAAAAGTATGGCACAAACTAGATTTTGACTAATTTTCAAGATTTATTTGACAATTTATCCTATTACAAAAATAGTAGTAATTGGATTAGAAACAAAAAAATTATTGATTTTTTAAAAAAATTGACGACCATCACACAGCAATCTTATGGAAAATAAACTAAAAACATTTAAGTACAAAAATCCTTTCAAAATATTAATGATTTGATCAAATAAAATGAACATCTAGAGTGTAAAAAAATTTCAGTCTTTCATGTTATATTTGTTCATAAAAAATTTGATCAAAAATCCTCTAAATTGATGTTTTTCTAGTCATTATATTTGTTCATAAAAAAAATCTTAATCGTGAATAACATGAGTTTCTAGTACTAAAATTAGTAAATGATAGTGATGGAGAAATTATTAAAGCGTAGTCAATTAAAAAAAAATAAGACTCACTTAGAGAAAATAACTTATCATAAATAGATGGAAACTAATTTTGATACCCAAAATTCTTTGTGGATACAGGTTATATATATGAATAAATTACTCTTTTTCGATTTGGCCATTAATTTTGTTGGTTCTATAAAAAAAGCTGAATAGTAGAATATAGAAGTATTGGTCGAAAATATCACAAATTTTACATCTATATATTATTTTTTTATGTAAGTAAAATATTTTGGGCAAAAACTTATTATTTATGAGTAGTGGTGAAACGTTTATAATATTGTTAACTAATTTTAAGTTCATGTAGTGTCAAGTAAAATAAAAAAAAGTGTTTAGATTCGTATAATATAGTTATTGACTCGCTATATGAAATAACATAAAGAATAAAATATTTATAAAATTTGAGACTAATTTGAAAGTTCATGGTTTCAGGCCATTTTGTTTATTTATACAAGTAGAAATTTACAATCAATTTATTTAATTTATGGAGCAGAGTTGAAAATACACAGCACAGCACAGCACAGGTGTTGAAGAAGAAGAGCAGCACACGCACACGTAAGTCGAATACAAACTGTGACGAAATCCAGAAACACAGCGCTAGAATCAATTCCAATACAGCAATGAAGAAAGATAAAGGAGTCGCAATCCAAAACCCTAAGGAAGAAGAGGAAGACGATGATGAAGAAGAAGATGGTTTTGATCGTCGATTTCAAAACGCCCAATCAGCCGCTCTCCCCTTCTCCACTCGCAACGCTTCTTCTAAATATGATTTTGTTAAGGTTTACTCATCCGATCATAAATCATCTTCTATTTTATTTTCTTTTCTGTTGTCAAAATTTCACACTTGCTTGTTCAATTATTTGTTCAATTCAGGTGAAGGTATGATTGGGAGACAATGCCGACCACTATTACGTGCTCTCCCGGTTTTTGCTTAGCAGAATGTTAACTGTCACTAAGGTAAAACAAAAACCCCCTGCATTTTTTGTTTTTACACTTTTGGAGTGTTCCTGATTATTTTGTTAAATTAAATCAAAATGTAGTTATGGTTTTCTATTTGATCTTCACTGCAGATTCCTAATCACGTGGCTATTAAGATTGCTCTTGAGCTAAAAAAGCTGCTTATAGATAATAGCCTTCTAGACGTGTATGTTCTGCCACCACACACATGTTTGGATGTTAATTCGTTTTCTTCTACTGTTAATTGACTAAGATAATTGCATTGCAGCTCACAGTCTGACCTTGAAGCTAACTTATTTAAGGTGGGTTCATTCTCTATCTTTATTTTTCAGCATTTATGTTAAATTAGAGCTTTTTGATAAATGGCAATGCATGTTTTGGAATTCCATTAGTCCTTTATTGATGTAAATGGTAGTATGATACTACTATGATAAGGCTTTAAGTCATACTGGATTAGTATTTACTTTATTGAGCTTGAACGACTTTGCTGCATTGATTGGTGCCTTCAGACTGCGACCTAGAAGTTCTAGCAGACCATTTGTTATTTTCTTGGGTGTACTTTTTGTGCTTTGCTTCTGTTTACAGTCTGTTTGTGGGGTTTCCAATGTCCTTAATGGCCCAACATAGTACCGGTGAACTTAACTCCATTTCTTAAATGAACTCAAGGAATATATCTCTTTCAACTAGTGAATTTCCCGGACTGGTATTCCTTATTTTGTTATGCTCTTAAATCTTCTCATTGTATTGTCTTGTATTGCTTGCATTGTATACGGAGGCTTACACACGTGATTACATGGTTCCATAATTTTTCCCTCATTCTCATAGCTCATGGAGCGGCGAGGTTATGGACAGGAGTATATAAACCGATACAAAATGATGACGAGGTCAGTTACTTCTTCATCTTTGTTTTATGTTGATATTGATTATTGAGGTCGTGTATTTTTATGCAAAAAAAACTTGGGTTGAATATTTCCTAACATTAAGACATCATTTTTTTTAACATTAAGACATCATTTGGAAGATGATAAATTGTATCACTTGCGGATCCACGAGTTTGAAAAAACAAATACACGCTTCACTTTGTTTTGTGACTTGGGCATATGTGAAGATGACTAGAGGTCTGGAAGATGGGTGAAAAAGGGAATATGTGTACTCCCCCAAAGTACAGAATGCACCTACATTTCCCTAGAATGATGAGAGGAATATCAGATTTAACAAACCCATATCTACTTGCTTGTTGCATACCTGAGTATTAAGATGATATATTAACTGATACTCCCTCCGTCCCTCTGTAGTAGAGGCGTTTCATTTTGAGCACTCGTTTTGAAAAAATGATAATAAATAATTAAAATAGAAAAAATGTAAAATAAGAGAAAAATAATATAGAGAAGACTCTTAACTATATTATTCTCTTTTTACTTTACTTTTTTTACACTTTAGCTATTTATTATAATTTTTTCAAAACGAGTGCTCAAAATGAAACGCCTCTACTACAGAGGGACGGAGAGAGTACTTTATTTTCTTCTAATGTTTACCATTACTTTAAAATGATTTTCTCTGTCTATAAGGTTTCATCATCAAAGAGTGCCACTGGTCATTCTTGTATGTGGAACTGCATGTGTTGGAAAATCGACTATTGCTACTCAACTTGCACAAAGGCTAAATTTGCCAAATGTGTTGCAGGTGAGATTCTCCTTATTACAAAAGTAATGCTTAAAGTCCATTTGTTGGAGTCCCCACGCTCGAATTCTTTCTCCTGGATTTTTTCCCAGTTTTGAATTATAATTTATTATATTTCTTTATTTTTGTTTCTCCCTTGGTTGTTCGGGAATTCTCAAACTAACTCTAGTGCTTTTATATTGTCTTAATGCACAGACGAGTATGGTGTACGAGTTACTGCGCACAGCAACAGAGTATGTACCTCCATGGCTTATAATTTTGCTTTGTTAACAGTTTCTGCAATTAACTTAAAAAACCAGATTTTTATCTGACAGACTTAGTCAATTAATGTCCAACTTGTTCAGCCTTAGGTAGTGTTCACTGATGGTAAAATCAAGCCATAAGGCTGGAAATAGTCAATATATGGGCTACTAGAGAATTTTCTAGACTGCTTCTAAGAAGTTTGTGCTTATCCAATTGCAGATTATCAGACTTATACTTTTTAAATGCATTAATTGTTATTTTGATTAAAATTGATAAATATTGCATATGTGATGCTAAAGTACTTGATGGTGATTCTGCATAATGTTGCCTACTCTTTCATCTCAGTGCGCCATTAACATCTTCCCCAGTTTGGGCACGAGATTTCAACTCGTCTGATGAGTTAATAACTGAATTTTGCAGAGAGTGTCGAATTGTCCGGAAAGGTATTGCAATAGCTTCAGTATTTTTCACTGTTGCATTGAAATTATCCTATAAATCATGTATAATTTGTGCTTCGAATAGGTTTGGCTGGTGATTTGAAGAAAGCAATGAAGGATGGGAAACCAATTATAATTGAGGTAATTTCCAGCTAGCTTTGCTTGCTTTGCGACTCTCTTGTTTGCTTGCTTACTTACTTTTCCTTTGATTCTTTTCTGGACTGAATCTTCGATCACTGGCATTATATCTTAATAATATTGTGAGGATGTTGAAAGGTTGTACCTAAAAGTTCAGAGTTCATTACATTAAGAATCATATATTGTGGAATCTGATGGTTTACATGGTAAGGATATTGGAAAACCAGGAGTAGAGGAGCCTTGAATTTTCTTCGCTATGACAAATGGTCAAATCCTATTTTTCTTTAGCCTGAATTGATTATCGATACTACCATGCAGTATATAAGAGGACACAATTTGTATCAGTATCATATTGAGCTTCTTTTTATAATTCAAACACTAAAAGATTAGATCATAATCACCGTACATGAATATTATTATGCTCTGAATCATATTCGGATGTGATTATCAGACCTGACCATGAAGCACAATTTTTGGTACCCAGTATTATCATTTACAGTTGCATGCAAAGCACTTGGTAATTTTCCACAAGTACATACATCTGCATGCAAGAACGTATTCTAGTTTGCTTAAACCTGCATAGAAATAATGAATAGTTAATTATAGTCTAGATATACAGATGTAACTTATTTTAGGACTTGTTTAAATTGCTTCTTTACATATTATTATTCGAGGATTTGTATTCTTATCGAGGTGGACCCTGTTAACATATGTCCTCATGGTTATGTATTTCTTTTTTTTAATAAAAATTACAGGGCATACATTTGGACCCGAGTATTTACTTAATGAATGATGAAAATAAGTCATCAACCACGAACCAAGGAAAAGAGGGAGAAAAGGCTGCAGAAAAAATAAAAAATGGAAGCTCAGCTGAGAATCATTCCACTGCTGTATCTGTTAATCAAGACAATGACAACTCTGGCACTCAGATTGCCAGGTCAGAGGAAGTAGCATCGGGTGTGGATATGGTTTCAGGGGCTCTGGAAAATGTGAACCTAAGCAGTAGCGCCCCTGAATGCCAAGGTGAAAATTGTTGTTTTTTGTGATCTTGACTTTCACATTTTTTATTTGGTTCCTCGTGCTGTATTTTCTGCTAGAAGATATCTCACCTGCTTGCACTAATTTTTCTGAGCAAAACTTCCAACTTTCTAATTATCTTCACAGACAAAATGGTGAAAGATGCTGAACCCGTCCAGCCACCTGCAGTCAATAAAGAAAAGTCTGGACCTGAACCCATTATTATTCCTATAATCCTGAAGATGGCTGAATTTGACCATAAGGTGTCTAAAGTTACTTATTGTTTTGATGGTTTTCCTTGTTACCACAATGAGAGCTTGCCTCAGATAGCTCTAAAGATTACTCCTATATTATGAACTAAGACTTGAGAAAACCTGGGCAAGAGTACGGAAAAATTTAATGATGGGCAAATCCTCACTAGGCATGCCTGGGAATATAAGGTTGGGCAAACAGCCAAACATCATATAGGAAATGGAATCTTAAAATGTGGAAGTGAAATTGGTTAATGGAAGGGAGAGCTAGTTAGAGATTGTAAGTTGGATCTATCGTGCAATCAGGTGGTCACTGGATTTGGTGATAAAAAAATGAGTAAAAGTTTTTTAGCGAAATAATTTTGTCATTTCTTTAGAGATCGGCTTATCTTGATGTGTTCATGAATTCTAGAAACCTTGCTATAATATTCAAAACAAGGTTTTTGTTTTTGGAAGTTTGCCTAAAATGGTTGGATTTCACAGGCTTTGCTGGAGGAGTGGTTATCTACTCGTGCTATGGAAAAATTCCCTGTACAGGTTATACATTAACTGTCCTCTCACAAACTTCATTTTAAAACTGTTCAGTGTGATTAGAATACAGTGCTGCTTCATTTTTTGTTATACATTTAAACCAGTGATGGGACCTTTACTTTGAGTAATATGATTAATTGATAAAAATAATCTTAAGCTAATCTACATTTTAATTTTTTAGCATGTTTGACCCTCTTATTCTTCAAATACTCAATCCTATGTTTTATCAATCTATCCTATTACCGAGTAAATTCCCTTAAGTGCTAATTTCGGTATGTGAAGTGCTGAATTACTTTATCATGCATATTGATTTATAGAGTATTGTGCATTATCCTTATTGGTGACTGCACAATGCAATTATTGTTCTCAAGTCATCCTCGGACTTCGGATGTACCTCTGAATCAATTGAAGGTAACTTAAATTAGTGAGCCTAATTTATATTTTCCTCATTGAAGATTTCAATCTGGTGTATGAGGCTCAATAGTTTGGGAATTATTTACACATTACTTACACTTTTTATAGTTCTGGTTTGAGTTTGTATCAAGTCTTGAATTTTTATCTCTATGTGTTCTATAAGCTTGTAATACTCGACTCATAAATTCCACATAGGCTTTAGGAATACATATTAGCTATATGATTTTTTTTTATTTATGCTTCTGGAGTCATTTCTTACAATAAATCGTTGACAATCATAATCTACTTGTTTTTCCAGGACAAGGATAAGTTAATTGCTAACTTGAAAACTATCCAGGACTACCTCTGTTCATTTAAGTCCCAGGTACTTCCATTTGAAACATTTGCCATCAAAGTAAAGACACTACTGTGTTATGGTCGATTTTTGTAATTTTTAATAAATCGTGTGGTGAAATTCCAATTATCGATATGTTCTTCTGCCCCATCTGTTGATCATCCTTTTGTTCTGCCTAGATAGGAAGACTTTGAATGTGTGTGTCTGCTGAAAAAAGTAAATGCAATCACAACTTTTGTCTATCCTCTATTGGTTATTCTTTATTTGTAATAAATTGGATAAAAACTTTTAATCCTGCAAAGGAACAATTTTATAATCCTTTTCGAATAAAGTGAAGTTAGATGATTTTAATTGCACACTTTAATTTACTTCCAATCTGCTAATTGTATTTAATGAAAACTTGTGAGCAGGGTTACTCAGTTGTCAATATATCGGCTACAGCATTCCCTCAGACTTTAGATTGGCTGCATAGTTACCTACTTCAGGTAATAGATATTCTTCTGAGATTTGGTGTTGTCCTAGCCGTTTTTGTCCTTTGATTTCCTTGTTCTCTCTCTGTCTTTCTATGGCACAAGAGGATGGGAGTGTGACTCTGAAGACATGAGACTTAAATAGGAACTCGTCATTAATAATTTGTTTCAGAACCTTGTCTGGGTTTATAAAGATATGACATTGACTGACAACTTATGGCAAATATGATGTTAAAGCACCTTCCACTCTACTGTATTTTAAATCTCATCTATAAAATTTATACTTATAGTCACAAAAGTTAGAAGCTAAGACTATTGTAAATGCTATGAATATATAATATGTTAATTATTTAATGTAGTATGCTTTCTGTATTCTTTGTATCTTTCTAAATTACCAGGTCCCAGTTGGGTGGAAGGAAGGAATGAATTTAAATCTTTCCATGTTCATTGGTCAAAACATGTTTACTACTACTTCATTTGTTAGCTGAATGAGCAAATATTAACATGTACTATGTCACATTGGCTCAATCATATATTCTTATTGTGGTTTTCTTTTTCTCTGCATATAGTGCATTGAGCAAGGTACAACTTCAGTTTCTGCTAAGAGTGATGGTCAGACTGGGAAATTAGGTCAAAAATATCATAGCTTGGTGAATTGAAGGTATGTTTTCCCAGCATGCATCAATCTGATAAAAGTAACATAATTAGAACACACTACGTGTGCTCAATTTGATGAATCTGCTCTTAGATTGTTGGTTAAACAAACACTACATGTGAGCCTTGCAACTGGGCAGGCCATTCGACCTAAGACCCAGGAGGCATGGATTTAACCTTTGGATTATTTTCAGCTTGTTTTGAGTTCCTGTACTTGAATTTTCCTGACAAACAGAATTCGCAGTGCGTCATCCGAAGACAAGGTATTGGTGGTTCCTACTTAATGTGAAATGTCAAATACAGATTCCAGGGACGACTTGTAATTGAGGATGATCTTGAATGTAAAATTATAAACGAGGGTGCAGCTTTCTGGTGATAGGAGATGGAGGTGTGGATTGTTATTATCGCAAACAAGGGATGCCTCTCATTGAACTGCCACAGCCAGAGACAATAGGGGGTATAGTTCTAGCTATTTATATCGACGTCTCCGCCTGTATCATGCCGTTACATATCACCTTTGTACTCACTACTCGCTATATGGCCACACTGTTTTTATTGGATTTGGGAATGTTTCAACTGCTAATTAGAAAAGAAACGGGAAAAAAGAGAAAGCCTGCATGTATAGTTTGGTTTACTATGCTTGCTTGCATATCATACTGTATAAATATTTTGAATAAAAGTTGAAATTTCGACCAAAACGTAGCATGATTAGTTACTGTGTGGGTGTATCCACTGAGTAGCACAGAAGGTTCAAGACTTCAAGTAAGGGGAAAAGGAATTATTGGTAATTGCAATTAGAGTTGGTTTGGTATCATGGAATTGAAGCATTCCATTCTTTAAGTATTATGGTGTAAAAAAATATTTGGATTTGAAATTGAATTTAATTCAAAATTCTTTTACGAGTCCATTCAGTATATATAACTGAATCTATAATTCTATAGATTTGAATTTGAAGGAATTGATTTACAATTCAATTTCATATCCTTTGTTCGGTAAAAATGATGTAATTGAGAAGAAAGCAGATATGAATCGAGCAAGAACGAGAGGGGATTTGAGAGAGAGAATAGAGAGACTGAATTTGCAGAAAGTAAAGATAGATTTCTATTGATGATTTCACTCAATTGAATCGGTTATACATCAACAAAGCTTATATCCTATTGTGAGCTCAAAAACTAACTTGATAACAAGAAAACTAACTCACAACGGCTATTTTTCTTCAACCAATTCTTGATCTCATGCTTCCCTTTAGCTGCACCGAGCTGTGCATCTGTTGTGCTGACCACCCACACCTAACAAATTGAATTTGAAAAAATTATAGTGTGTGTGCATGTGTAGTGTGTATTGTGTGCATTCATAAATTTAGGTAATTCTCCCTCCGTCTAGGATAAATAGTCTCATTTTATCATTTTGTGGATATCCATAAAAAAATAGTCTCATTTCTAAAAATAAAAAATTTCACTTCTATATTTTACTTACTTTTTCTTCTCTCTACGTCACTTTAACTACTTTGTCTCCCTATCTCTTTTACTTTACCTATTTTTTTTCATTCTATCTTACTTTATCAGTTTCTCATTAAAACCATACCGTCCACAAATAAAACTATTTTTTGTAGATAGAAGGAGTATATAAATAATAATTTATAAAATTTTAAAGAAAAGTTAATACTAATTTTGATTGTTTTTTTACATATCAAACAAAGAATTTGAAATTAAAATATAATTATTTACTTTTATTTAATTGTAGTACTAATTAAGGATTTAGCATTGGAATTGAATACTAACTTTAAATTGAATACCATCCAATTCCGATTTCCATAATTCCAAAAATATGGTACCAATCAGGCATGTTGAAGTACATTAAGCCTTGTAAGATTCATTTCACCTTATTAATTTTAGCGGACATATATAATGCCTATGCTGGAGATTTTAACTTTATTGGACTTCAAAACTCTTCCATAACTTGAATAATCACAAATTATACCCAACAAGATGAAGATGAGAAACCACAGCTTAATTACAAGAGCCTGAATTAATAACCTCTAATTGGGTACATCATCACAAAAGATGTATTCTAAGATGACCCCAAAAACCTCCAGTGACAAGCAGATTGTCTACCCGCAGTCAAAACCAAGATTATGAAACTGCAAGAAACAAGACAGATTAGATCACATTTGATTCATATTATTTGAGATGATATGTTAACAAACAATAGTGTAACATGCTGAGTTAAAAAAACAGAAGAGAAAGGACATTGTGGTGTAGCATGCTGAGTTCTTGGGTAAGAAAATGTAGAGAAGTTGAACCTGGCTAAACTTTGTCAGCCAGAATTGATCCAACCAACAATTGAGTTCATCAAAGCCATCAACATGATGACAAATGGTAACACCCATTTGGCATGTAAAATCACATGGTTGTTTATTTATATGACAAAAAGATGTCATGTGTAGGTATAATAATGCTCACCGGACAATCACAGTTACTTGGTTTGCTGTTTCGTCACAGTTCTCTGAACAGTAGAGACACCATCTACAAATTTTGTTCGGAAAAGAACGTTGGCATTGTTAAACATGCCTTCTTTCAAGGAGACTACAATGAACTGCACATTTTGTTGGGGGGAGAAAAAAGAAGGCATCAGATTCTATATGATTTGAATATACAGATGAAAATCAAAATAGAAATGATTTGAACATAAAATAATGATTGATATGTCAACATTATGTATTGTCAATAAACATCCTTGAGACATATCAGGTATGGTCAAATCTGTTTCTGGCTGCTATGGAGAAACAGGAGAATAAGCAATAGAAACATGAATTCTAACCTGAGAGTGTGGAAAGTGAGATTTGATCATTCTTCCGATGTTCTGTGTGTGGCTTAAATCAAGAGCTGCATCAACCTGAGACACATTTCAGAAAGTGTAGGTTGAATCATGAACTTTTTCTATTTACTTCAGCATATATAAATTCTGTGACTGCATTTACATTTCAAGAATTCTCATGCACATGGTTTGTAGAATTAAGAGGTTTATGGCAGTCTCAAATAATGACTCAGTAGTGGATAAGAAGAATGAATAGTGGTTTGAGAAAGAAATTTAAATAGTTTGAGCTGATAATTCAAGTTCAAGATACATGTAATACATACCTCATCCAATATATATAATGGAGCTGGTTTAAAAAGAAGCAAAGCCAAGATCAAAGAAAGAGCGAGTAAAGATCGTTGTCCCCCACTGAGTTCAGACAAAGACTGTTTCCAGACACTCCCAAAAGCAACTCGAACTTCCAAGCCATCGAGGAAGCTGCCTCCTTCTGGAGGCTCCAGCTTGGCCATTGTGCCAGGCAAGAGAGTAGAAAATATTGAACCAAAATCTCTGAATAAAGACAGCACCAAATCAATATTAACTAAAGCTAGTATGGTTACAGCTTAACAAATAGGAGGAAAACTAATGTGTCAGTTTGGAGGAAATTATATTTCTTTAATTGAGAACTAGCGCTTATTGTAAATTAAATGGGTACTTACTTGTTAACTTTATTCCAAGTAACTTTGAGCGTCTCCTTCTTCTTCTCATCAAGCTCTTCAATAACCATTTTGATTTTTGACTTGTCATTCTACATAGAAAATGTAGAATAAATAAAGGTAGAACAAGGATGAAAACTTTTATAATGCACATTGCTAACCTCAATTATGTTCTTTTTAGATAGCAAATCATTGTACTCATCTTCAGCTTTTTCAAACATGGCCATGACCTTCTTATTCACCCTCTTCTCTAGACTGCAATAGGAAATGAAGATTAAATACTATTAGAGGAATTCTTCTTCTAATTGAATTGTATGTTTACCAAATATCTTGCTTCATTCTCACCCAGATTGCTCAGCTTGCAGTTTCTCAAAGTCTTCCCTAGCCTTAAGGGGATCACAGGACTCAAAATCATAATCTGATCCAGCTCGTCCAAAAAGTTGCTTCTCAGATGCAATCCATGCATGCTTTTCAATCATTTTATCAACCTTCATTGCACAATCTTTCTGATCCATGTCCATGCGTTTGACCTAGAGCCGGAAAGAAAGTGAAGATAGCGTCTAGAGAAGCGTTTCCGATTACCCAAATAAATAAATTACCTCATTTTCCATTCTTTTCCTCTCTAGATTGACTTCACTAATTTTTTGCTGGATATCCTTTTGCTTCTTGACAATACCACTTATTTGTGAATCACATTCCTTGATCTTCCTGCTGGCCATGTTATGCTCAGCTTGGACCTCATCATGAGATTGTTTAATAGAAGAAATCTGAAAAGACACAAGGAACATCACTTTATTTCCATGCAGGAAAAGCACTGTTCTAGAACACATAATATCTGATTTTGTAATTGGTTTGTACCTTGGTTCTCTGAGAATCCAGTTCAGAAGTAAGATCCTCAATGTGCTTATTCAAAGCTTCTAATTGGCTCTCCAGTGATGAGCATTCTTTCTTATTTGCTTCCATCTCCATTATAAGCCGCTCTCGGTCAGTCTCATGTCGCTAATGGTTCCCACCAATGAAACAAGAACCGCGATGTAAGTTGACCAAAGCAGAATTGAGGTGAGATATATACTCAAGAAGTTCAATGCATCAGGTCAAATTAATAGCCAGAAACAATAAAAAATGAGTTTATGGGGCCCATAATTGAGCGAACGGAAATAGTATTTGCATAAGGTTATTGCACAAAGATAATAGCAGGGATATAACATGACTACTACTAGAATAGTTAGTTGTCTTACTAAATTGCAAGATTTTTATGATTGATAGAACATAAGAGGTTAATCATACTGCCAGAATCACTGCCAGAATCAGCTCAATGCCCAAGGTCTTATGACCAATCAAGCTAATAAACTTCAAGATAGAATTATCTCAGGTACAATGGTGGCCTTCATGCCCGTTATGTGGTGAACATACCCTGAGGTTCTCTGAGGCTGCCTGCATCTGGGTTTTGATAGCCTTGATCTTCTTCTCTAAATCCTTAAGCCTACTCTCCCTGTTTCCAGCATGGTCATGGATCGACTTCTCAAGGGATGACACTCTGGTTACACATTCATCATACAGAACTTTCTTATCTATAATTGCTGATTTTGCTTCGGCTAGCTTCTCCTCTGTACTCTGTACCCACTCCCTGAGCTACATTACAAGACAGAGTTCATGAAATGTTATGAGTGACAATGAAGTAGGAATCAGATATGAAAATATGTAATGGAAAAAACCAGAAGAATTGAGTTGTTCTGCTGCAAATAAAGATTAAGGCTCAACCTGATGGTGCTCAGTTTGTTTAGCCCTGTCCTCTAAGAGCCTGAGCTCATGTGACTTGAGTACCAAATCTTTCTTAAGGTTTTCAAACACTCTTTGATGAGGAAGAAGCTCATTGATCTGATGCCAATACATAGATGAATTAGAGTTAAGATTAGGTTGACAAATGGGAAACATCAATTGTAGGTTTGTGAGGTATAGAAAGACATTTATTTCTATTGCAGTTCGGCTGAACCTCAAGGTCATTTTCGTAACTATTAGGTTTAACCTTCTTTTAATGTTTAATAAGAGAAACTCAATTAATCAAGATTATTATCACATTTACACTTCTTTTGAAAAGACACAAAAGTTGATCAAGGTTCAAAATAACCTTAGCTTCAATTTCTGATAGTCGCTTTTGATGAGTAGAGAGTTCCAATTCAACTTCTGCCAAAGCATGAAGCTGCCTCAACAGTTCACCTCCACCTCTGGAATTATGAAGAGTTTGAAAATGTATATACGTTACTATGATGGTAGACCATATAAAAAGAATAACACAAAGAAACTAAATTGTATATCATGATGTGGGTTAGCCTTAAGAATTTTTGACTCCATAAAGTAGCATCACTTACTTGCGACTACCACCAGTCAAAAGTCCACTAGGTTGGAAAATATCACCTTCCAGAGTAACACTTGGGGTTGCTGTTTCTCTGGTGAAGGCTACCTACAAACCAAGCAATTAGGTCACATATGAGAATATTAAAGGAAAGAAGAGAAAAGCACACACATTTGAGGTGTGGCATTGCATAGACATGTCCACAGTTCAATCAGTGCCATAATCAAAAGATGTTATATGTCACCTTTCATCCCATTCCTCTTCATCATTACAGCAACAGAATTTGAATACAAGTTCATCTTTGAAAAGTAACTTGACAATTCCAACAATTTGAAAGATGATACATTATGCAAGATGCAGTGGGGATGTCAATGGGATTCTAACATCAGATAAGGCTGTACTTGCAAGGAATATCAAAACAAAAATCTTATTCAACCAGGTCTGTTAGAGAAGCTACAAAAAATCATACTCCCTCTGTCTCTTAAAAATAGGAACTCTTTCCTTTTTGGTCCGTTTCTTAAAAATAGAAACTTCCCATTTTAGGAAATGGACTCCACAATCTAGTACCTTTTCTCTTCCTCTCTCTTACTTTACCCATTTTTTCTCTTCCTCTCTCTTACTTTACCAATTTGGCATTAAAACACGTGCCGTTACAAAAGTTCCCTTTTTTATGAAACAGATGGAGTATAAAGTAAGCATACCTCTCTTGCAGCATCAATTGATTTGCAAACAAATGTTGATCCAAACACATATTCCATGGCACTCTGCATAGCATTGATATGTCTCATAAGGGTATAGCTCATAAATATTTCTACTTCACAGTTTACAGGGAAAAAAATTGAGAGGGTGTTTGGCTGAACATGTATGCAGTATGCACCTTCACAGTCTTCAGCAACTATTTTTTAAAAATATTCAAATTGCTTCCAAAATAAAATGTGAAGATATTAGAAGTTGTATTTCAACAGTTAAGAGTGCTCCAACTTTTTTTGAAATATTTTAGAAAACTCCTTCCTTTTTGGTCATAAGAATTACAACTTTACAAATTACTAACATCTTGCAGGCTCAATCATCCAATGCTCCAACTTAAATTTTAAAAATAAAAGCTAGCATTTTATAAATTCTAATAACTTCCTATATTTTTTGGATACACTTAGTCAAAAACCCTCTTAATATTAGCAGATTCGTCAAACGAGAATGTACTTTCTATTATGCTTGCACAGTTCGGAATACAGAGTCCCAACTCCCAAATTTCTGACAATCATAGAGAACAAAAGAGCCACCCAGAATACTGTTTTAGTATACTAGCAAAATCAATTTTGCTGTCTAGGAGCTTACTTGAAGTTCTTGGTCATATCCAACCAAAGAAAGTGCCACTGCGGCATTACCTTGGCCTACCTGCAAAATTAAAAATAACATGTTTATTGACATAACAAGTCAAAGCTAAAATACATCAGAGAGATGGGTTGCATGTTAACCAATTTAACAGCAGCATCTTGGATTCGCTTTGAGACGGGGTGGCTCTGGATCTTGTTTAGAGGAATAATTGTGATTCTCCTCTGCAGACCACCCTTCTGAAGAAGTTGTTTTCCAGTATTTTCTGTGTCTACAACAACATTAAACAGCTTGCCACCAGCAGCTACCTGAACAAGAGTTCAATAAACCAACTAAGACCTTGAGATTACATCAGAGGAAGACATCTAAAAGAAACAATTTGAAGTACCACATGTCGAAAATACAATAACAAACCTCTAAGGCAACTGCTGCAGAGCTATCCTTTACTTTAATTAGTTTTGCAACCACACCTTTCACCCTTGACCGATCAAAATTATTTTCTGGATCACGGTAATTGAATTCAACCCTACCCAATCTTGAAGAAACCTCACGTGCTTTCCTTTCAAGTTTCTGCACTGTCTCTGACTCAATCGTCCGATCCTAAGAGCATTCAGCAATCCAAATGAGGCAAAGATGCATGCACCATTTAGTAAATAACCGTGTGATGCAATTTAATGAAAGGTACCTTTTGGAGTGACTCCATGAGGGTCTCATCATAAGAAAGAGATTCGAGTTCCTTTTCAACTGTTCTGACTTCTTTCCTCTTGGCATTAAGCTCATTATCTATAGCAGCAGCTTTTGCAGATGTAGACACTAATTGAGTTTTTTTCTCCTTCAGCTCTTTGTCAACATGGTTTATCTGATTTTGCAGCTGCTTCAGTTCTGTCTCTGACTTTCCTACAGCTTTCTTGGCGTCTCCCAATTGGTCTTCGAGGCACTTCTCATCATTTCCACTGCTCTTACCTGCCATTACACCCTGCAGCAATACATGAGCGTTATAGTGAGATCAGTGTAGTGGTATAACTTAGATACTAATCCAGAAAAGATTCAGCAATTTACTTGGAATTCTTTTTGATGCTCATCCAAACTATTTGAAAGCTCCTGAAAATTTTTTCTAAGATCAGAAGCTCCATCTTCAGCAGTTTTTATAGCCGTAGCCTTCTCTTCAGCTGCTAGTTTTGATTCTTGAAGGTTCCTCTCAATCTGTATATAGTAAAAGAAATCAGGTGCATATGAAACACAAACTATATTACGTAGCAAGGTAAAAGACGATAAACTTCATGAGCATATCGCGACAAAATAGATCCTACTAACAAATGCATCATACCTTGGCTACACTATCCTTCTCAGTTTTAAGATTATCTTCTTGGCTTTGGAATGCAGAGGTTTCTTTCACCAGATCACGTGAAAGAACATCAACTTTTTCTGACAATATCTTTAGCTCCCCACCCATGCTTGCTTCCTTTTCAGCAATCAGTTTTGATATTTGCGTCTCCATTTCCTGTGTTTCCTCATGCATTTTTCCAACAGTTGAATCAATCTCCAGCATCTTATTTCTTATGGCTTGAACACCTTGGATAGTGTTATCCCTATTTTTTTCTGCTTGCACGTATTCATAAGCAATACAATATCTCTTAAGTCTGTCCAGTTCAGCATTACCATTGGCCCATTGCATGTACTGCATCCTCTCTTTTCTCAATTTTTGCAGAGCTGGGAGTATTTCCTGGTCCAGAAGCTTGTCGATCTCATCAACTTTGCTCTGCTTCTTTTCAAGTGTTTTAAGGGCAGCCTCTTTCTTCGTCTCGTACATTCTTGTCCCAGCAGCTTCTTCGAGCATTGACAATGTTTCAGGAGGTTTCATATTCAAGACTTTAGTAATACGCCCTTGCATTATAAGAAAGTGTGGATTATTTACATTCAGCTGAACTGAGTGGAATAGATTCTGTACTCGACTAGGCTGAGCCAGATGCCCATTGATCAAGTACTTGTTCCTTCCACCAACAACAATCTGCAGAATTCACTCAGGTTCAACAGACTAAAAAATAATCAAATACTACTACTCATAACTGCAACAATCTATACAATTTCACAAAATTGCAAGGACAAAACCATCAAATCGTTGCAAAACCGCCCTAAGAAGTTCCCCAAGATCAGAGAGAGCTTTACGGAAACCAAAAGCAAGAACTAGTACAATGAAACGCTAGAACTCCCGCATACCTGACGAGTTACTGTAATTTCAGGAGAATCCTCGTAGCCAAGAGGGCATCGACTGCGGTCGGAGTTGTCAAAGACAATCGACACAGTGGCCTTGGTGATTCCAGCTTGGCCCTGCTTGTACACCAGCTCCTGCAAATTAGAAGCCCTGACCTGTTGTAAATTGGTGATGCCCAGCACAAAGCATATCGAATCAAGGATGTTCGATTTGCCGGAGCCGTTGAGGCCTGTTATAGCGTTGAAATACGGGTCGAAGCCCGGAACCACGGTTCTCGTTGCGTAGGATTTGAACCCCTCGAGACAGATCTCCTTAATGTGCATTTCCTCTCTCAATTGGAGGAATTAGGGGTTGAAATTGGGAACAATCTCTCGAAGATTAGGGGGAATTCGCAAGTGGTTTCACTGAGAAATCGAAATGCCGAATTTTGAGGGAACGGAAATTTAAATCGTTTTCCCAGAGGCGGGAAATATTTCATGTACATCAAAATTTCTTTCCGTGGGCTCTTTTATGGGCTTTAGTTTCGGATTTGGGCTCAACAATAACAGATGGACCTCTATGATGCCAAAGTGGAAGTATTAATTATTTAAATTACTGCTGTCTTAATTTTCCTGTGTTTGGAAAAAAACGATTGATCGAAATAATGAGTTCTGATATCAATACATCTTAGTTCGCCAAATATTCGGGAGTTCTTCTATTCAATCATTCTCCTTCCTTCTTCTTGCTATATATCCCGTTCATGCACATCTTCCCTTGTCTCTCCTGCTAGTATTTCTTATATTTTTTTGTTCGCTATTAAATGTCTCATATTACTGTATCATTTTAGTTTAGTGTTCAGGAAAACGGTCAAGGGTGAATTTATCAAATGTGGTTTAATACTCAATACAGAATATCCGAACAAAAATTGTAGAGTAACAAAATTTGATTGTAATGAATTATAGACTTGTTGAAAAATCGACTTGTTAAAGGAATGTAAATGTAAACAACACATAAATATCAAATCTTGTTTTAATTACTACTATTAGTTAGACATTCAATAAGTGAAAACTATTAGTTAGACATTCAATAAGTGAGTTTTCAAGTTTAAATCAAGGTGGTTCACAAGCTAATACGAATGGAAAAGAGATTTCATTTATTTGATTCACTTTTCCTTCGCCTCAAAAGTAAACTAGCATCCTATACTCAAAAGAAATCACTTTATAACATTTGAACTTCATAGAACATTGAATCACAGGGACTACCAACATAAATCAAAGAAGTGAGTCTAGATTGCTGTGATTTGGAATACAACTTATTGAACTACACATGGTTTCAAATGCAATAGAAGCTATATCCAAGTACCTATCGACAACAGAAACGCCCTACAATTCAAGACGACGTTAACGACACACGTCAAACTGCTAATCATAGAGCCCTATAACTCTCTGATGATGCTTCGCTTCACCACCAAAATTCCAAATCCGTACCTTGATACACCATATATTTTAGAAATGGCAGTGCATACATATAAAGAAACTTACAACACATCAAGTGATTGATAGCACTTGAGATGTAATAAAAATGAAAGTTGTCTCACAAAAAAAGTGAAGGATTACAATAAACATAACTTGCATAGAATGATAGAAGAAATGCAGTAACATATATTAATACAGGGAAGGAACAGAGATTTGAAATTCAAGCTCCAACTGATGGTTTACCTCAACTCCAAATTAAAGTTAAAAGCACACTCAAACCGACCACCAGCAATAGGAGCATCAAGGTGGAATCCGCTTGCTGTTGCTGGTTTCCATGATGAGGGAATCCCTGAGCATGTGCACCATGGAACGTATTAGGATACCCGTATGGAAAACCATGACCTGCTCCATACAAGTTTGGATTTGGGAATCCATTCACTTGAATGTTAAAGAACGAAGGCAGCAGTCCTCCAAGTGCCGCAGATAATGTGAAGTTCCCAAACCTAGCACTCGCCACAGGTGCAAAACCACCAAAGGGGCCGAAGCCTCCCGTAAATCCATACCCTTGATGTGCAAATGCATTGGCATTATTAGCATTTGGATCAGGTGGAGGAGCTGTTTCGGGCCTTTGACCCGTGGGACGATGTGGAATGTCCGTCCCAGGAATAGACTTGGAGCGAGGGTCGGTGGAATTCTTTCCACGGCCATATAGAGGAACCAACTTCTCCTCTTCAATAAGCGCCTTGCAAACGGGGCATTCATGTGAAAGAGAGTGGATGTGAGTCCACTTGTAGAGGCAAGGCCAGCAGAAGAGGTGGCCACAAAGAGTAACTATAGGGTCTTGAGCCAAATCGAAGCAAATATTACACTCAAAATATCCAGCATCGCTATTGTTATTGCTGATGCTGCTGCTTGCAAACGAATGGCTTGGGGGCTGCCTATTCATCGATTCCCCAAACCCTCCCTCCATTTTTTTGACCTCAAAACACCAAACTGCTTGTCAAATTTCGAACAGATAATTAAACCTCAAATCGATAATAAAATTCAATCCACAAATCAAAACTAAAATTCTAATCCAAAATTCACGATCAAGTTTCAAGTCTTAAATCTAAAAATAAAGGATAAATTTGTAATCGTTGAAGTTAGCAGATCAAGAACAAACAAACCAGATAGGGAGAGAGAGAAAAACCTTAACCGAGCAGATCGAATAGAAGATGACCGATTTCTGAAAGAAAACTTGGGGGAAAGGAACGGAGGAGTAAATGTTAAACTGGAAAAAAGATATTGTAACACGTTTGTCAAACTTCTGGGTTTGGTTGAGTACTAAAGCAGCTGCAAAGCAAACACGGAATTTTCTTCGATATTGTTATATTCTATTATATCAAGAAAAGGCCATAAATTTTTTTTGATTCAAGAAAAGGCCATAAATTTTTTTTTGATTCGTGTGTGGTTTTTAATTAAGAGAAATTGTTTTCTTTATGAATAGATAGTACGGAGTATCATTTAATTCACCTATGGATCCGCGAATTTTTGATGTTAGCAAAGGCTGGTAGAGAATGAAAATACAGACACAAAGAATTTACGTGGTTCGATTTACTGAAGTAAATCTACGTCCACGGGAAAAAGGGAGGGCAAGATTGTATTGCTTGATCTGCCAAATACAGCTTACAACACAGACTTGCTATATGATTGTTTCTCTAGAGAGATTCTAACCTCTTCTATCAGATCTAAGTTCTATTTATATAATGAACTCAGATCATGGCTTGCGTCACCACCCTAAGTCGTGGATGTCGTGTAGGTTATGGCCTAAGATCGTGGGTGAAGCGTAGGTCATGGCCTACGATCGTGGCCTGAACTGACATCACGTGGTAGTGGGTGTGTTGGACATCCGGTATGGGTCCACTAACTCCTTGTTCGGTCGAATACCGAGACCGAACTGCTTTGGTTGCCGATCTGAGAGTAGAGCTTGATGGGTTGGCTTTTACCGAGCTGTAGGCTGAGGCCGAACTCTTTGGTAATGCCGAACTGAACTCTTGGGCTTTGGGCTGGCCGAGCTGTCACTGCTATTGGGCTTGTTTAGTACGTACCCCATCACTACCCCCCCCCGAAAAGCGAAGTGATTCACTTCGGCGAAGCGAGTCACTTCGGCATTCTGGAAAAGGGTACGGGGGAGGCTGAAGTCAGGGGACGTGCCCTGCGCGTGACTGCATTAAATGCGGCATTAAATGCGACAGTAAAATCCGGCCGTTGAATCCTGAAAAGGTGGGATATGAAACGGTGCGATGATTTGAAATCTTTTCCAAATCTGATAAATACCGTCTTTCTTCATCATTTGAACACCTTTGCTATTGGCTTCTTCTGCACTCTCTATCTTCTGCGTGAAAAATTTCCTTCCGCTTTCAAAAATTTCTTCAGACTACCTTCACCTTCAAAAAGTAAGAAAAATGTCTTCTTCTTCTTCTTCGGAGTCGGGTAGCGTTAGGAAAGGGGGTAAGGGGTCTTCTAGCCGGAAAGAATCCGGGGAGAAGACCGTAGAGTATTTTCACAGTATCTTGAGTAAGGATACTGTGATATCCCTTTACGAAAAATACTCTTTTCCTGGGGGGAAGGCGGTGGTACCTGACGGTGATCACAGGGCTGACTCCCCGCCGGAGGGTTACGTCACCGTGTATGAGGCCTGCTTAGAATGCGGGCTTCGTTTCCCCCTCCCTTCTGCCTTTATAGATTTACTAGATTTTTTTCAGCTTCCTTTAGGCCAGGTGACTCCGAACTCTTGGAGGCACTTGTCGGCCTTCGCTGCCGAACTCCGTAGGTTAGGAAGGGATTTGTCTTTGAAGGCGATCCTTAAATTCTTTCAATTTAAGAGGAAGGGGTCTTGGTTTTACTTGATCCCTTTACAGCCCTTTAGGGCCTTTTGTAAAACGAAGTGGCCGAAGTGGCAAAATCGCTTCTTCTACTATGATAGGACCGCGGCTCCTAGTTTTCCCTGGAGAGGGCCGGAGTCCGTTATCCGTCACCCTCGGCCTGAACCGTTGGACGAGCTCGATGGCGAGCTCAACAAGATTCCCATAGTTAGGAAACAATACACGGAGTCTGAGCTCGTCAAGGGCGACGTCGTGTTCGACATCTCGTCTTCGGACGAAGAGGCCGAGGGTGAGGATTTCTCTTTATCTTTATGCTCTACTGCTTCAACGAAGAAAATCTGACTTTGCTTTCTTGCTTTTTGGCAGTGTTCATGTTGAATAAGGCTATCAGAAAGTCCTCCGAGCTTGTGGAGCCGGAGAGAGAGAAGGCTACCAGCTCGGCGCCTGATGCCGAGAAGAATCCGAAGAGGCAAAAGACCTCTTCGGGTCCAAAGAAGGGGAAGACCCAGAAGCCCCCAAGGGCGCCAGAGAAAGACGTGGTCTTGGCGCCTCCTTCGGAGCATATCTGTGAGCCATTTTTATGGCCCACGGACTTCGCCGAGGTGAATTGTCTTCTTGATTCCTTGGCTTGGCTTCTGTCTTGTATTTTTGGTGCCCTCTGTTAACTTTTTTCCTTATCCATTTTCAGAGGAATGATATGCTCTCCAAGCTCGTCGCCGTCGAACTCTCCAAAGCGTCCAACGACTATGCCGAGATGCAGAGGAAATTGGCGGCTGCTTGTCACCGGGCCGAGCAGGCTGAGGCAAACTTTGAGAAAGCCAGGGCTGCTAGGATTTCGGCCCAGGATGAAGCTCAGTTTGCCAAAAACCAGCTCGTCATCCAGCGAGAGCAGACGAAACGGAGGGATGCTGCCGCCGTGGTTGCCCAAGGAGAGGGTCTCCGTGCCTACACGGAGAGACTCTTTTTGAGCAGCCAGTTCTCGGCCTTTGTCGGTAGTCTGGTAAGGCTAATTGCCGATAAGGGCGAGCAGGGGCCCGACGTCGTGCTGCCTCTGTACAGCCGAGAGATAGCTGCTCAGCTTCAGAATCTGCCGCTCCTTGAGGAGCTCGCTTCATCCTCGGTCCTGCTTTCTGCAGACCGAGTCCGGAGTTGTCGAGCTGATCGGGACGAGAACCTGGAGGCTATCTTTGCCTCCGTGGGACCCGTTTCTCCCGCTTCGACTTACAACGGAGAGGGTGAGGCCGAGCCGCTGGAGCGGGAGGCCGAAGTCGATCAGGCCGGGCCTCCGGAGAAGGAGGCCGATCAGGAGGCGGAGGCGAGGCCGGCAGGAGGCGAGGCCGAGGCTGAGGTAGCCCAGGAGAAGGAAGCTGTACCAGACCGAGGAGCCGGAGACGAAGCAGGCGGAGTATGATTTCGTCTCCCTTCTCTTAGTCTAGTTTCTTCCTTGTAAAATGGCCTTGAAGCCCTAGTGTAAAAAATTTTCCTTGTGAATGAAAAATTCTCTACATTTGTCTTCGTATAGCTTTTCGTACTCGCCTTTATTCCTGTTGTATTTTACTATCTGCTCGGTATAGCTGCCGAACTAATATAGCTGCTTTGTACCCAAGGAGATGGAGATACTTCACTGGAAACGGCTGTACTCTTCGGCTTTGGACGAAGCTGAGAGAAGAGCTATAGCCGATCAGACGAAGAATGACGAGCTTCTGGCTCGTTTAGTGAAGCTGGAGGCCGATATCAAGGACTTAGAGTCCGATAAGAAAGATCTGGAGGCCGAGCTGAATACGGCCATTGCTGAGAGGACTGCGTATGAGGATTACATCCGTGTGCGCGGGGGAATGACCATATCAGAAGTTCAGGAACGAGTTGACGAACTGTGGGAGGAGTATAATGTACTCCGGAGGAACAATGCGCTGGAGAGCTCGGCTTGCCAACAAGTCGTGAAATCATTGCGGCGCTGGGCTTCTCGGTATGACATTGTTCTTGCCCGGCGTCCCTCAATTGAGAGATTCCTCCGGCATATCGCGCCAACAGATGCTCGCACTCCAGATCAAACCTCTGGTTCCCTTGTTCAAAATCCTACTCCCAGCCAACAACGAACTCCGGAACAGCCGGAAACGTCAAGACGAGAACGGGCTCAGGAGCAACCGGAATCGTCAAGACGGGGACGGACTGAAATTCGCCGAGGAGTTGTGACTATGAGCGAGCAAGATCAGCAGATGCTTATTGCAGAGACTCTTCATCGCCGAGGTGTTAGGACTTCTCGGGCTCGGGGAAGAGGCGTTGGGTCGAGGATAGCATCTCGTCGACCTGCTTATTCTTCATCTGCTCGGAACAACCGAACTCGGCTTCCAGAGGATTTTGCAGATAGGTGGCTTAACTTCAGCAACCCTGGACAGTAGAATAGTCCTTTGTAATAGCGTAACGCCATTTTGTAGGGTAGCGGAGTTGTATGCCGAACAAGATTTGATAAATGAAATTTTGTTTTCGCTTCTAACACTGTATTTACAGCTTAGCGAAAAAATTTCATCGTACTTGTCCTCGGTCTTATGAAGTAAACTTCTTTGACCGGACTTGGTCCTTGGTCTGATGAAATAAACATCTTTGACCGGACTCGTCTTTGGTCTGATGAAATAAACATCTTAGACCGGACTCGTCTTTGGTCTGATGAAATAAACATCTTTGACCGGACTCGTCTTTGGTCTGATGAAATAAACATCTTCGACCGGACTCGTCTTTGGTCTGATGAAATAAACATCTTTGACCGGACTTGGTTTGTGTTCTAATTTGGCGATTTTTGTCGCCGGGATCGAACTTTCCCTTGTCCTAATTCGGCGAGTTTTATCGCGTGGATCGGACTTTCCCAGTTAACCGACGTGGTCTTATGCAGTAAACCTCTTTGACTAGACATGGTCGTCCCCGGTCTTATGAGGTAAACTTCTTTGACCGAACTTGGTCGTCCTAATTCGGCGAGGTTTATCGCGTGGATCGGACTTTCCCTAATTGCAGTTCGTTTCAGACGAAGTGCTTATTAAGCTGAATTGCGGTCTTGTATCCTCCTTGGAAGCTTGGACTCACAATCGTTGGCTTATTGCAGTTCGTTTCAGACGGACTGCTTGTTAAGCTGAATTGTGGTCTTATATCCTCCTTAGAAGCTTGGACTCACAATAGTCTTTAATAATCGATCTAAAAAGGGGATCAGTCTTTAAAGAACGATATACCTTGGTACCATTTGTAAGAGACGACAAGCACATAGGGACAAAACACATAGAGAAAAAATGAAAAAGACGAAAGAAAAAACTTTAAACTTTTTATAAAACGACAAGTAAAAGGTACAAGTAAAAAACAAACAAATAAAAACACATACCCCTATGACCGAACTAGACACGAGACGGACTGACCGGACTTTGTCTCTTACAAGTGGAACTTCTTGAGGTTGGAGACGTGCCATGTTCGGGGTACTTGTTCTCCTGACATGTGAGTCAATTTATAAGACCCTTTGCCGAGGACTTCGGACACCCGATATGGACCCTCCCATGTGGGTTCGAGTTTGCCCAGCTTTTCTGCTCGGCTTACTTCGTTGTTTCTCAAGACGAGATCTCCCACTTGAAATTGAAGCTTTTTCACCCTTTGGTTATAATACCGGGCTACTTGCTCCTTATACTTGGCTGCTTTTATGCACGCCAATTCTCTTCTTTCTTCGGCGAGATCTAGTTCTGCTCTCAGTCCGTCGTCATTCATTTCTGAGGAGAAATTTAGGGTTCGGGGACTGGGTACGCCGATCTCCACCGGAATTACGGCTTCAGTGCCGTACACCAGGCTATACGGAGTTTCACCGTTGGAGGTTTTGGGTGTAGTTCGGTAGGACCATAGGACTTGAGGGAGATTTTCTACCCATTGTCCTTTGGCTTGTTCTAACCGAGCTTTTAACCCTTTCACCAGAATCCGGTTCGTTACTTCCGTTTGTCCGTTTGCTTGGGGATGGGAGACCGAAGTGAACCGCTGTTGAATGTTCAGCTCTTGGCACCAATTCTTGAACGTCTTGTCGGTGAACTGAGTCCCATTATCCGAGATGAGGATGTGGGGTATGCCAAATCGGCACACTATGTTCTTCCAGACGAAGTCCAATGCCTTTGAGCTCGTTATCGTAGCTAAAGGTTCAGCCTCCACCCACTTCGTGAAGTAGTCCACGGCAACGATAAGGAATTTCATTTGCCGAGGAACTTGAGGAAGTGGTCCCACTATGTCTATGCCCCATTGCATGAAAGGCCAAGGGCTTTGCATAGTGTATAGATCGGTCTGCGGCATCCTTGGGACATTTGCATGAATTTGGCACTTCGTACACTTCTTGACGAGCTGCACTGCCTCTTGTACCATGGTTGGCCAATAATATCCCCATCTCAGAACTTTTTTAGCTAAAGCTCTGGCTCCGATGTGGCTACCGCACGATCCTTCATGAACTTCTCTGAGGATGTAGTCCGTCTCTTCTGGTCCTACGCACCGCAATAACGGCTGGAGGTAAGACTTTCTAAAGAGGACTCCTTCATGAAGTTCGTACCGAAGAGCTCGGCAAGTGATCTTCCGAGCTTCTCTCTTATCCTCGGGCAATTGTCCTTGATCCAGATACTGCAAGATCGGCGTCATCCAGTTCGGCGAGCTGGATACAGAATGTACCTCGGCTTCATCAATGCTTCGATGCATTAATTCTTCCGCCTTTGAGCTAGGATCTGAGGCCAACTTACTTAAGGTATCTGCTCGGCTATTTTCCGCTCTGGGAATGCGGATTATCCGGAAATAGGAGAAACTTCGGCTGATGCTTTGCGCTTTGTCCAAATACTTCTTCATTCTCTCGTCACGGGCTTCACTTGTACCCAACATGTGATTTACTATGACTTGTGAATCACAATGGACTTTGAGAGATTTGACGAGTAGACTTTGCGCTAACTGGAGTCCGGCCAGGAGGGCTTCGTACTCGGCTTCATTATTAGTAGTGGGGAATAGGAAACGAAGTGAGTAGGTTACCTCGTGTCCGTCGGGAGCGACAAGTAAAATACCAGCTCCACTTCCCATCTTGTTTGAAGCTCCATCTACGAATCCGCTCCAGCAGTCCGGCGGCTCTACTTCGGATTCCAAGGGCTGTGCTAGTTCGGCATTGGCAGAATTCTTCTGTTCGGCAATAATAGGAATTGCTTGATCGAACTTCGCTTCTGCAAGAAAATCTGCCAAGGCTTGTCCCTTGATGGCTTTCCGAGGTAGATATTCAATTGTGTGCTCTCCCAACTCTATAGCCCACTTGGCGATTCTGCCTGATGCTTCTGGCTTGGTCAAAACTTGCCGAAGAGGTAGATCGGTTAAGACGCATACCTTGTGAGCATAGAAGTATGGCCGCAGTCTCCTTGCTGCATTTACTAACGCCAGAGCAATTTTTTCCAGAGGTTGATACCTTGTTTCTGGACCTCTTAATGCTCGGCTTGTAAAGTAGATGGGAAACTGCTTTAGGCCTTCTTCTCGTACAAGCACCGCGCTGATGGTTTGATCCGATGCCGCTAAGTATAAGAATAGTACTTCGGCTTCGGCTGGAGCAGAGAGAATAGGAAGCTCGGCTAGATAACTTTTGAGCTCGTCAAAGGCCTTTTTCTGCTCGGCTCCCCACTCGAACTTTGGTGCCTTTTTCAACACCTTGAAGAACGGCAGTTGCTTTTCGGCTGCTTGGGAAAGGAATCGACTCAGTGCGGCCAGACATCCGGTTAGCCTTTGCACGTCATGTATGGACTTCGGCATTGCCATGTTCTGAACGACTTGAACTTTTGAGGGGTTTGCCTTGAGTCCGTCTTTTGAAACCCAACAACCCAGAAACTTTCCCGAATCTACCAAAAAGGTACACTTTTGGGGATTAAGTTTGAGGTTGGCTTTCTTGAGCACGTTGAGAGTGGACTTGAGGTTGTGCTCGTACTCCGAGGTGCTTTTGCTCTTGACGACTATATCGTCAACATATACTTCGACTTCCTTTCCAATCAGGTGCCGAAAAAGCTTGTCTACCATCCTTTGATAAGTGGCTCCGGCATTCTTTAAACCGAATGGCATCTTTTTATAAGCGAAAATGCCGAAATCAGTAATGAAGGCCGTTTTTGAAGCGTCAATCTCATCCATTAAAACCTGATGGTATCCTTTGTATAGATCAAGAAAACAAAAAATTTCAAAACCTATCAGAGCTTCTACTTTTTTATCTATGTTCGGAAGGGGATAGCAATCTTTGGGACAGTGCTTATTTAGATCGGTGAAATCTATGCACATCCGCCATCCTCCTTCCTTTTTCTTGATCATGACAGGATTGGCCACCCACGAAGGGTACTTCACTTCGAATAACACATCCGCCTTCAATAATTGACGGACTTCGTCATGGATGACTTGACTTCGTTCTGCCGCAAAGAGTCTTTGCTTCTGTTTTATCGGCCGGACCGAAGGATCAATATTTAAACGATGAGTGATTACCTCGGGGGGCACTCCGGTCATGTCCAACGGAGACCATGCAAAGACGTCTTTGTACTCCTTGAGGAGCTGGATGGTTTTTTCCCGAAGTAGAGGCGTTCCCGCGAAGCCGATCTTAACCGTTCTGGATGGGTCGTCTTCGTACAGCTGAACTGTCATCGAGTTCGGCTCATGTATGACTTCGGTCATCGCCTCTGACTCCGGCTGCTGTGATTGCTATGCTTGGTGGTGCCGATCTGACTGCTCGGCACTTCTAAGCGCAATTTGCAGACATTCCTTTGCTCTCTTTTGGTCACCTCGGATGACCGCTATCCCTCCTTTAGTAGGGATCTTGATGGTGAGGTGATAAGTGGAGCAAATGGCCCGAACTGTGTTGAGCCAGTCTCTTCCCAGGATGACGTTGTACGGGGACCGAGCTTTCACCACGAAAAACTCAATCATCGTACTGGAGCTAGTAGGCGCTTTCCCCACCGTGATCGGAAGGCTGATAATACCTTCAGGGCGGGTGTCCTCCTGGGCGAAGCTCTTCAGGGGAAGCGGAGCCGGGCTGAGCCGAGCTGGGTCCACTTCTAGTTTGTCGAAGCACTCTTTAAAAAGAATGCTGACTGACGCTCCTGTATCCACAAACACCCTGTGGATCAGTTTGTTTGCCACTCCGGCTTGGATGACAATGGCGTCTTGGTGAGGAGAGATGGCCGGGACGGGATCAGCATCCGAGAACGTAATCACTTCGTCCTGCTTCAGCCTTTTATGCGTTGGCTCCTCTCGATTGGAGCCCCTGCGCTCTGACTTCAGGGACGACTTGGTCTTCCCGGCAGGGAGAGCGTCAATAGTCAGGATTACTCCATCATATTGCGGCTCGTCATCGTCTTCGGGATCCGGCTGCCTTTTCGGATCCTGAGGAGCGCAGTTCGCACCTCTCTGCTTCTTATTCTTCTTTGACTGCTTGCTTTGGTATTTTTTCAATGTCCCTGCCCTCACAAGAACATCGATACCTGCAGCCAAGTTTCTGCACTCCTCGGTATCGTGACCGTGGTCTTGATGGTAGGAGCAGTAGTTATCCTGGGGTCGGCGCGCGGCAGATTTCGTCATCCGCTTTGGCTTTTCGAACAGGTCGGAGTGTAGTTCGAAAATTTCCGCTCTCGGCTTGTTCAGCGGTACGAACTGAGCGGGCGGCTTCTCGGGATTGAGACGGGGTCCCAATCTGTCTTGCACCGGAGTCCTTTGAATCCTTTCAAAAGGAGTTCGGCGAGGATGTCCCTGATCGCCAAAAGGAGTTCGGCGAGGATGTCCCTGATCGCTATGATCGGGCTTCCTCCTGTCTCCTCGGGACGATGAGCTGTCTAACGACCGTTTGCGACGGTCTGCCTCATCGGCCCGGGAGTACTGGTCCGCAATGTCCCACATTTCCTGAGCTGTCTGCGGACCGCACTCAACGAGCTTCCTGTAGAGAGCTCCGGGCAGGATTCCATTTTGGAACGCCGAGATGACAAGCAGATCGTTGAGATCGTCTACTTGCAGGCATTCCTTGTGGAATCTTGTCATAAAGTCGCTGATTTTTTCGTCGCGACCTTGACGAATGGAAAGCAGCTGAGCCGAAGTGATTCGGGCTTCCGCTTTCTGAAAGAACCTCCTGTGGAAGGCATCCATTAGATCTCGGTAAGATCTGATGCTGCCCTGGGGGAGGCTATCGAACCACCTTCTCGCGTTCCCGATGAGCAGCTCGGGAAACAGCTTGCACATGTGGACCTCGTTGAGACCCTGGTTCGCCATGTTATACTGATAGCGCCCCAAGAAATCGTGAGGGTCCACGAGCCCGTCGTAAGTCATCGACGGAGTTCGGTAGTTCTGCGGTAGGGGAGTTCGGGTGATGTCGTCCGAGAACGGAGTCTTCAGTGCTCCGTACACGGCGAATCCGATATCTCGTCGGTATGGAGGAGATTGAGTTCTCCTGTGATTCCGGTACCGAGGAAGAGCAGGAATATGTCGGGGTTGAGGATTCTTCTTCCTGGAAGACACGGCACTACTGCGGTAGTGACTTTCATGTCTGGATGAGGAAGGAGAATCCTCCGCTTTCGTCTTCGGCTCTTGGCTCTTTTGCAGGAAGGCTAAGAACTCATCCTGCTTCTCAGCCAAGAACAGCTTGACAGCCTCATTCAAATCAGGCTGCTGGGAAGACTCAGTGGGACGATTTTTGGAGCGGCCTGTTCCTTCGCCATGAGAACTGGTGGTGGATTTATCCCTAGGCTGTTTTCCAGACCTATGGGATGGATTGGCTTCCTCCGGGTTCTCACGGGCAGGAATGCGGGTATTCTGCGATCTGGTATGCATTTTTTGGGTGGAAAAAATGGATCAAAAATTCGCTTTATCACAAATTTTGTTCTTCGTTTCCCACAGACGGCGCCAGTGATGGATCCGCGAATTTTTGATGTTAGCAAAGGCTGGTAGAGAATGAAAATACAGACACAAAGAATTTACGTGGTTCGATTTACTGAAGTAAATCTACGTCCACGGGAAAAAGGGAGGGCAAGATTGTATTGCTTGATCTGCCAAATACAGCTTACAACACAGACTTGCTATATGATTGTTTCTCTAGAGAGATTCTAACCTCTTCTATCAGATCTAAGTTCTATTTATATAATGAACTCAGATCATGGCTTGCGTCACCACCCTAAGTCGTGGATGTCGTGTAGGTTATGGCCTAAGATCGTGGGTGAAGCGTAGGTCATGGCCTACGATCGTGGCCTGAACTGACATCACGTGGTAGTGGGTGTGTTGGACATCCGGTATGGGTCCACTAACTCCTTGTTCGGTCGAATACCGAGACCGAACTGCTTTGGTTGCCGATCTGAGAGTAGAGCTTGATGGGTTGGCTTTTACCGAGCTGTAGGCTGAGGCCGAACTCTTTGGTAATGCCGAACTGAACTCTTGGGCTTTGGGCTGGCCGAGCTGTCACTGCTATTGGGCTTGTTTAGTACGTACCCCATCATTCACCTATAATGATATTCACGTAAAACTGTTCAACTAGATATCTGGTATCGTCCGATCTAATCCAATCGAAAAATATGGTATACGTATACCCCTCTCCGACTCCCACTCCCATCCCCTCTTCTGAGGCGTCGACTTGAGGACCGCCGCCTGGGCGCCTTCGCTCCAAGACTCTAGTCTCAAAGTCTCCAAAGTATTTTGGGTTGTTGTAAGATTAAATTAATTTTTGTGGAATGAGTAAATGTATAATTTGTGTAGAGAGTATACTGACTTAGGATAATTTCCTTGGAGAATCCTCCAAAAAATAGTACTCACTATTATTGCTTTAAGCTAATGGAAATCGTCATTTGTGTTGGAGATGTAAGTTGTTTTTCCATTCTTTTCTTTTATTATTGGTTAGGGATCGGCCAGAGAATTGTTTAGAGTAAGTATCTCTTAAATTTTGGGTGTTTCGAGTATTCAAATTTTGGGATTAGATTTCCAAGTTAGGTAAGTATCCGATTTAGGTAATCGGGCAACCGATACTAATTCGGGATTAAGTTCGAGTTTATTTTTTGGATTTTCAAGATTGGGTGTCTGAAAAGACAAGGTCATGTATCCACGGATACTCGATGACATCCCAACGTCCACATTTTATTAATCAACTGTGATATCAAGTACCCTCTTCGTCCCAAGGTAGTTAAGTCGTATTCTTTGTCGGTCGTCCCAAAGTAGTTGAGTCGTTTCCTTTTTTGGAAAAAACTTTATCACTCTCCTTCTTTACTCTATCTTTATCCTCGTATTTTATTACTACTTTTTGTCTTCTTTAATTTTTAAATATTAGTTTTTTAAATCTCGTGCCCATAAGAATTGCTTCAACTGGAGAGGAGTAGTATAATTTTACAAAAAAAAATTGTCGTAATTAATTGCGAACAAATCCATAGTATTTCATAGATCTTTGACAGAATCTTGATGTTGTATGTTATATTCGAATTTGGTCTGATTTTATATTTTTTACAATCTTAAAAATGTTGAACCGAATTGAATTAACTAAATTTCAAAGAAAAAATCTAAAACGTACCTAATCAAATGAATTTTGAAAAACAAAAGTTAAAAATCAAATTTTTGCTCTGGCGCAGTTTGGATATTCCCATTTTGGATATTTATTGGTACCACAAGGTGTACAGAGTCGTTGGCTAAGCAGTTGACCGTGGAGAATGTAGTGGATGTGCTTCAACTAGCCCGTGTGACACCCCTCATTTAAACATTGAGGACAAAAATATCAGAGTAAATTGAATTGTGAATATAAAATATAGTAGTATAAATAACTAAATGTCATAGCTAATTTGATCTATCAATATAGTTTCGAGAATCCGTCAATAATGTTAAATTGGATTAGCCTTGGTGATCTGTTTATTGCTCTTTGCCTTTAATAAAGCATTTTGATAGCAGATAGCCAGATACTAATAATATTTTAAAGGAAACTTGCAGTTAACTCTTTGTACTATATTTGACTGTCATTAAAAACGGAGTCATATTTCGCTTCCCACGGTCAAACATCGATCAAATCATCAAATTGAAAATTTCTTCACATATATTAAGTCGTCGCATAGTTTTGATGGCTGAAATATAGTATTTTATAAAAGTTCGTGTTACTCCCTCCGTCCCATAATAGATGACACACCTGAAAAATGACACGGGATTTTAGGAGATGTTTTATGTGTTAGGTGGAGATAGAAAATAATATACTTCCTCCGTCATAGCACGTATTCTTTTTTGGTACGTTCTAACCTAAGTAAGACGTTTCCTTTTTCTGACAACAATCAAATCACTTATCTCTTCTACTTTATCCTCTTATCTCTTCTACTTTATCATTTCTCTTACTTTATTATCTCTTTCTCCTTCTTACTTTATCCTCCCTCTTACTTTTTTTCTCTCTTTCTCTTTCTTACTTTACTATTAATAATTTAATTCACTAAATACCGCTACCTAAATTCTTGTGCCAAAATAGAAACGTCTCGCTTAGGCGGGACGGAATGAGTATTTATATTTATGTGAGGAGGGCTTTTTCCATAAAAGAAAATGTGACATCTTTTGTGGGACAAACAAAAAAGAAAGTGTGACATCTATTATAGGACGAAAGAGTATTAAAATAGGAATCAGTATTATACAGGATTCAAATATGAGAATATGACAAATTTTTCGGCAGATGTCTCGGCCCATCGGTAGGTTACCTCATACCTGGTTGTGTTCCAATCATTTGCGTTGCAGGCGATTAGACTTTGTCATCGAATATTCTAATTTTTAATTAAATATATATTCAACGCAGTTTTTGTCTTTAAAGCTTAAACGATACAAATCTATACATATATAAAAGTTGAGTTTTGGGGGCATTTTGGAAATTAAAAATTTTGGTTTGGGATTATAATGTGCCATTATAAATATTTAAATAAAATTATAATGTGTACGGTTTTTATTGTTGTTATAATAAATTAATTTACACTTCCAAGAAGGCACTACGAATATTTATAAGTATTACGTAATTAATCAATTAAGAGCATAAATGATGAATGTGTCGGTTAAATTTTTTAAGTTAAAAACTTGAAAGAAATTAAAGTCTCTCGAGGAACATTATAAAATAAAATTAAACCATTCTCTATCCAATAATGACATAACGTTCTTAACGGAAATAATTAAATTGAAACAGTCAACTATCTTATTTGTATTTAATGTACATAATAACGTTTATTAAATTTTCAGTATTTATTTCACAATTTTAACCCTTATTTTAAAATTATTTCACATACTTTGGAGGTCCAATGTTTCTATGACTTGTCATTTGACATTATGTAGGGAAAAAATTATTATAAGAACCTTGCTCTTGATGCCTCGGTTAGTTATCCAGCAAGGAATGAGAAGAAGAGGAGACGGGGGAAGAAAACAAGAGGTTACGAAGAGAAGAAACGTTTAAGGACAATAGGGAAGAGAGATCGATCTTTCATTTTATGTTGATAATAATAATATGATGATGCACAAACTCATAATTATATGTAAAGCATTTAATATTAATATCCTAACCACAGTACTCATCGAATACACGTGTAGTAGTATTAAATAGAATAATGTGATTTGGTATTTTAATAATGACTTTTGAGAGTTTTATATTTTTTTCCCAATTTTTGAGATTGCCTTGAAATTTTTTTACTTTTTCTAACGGTGGATGTTTCTCTAGATATGACATTGAATAGAATTGTAGGCCGATTAGGTTTCTCCACTAATTAAAATGATGCCTCATACTTCATTTTTTGCCCTATAAATATGACATTAGATGATTTGATCTATCCACACATACCTACTTACCTTATACTACTTAAGCTTCATCTTTTTGTTCTTCCCACAAGTAGCAAGGTTGATACCATGGAACCATTCCACACCTTGCTCGATGATCTACAACTAACGAAAACTAATTCGATTATCAAAGTCCGTTGTATCCATGTCTATGAAGTTGCCGCTCCTAGAGACAAAACCAATATCGTGAGTTTAGAATGTGTGCTTCATGATCGAATGGTATGTTGTTTTGTGCTTTTTAGATATGTTTTTGCAAGTTATATGAAACCATTACCTATGGACTTTTTTGTGTTCAGGGCACAAGGATTCAAGCAACTATTCCACGAATTCTACACGCAAGGTTTGGTGCACTAATTAGGGAAGGGGGTATATTTCGTATACGCAATTTTCTCATGAGGCAAAATCGGCCTCGCAATCCAGTTACAAATCATGCATACCACATTAAAATGATTTCAAGCACACAAATGATTGCAGTTAATGAACCTCAATTTCCAAAAATGCTTTTAAATTTGAAGTCATTTGAGGAGATTACGTAGATTGGTAATGTATGTGATGAACCACTCTTTGGTAAGTTTAGCATCTTTAACTTTACTTTACACTTTTTTTGTCCACAATTCTTACCTTCATATTTTTTGCAGATATCATTGGTGTGGTTGTCGACACTGGAAAAATTGTTACGCATTCTACATCTAGACTCATCGAAATCCGGCTATCAAATTCCGAGTAAGTGTTGAAAATTGTCTCGCTTTGTTATTTTTATAACGTATTTGAATCCCTTTTCCACAGCCATAACATGCTTTTTTGCACATTGTGGGGAGATGTTGTTGATTCCATTATGCCATTATGAATATTCTAATAAAATTTGATAATTTGAAAAGTTTTTAGAGAAATAACATAAATAGTATTCAAATGTCAACCTTACGTCAGGTTTATTGAGAGTTTTTTTTTTCTATTTCAAAAACTCTGTGAATTCCTAGCCCTTTCTTCTTCCCACACATTTATGCCATTAATTTTCTATATTCCCATATAAATTCTGGTATAGCTGAAGATAATGAGTATGGATGGGCGCTTGCAAAACTCTTGCTTAGGCATAATATGCAAATTCTTGAGCTACTATTATTGTGGAATATCAATTACAACATGTAATCTGGCGGGGAGACGACTTGCAAGGATGGGTTCAAATGTTCATCGGCATTAACATGCCATACAATGGAAGAAACAGACTAGAGTTCATCAACAGAAATAGACTAGGCATATTCGTGTATTTTCATTGTATTGTTATATTTGTATTACATGTTTACAACCTCTTATTTATAGAAGAAACAAGTAGGGCATACAGGAAGGTTTTTTGAACTATTCTCAGTTAAAATATCGATCTAATTTTGAATTTATTATTTTCCTTCCCTCCGTGATTTGTTTCATATTTTGGCAAATTCATGACAGAAATTGCGGCTGAGTAGCATATTAATAGTATTATAAATTGTGAGGAAAAAATGGGAATTAATAGTATGAAATCATGGTTAACTCAATTTAGGTAAATTAATTATGTAGATGCTTATATTATTAACATATTTGACTAATACTACAATTTACTATTAATTACATTTACAAAATACCTAAAATGGAATATAATAATAGTATGAAATTAAGATTAACTCAATTGTGTTGTTTTAGAAAATGTACAATTTGTGTACTCTTTTCTTTCGCCTCTCCTTACTTTTTACATGTTCTTTATTTTTGTTGTGTATTTAATTATAAACAAAATAAAATTTTATATAAGTTATAAAAATTTAAAGTCTTAGTTGTGCCGTTTAACAACACTATGGTTTTTTCTATTTTAATTAAATCATTTTTATTAGCATTGGTTTCTTTTCCTCTACTTTTAAGTTAATCATTTTTCATATAAGTTACTATTACATACTCCCTCCGTCCCATAATAGATGACACACTTTGGGGATTTAAAAAGGGAGTTTTGGGAAAATTAACAAGAATGTCATTGTAATTATATTTAAATATATATAATAACTTTTGATATATTAAACGTATGCATTATTATCTTAGCTTAGAGCTAAAAGGCTCCAATTGAACATAAATGTGAAACGCATTATTATTTCACTTATTAGAGCTAAAAGGCTCCAATTGAATATGAATATAGAAGGCCAATAGTTACATGAATATAGAAAGCTAAAAGGCTCCAATTGAAAATGAAAACGTATACATTATTGTTTGAGGAATTAGAGCTAAAACTTTTCATTTGCACCCATGACCAATCAAAACTGATTTGGCTCTATATAAATAAATGGAGAACCCCCAAGAACAAGCACAAGTACATGAACAAAAAAGATAAATGGCGAAAATCTTAAGTGAGCAGCGGCAGCCGGAAACAACCATGTTCACCCATCCCTCGACCGTCGGTGTCATTCCGAAGATAATTGAGATCGATTTGTTTTCTTTCATTTGTAAAGGCTTCTCTATTTTTGACTTAGCTTTAAAATATACATCGACTGTATGTATTTTTAGCATTTTTCAAAGATAAATGGAGAGAGACACAGATAATTAGAACTCGTGATTGATAGTATTTGATTTAATTTATTTACGTTTAGTTAATTTAAATTAACTAACATTCATCTATATTGTAATTCAGTTTAGCCGATTAATAATAAATTATTATTATGCATATTTCAACAAAATTAGAAGTTGGAAATATTTTTTTTATGATAATTAGGCGAAGAGGAAGTGAGAAAGTTTATGAAAATTAATACTAATACATATCTTCATATAATTGAGATGAAGGCAACGGTTTAGATCCATGGTTCAATATTTAGCGTTTAGGGTTTAGGGTTCAAGTGTATTGAGCCATTCTAATTGATCTCAAATCTAGAAGATAATAGGGTTTAGGGTTTAGTATTTATGGTTTAGAGTTCAGAGTTTAGTATTTATGGTTTAGGATTCAAATATATCGAGCGAGCCACTCATATTGATCCAAAACTCACTTTTATATATGTATAGATTTGCACAATTTTTTTTAAAAAAAGAATGTCTTCATGTTTTTTTTAATTAAAATTGCACTTTCTTGATATGAGCATATAATCAGATTTGCAGCCAAGATTCAGGTAAAAAAACCTCTACTATCAGTAAGGATTGTCAAGTAGGCCGACCCAGTGTAAGATATCGAATACAGATCTAAAACCCTCAAAATAGAATAAGTGATCAACAAAGTAAAATTGAACTGGGCGGAGGGAGAATTTTATAGATATTTGGCTCATTTGTTGGTCATGATGAGTATATTTTAAAGTTAAGGGTTTATGATTTAGGTTTCAAGGTTTGAGTTTTTAGTGTATAGGGTCACTATATTGCAATGAAATGAAGCTCAACTAGGAAGTATCTCACCAGTGCAATCTTAAATTATTGCAACGTAAACTTGCTCCTGTAGTTATAACTCAACGGTTAATTCATATTTTCACGGAATTAAAATGCTTTTTTAATTTTAAGTCTGATATTTAAATGTCAACACAAATATCTGTTGAAAATTTAATGTGATTGTAATGACATTTTAAAGAAAAGTTAGCATTTAAACGCACTCTTGTGGCCAGGTAGGGTTATTGTGATTGAAAAAGTATAATCCAAAGTAAGAGGATGTCGAATATTATTTTGTTTATCATTTCACAAATTTTATTTCGCATAATGAAATAAATATGAAGAAATTAATATGACCCGTGCATCGCACGGGCGTGTAAAAGGGGAGTTTTCTAGATAGTTACATGAATGCCATTAGAAATTATTTTTATTTATATGATAATTATAGTCATTTTTAAATTACATATGGCAGTTTAATAATATAACGGTAAGATGCATGACTTTTCATTTTGTGTCATTTGATGTATTAAATTGAGAAATTTATGATTATCAAATGGAGTAAATGCTATTGATCTATCATAGTAAATATTTTGTTAATTTTATTGAGCCCTTTCTTCTTCTACACAACCTTGCAACTTTTTCACTCTATAAAAGACACGCACACGCAGACACAAACAAACACATGATTCATACATATATGCTTTGATCATGTAATGTTACTTTTATGCAGATCAGTGTAAATTTTCTTTTAGGGAGTCATGTTTCTAATTAGGGTTTTGAATGTAGTCAATCTCTTTGACATATTGTCTCATAAAGCAGTAGGCAGAAATAAAGAAAAATGCGCAGGCGGCCTTCTAATCCACCGCGTTTTCGTTTTAGATGTTTGCTTCCATCCCTTCAAGAGCATCCTTTTCAGTGGATCCACCGATGGAGAATTGCTCATTTTGGACACATTGCAGTGTATGACCATTTCATTGTCAAGGGGTCACACTTTACAGTACAGATCATGGTATTATTCGACTTACTGTTGTTGTGGAAGATGGAGAGATTAGTTCTTATTGGAGAAGTTCTGGGGGGAAAGTGAAGCAAATGCAGATCCCAAACTGGACGATTTTTTACGTTTATCTACGTACATTATATACGAATATATAGGTTCATACTGTAGCTACTACAAATATTTTGAGTAATTGTAAACAAATCCTTTGTTATTTATGCAACTGCTGATAAGAAAATGACAATATAATAAGTTCATTAAAGGAAGAATCAATTTCTGCAGAAGAAACCGCAGATGACTCTTAAATTTAAAATATTGATTTTAAATTGAAAAATCTATTAAATGAAATTAGGAACAATATAATATAAAAATTAAAACAAAATTGTAGAAATAAATATTACTATTTTAGAGAAAAAAAATGACACATGCTATAATTTAAAATCAGTAAACTAAATAATAATATTTTATAAAATAGATTTCTTAAGAATAAGTAATGTTTATACACTAATAAAGTTTACTACTTTTATCAAGTGTGTTATTGTATATGTTTATAACAAATTTACAATTTTAGACCCATATAATAATATTGTTACGGACATACTAAAATGGTAAACCAAAACTCATAATAATGAACGGAGAGAGTAATAATTTTTTGTTTTAATTTTATATTATATTGTTCCTAATTTCATTTAATAGATTTTTCAATCTAAAATCAATATTTTAAAAATATCTTAATCTGTGCAGGTGTAATACTAGTATACAATAATAAATCAGTGCTCTACCAAATAGTTTTTGCAGAATACCATACAGTCTACCTTATTTAAGTTTTGTTCTGATGAATATTGAATTAGTTAGAATTCACAAGTTATTTGACCTTAATTATCAACCTCGAAAAACTCTATCATGTGTAGATCGTATATTCACAATAAGTTGCTATATTAATTAACTTCTGATAGCAATTAAAGTTGGTTAGAGATTTTTATATAATTATTAGTTATAGTAAAAAATAAAAGGTCGTATCTAGTTAATATAATTCGTGCAACCCAACATTAATTATGTTTTGCCAACCGCTAAAATGACTTCATAACGATAGGATGGTCCACACCAGATTGCTTCTCCAAACCATTTCCAAGGTTTCTAGAAACCAAGTTTCTACGCATATACCAACAGCTATATTTTATTCATATATACCCATCGCATAATTTGTAGTATTTGTTTGTATCGGTTGGGTATATATTGGAAGCTGGACGTGCACCGTTCTCGCTTTCGGAACACAAACTTCGTCGTTTCCAATCAGGTATAAGCAAGCCTATGCGTCTCAACCAGATTAAAATTATCGAAAAACTTGGATTTTATCTCTTTGTCGATCTTCTCCTTCAGTAATTGTGATTTACTTCGCGCGTTCCCCTGTTTTTAGACGATTATATGATTTTTCGTTGTTTTTGGTGATTCAACAAATGCGCTCCAATGATTCGCTGCGGTGACTTTCGTTTTTGTATTTGTTAATCCGATAGATTCGCAAATCTGGAAATTTTTAGCTGTATGGAATGGATATTTGTGGAAATTTGTGGCTGCCATGCAGTTTTGATAATTTATGAGCTGGAACAATGCGATTCATACGACTTTTCTGTTTTATTGGAATAAAATATGACGTCGGCTGACAGCTGCTGTATATGCTAATGGTTTGTTTCTTTTTTCTTCTGATATGATATTGATATTGATGTTGCGATTTAATTTCATGCTCCTCTTTCGTTATTGACTACTGAGCATTCAATGAACTCTATTTGGGGTAAAAACTGAATCTCTGGCTTATTTGGGAGTTTCGATGTTTGAGGTGCTATGAACATACAAAAAGGAAATCGTGTCACGAACTTTGGCTTGATACATCATCATATTCTCATTCGATCATAGGGTTGTTGCACTAGCCCATGTATTTTTCAAATTTTCATAACTGTATATACTGAAAGTGGCTATAACAGTGAAGGAATTTTTGATACACATTTGGTAGCTCTGCTTTTGTTCAATTAATCTGATGTTCAAAATATTGAGCGATCTCTGCATTTGGTATTTTTCATATTGATGATAGATAGGGATGTCGTTGCAGATGTGAGTTCGATCGATGGACTTTAGCAGTGTTATAATAAGCAGTCTGGTAATGAGATTCTTGAAGAGAAGATTATCTTGATCGTAAAGAAGCTCTCTTGTCTGGTGCTTGTGTTCTGGCCAAAGAAGTGAAGGATAATTCAGTTGAACATGGAGATTAATCAGTCCAATGAATCTACCAAAAACATGAAGCACTTCCCACTGACTCCGTTTAGAATTTTCAGGGGTCTGCTATGTTTAGCAGTATATCTTTTGACTGCGTCCATGTTCTTAGTGTATTTTGCACCTGCAGCTGCTGTTATCATACGGCTATTCAGTCTGCGCTGTAGTAGAAAAGCTGTGTCGTTCTTGTTTGGCCTATGGCTTGGTCTCTGGCCATTTTTGTTTGAGAAGATAAACAAAACCAGGGTTATATTTTCTGGTGATCAAGTTCCAGTGGAAGAGCGTGTTCTTTTAATCTCCAACCACAGAACCGAGGTTGACTGGATGTATCTATGGGATTTCGCCCCACGGAAAGGTTGTTTGGGATACATTAAGTATGTTCTATAAAGCAGCTTGATGAAGCTGCCGATTTTTGGCTGGGGATTTCACATTTTTAGAGTTCATCCCAGTGGAGAGAAAGTGGGAAGTTGATGAACCAGTAATGAATGAGATGCTCTCAAGCTTTGGCGATCGTGAGGATCCATTGTGGCTTGCTGTGTTCCCTGAAGGAACAGATTATACGTAAAGCCTATGCTTTTCTCTTGCTCGCTGCAGTTTTTTCAGGCATTCGGATATCAGCTTTTTTTATCCCTCTTCTGTTTATGACGTTTCTAATTTACTGCCCTCTTGCTTCATGCAGAGAACAGAAATGCATGAGAAGTCAGAAGTTTGCAAAGGAAGGTGGATTGCCAATACTTAAAAATGTCTTGCTTCCGAAGACAAAGGGCTTCAATGCTTGTTTGAAGATCTTGCGGAACTCTCTGGATGCAGGTTTTTTCTCTTGGTTGTTTCTAATAATCATTTGGGATGGTCATTTGAAAATTATGATCTAGTGCAATATGCCTTCATCAACCAGTCTTTTGTCTACTAATCATGATTAGTTATTGGTTTTCTTGGCCTAATGCATAAAACCTTTGTACATGGCCGTGATTCGTGAGTTTGTTTTGTAATGTTTCTGTTTGGCATTTGCATATTCGCTTCTGTCTGTCTGTCACTTCTGCCTGTTCTGCTTGGCGCTACATACACGAATGTTGATGTCACTTGAACGAGATGTGTTAGGATCATGGGTGTTCACTTTGTGTGATAGGATCAAATTTGAAGGATTAGATGACCAAACAAGTTTCTATATTAAGCAAACCATCAAATACTCTGCTGTCATAATATTGCAGCTTCATAAATCTCACTTCTTGAAACCATATATTGGCAGTTTATGATGTAACTATAGCCTACAAGAATCAATGCCCTTCTTTCATGGATAACGTATTCGGTGTGGACCCTGCTGAAGTGCACATGAATATTAGACGCATCCCTCTGCAGCAAATCCCCCCAACAGAAAACAAAGCTGCTACGTGGTTAATGGATGCTTTCGTACTAAAGGATCAGCTGCTCACCGATTTCATCGTGAACGGTCATTTTCCTGACCACGGAACAGAAGAGCAACTCTCAACAGCGAAATGTGTTGCTAATTGTGCAGTGGTGATTGCTTTTACTAGCCTATTCTTGTTTCTTACAATTTTCTCATCCTTTTGGTTTAAGGTTTACGTTTGTTTAGCTTGTGTATACCTAGCTATTTTAATGTCAGACTAAAGTCTGCTGATACATTCGTCAAAGGTAGATCCATGAAGAAAAGTTATTGAACTGATTGATTATTGTGCTTTCAATCAACTAGACGTTTGTGTTCATCTCTTTTAATTTGCTACGCACTACAAAAATAGCTCGTCTCCAAGAAGCCCAGAGACAACATCTGTGTTCGTTGTCTCTTACAAAATATCGTCACTGTTTACGTTGCCTATTCAACTTGTGATGAATTCGTCACTGTTTGAAATGTTTTTGTTAATTATATGTTCACTATATGCTAAGCGTTGCAGCTAAGGGCATTGCAGCCATGAGCCTACAACAAAAAACATTCCACAAATTTTAATCTTATAATCGGGTACTATTCAGGTACCTGAAATCTAAAAAAATCCTTACACTAGAGTTTCAGATACCCAAAATCCACTGTGTATTTGGTTGGGATTAGGTATATCCCAAACATGAGAACTAAATTTACATCCCTAAAAATACTTGCTAAAACAAGATTGGAAGTTACATTTGTATATTTAATGATTAGTTAATAACTCAATGATACAATTTTTATCAAAATTAGTAGTACATTATAATCAATGAAATGCAATTTCCATAAAATGAATTTGTGAAATTGAGATTTTGTTATATTATGTTATAAATTATCATGTTTCAATCTCAAATTAATACTGATTTCTTATAAAGAAGTATGTTCCTAATCAAATTCGGATCATGTGGGTATCTATATGCTATTAAGTTTAGGAACTAACGAGTTGAATCAACTCTTTTCCGAATCTGGATTTAGCCGTTGAATCTAGGGCTGACAAATCGTGCGGATTGGGTCGCTATCGGGTCAACCCAATATCGACCCAACCTTATCGGGTCCCAACCTAACCCAACCCGAAATCATCGTGTTCTTATCGGGTACAACCCAACAAATTCGTGTCGGATTTGTGCGGATTTCGTGTCATCCAAAAAAATATCTGTCATCTTTTAATGATAGTAAGTTACTACACAATATAGTTTAACGCTATACGATAACGACCGACATATAATATCATATAATTAAAATTTGATATTACACGATAAAATAAGATATTACAAAATTAAAATAATTAAATTAAATAAATTTTAAATCCAAATAATAAAATTTAATTATATTAAAATTAAATCTAAATAATAAAGTTAAAATAATTAAAATAATTATTTTTTAATAAAATTTAAGTATGCAGTAATATTTTTTTATCATAAAAAATAATTAATAATAGTATTAATCATATTTTTACTAATAAACTTAAAATAGAATATTTTTTTAATTAATAAAAATAAATAAAATTAAAAATTAATATACTATTTTAATTAATAAAAATAATCAAAATAATTATTATTTTTCTTAACGGATAACCCAACCCGACCCAAATCCGACCCAACCCAACCCAAAATTTTCGAGTTCTTATTGGGTCGACCCTATAAGGACCCAAATCCTAAACGTGCGTGTTCGTGTCGGGTTAACTTCGTGCGGATTCGTGTCGGATTATCGCGTTGGATCAAAAATTGACAGCCCTAGTTGAATCTAACTCTTTTCCGAATCTGGATTTTAGCACTTTATGTAGATGCTTTATTAATAAGAGTGAACTGAGAGTACTATTTTTTGCGTGTTGGGTTTAATGATAGAGTGATTAATGCTCGGACAAAATGTCACAAGTTCAAGTCTATCATCGTACGACCTTTAAAAAGTTATGTTATTTGTCAAATAAAATAGTGAACTACATAATTGGTCTCTAGACTTTACCGTTTGTATGTATGCGGTCCCTAGATATTAAAAATATCAATTGCGGTCCTTGGACTTTAATATTTGCACTTTTTTTTTTGTCATTTTGCACTCTTTTTTCATTTTTTCATAGTCCAGAGGCTGCAAATGATAATTTTAAAGTTCAAGGACTGTGCAAACGAAAAAGTACATGGATCATTTTTGTAGTCCACTCTATTAATAAATATAATTTTACAGATTTTTTGGGAAAAAGAAAAGAAATGAAAAGGTGCTATCCAATATAGTACAAAGTTGTGTTATTGAATTTTGTTGTCTTCATTCTTATAATCTGTTCAAATTATTAATCTTATTTTCATAATTGCAGATGATTTGAAGTATACATGGGAAGATTCTCCAATTTACAGAATATGTTATTCAGATTTTATGAAAATTATGGAGTAATGGTTTAGATTTATTGTATTGAAGTTTTTTTTTGTTGTATTTGTGTTAGGTGGTTTAAGTGAATGAAACTTCTATGAGATATTGTACTTTTAGAAAAATGAGTGTAGATTTTTCTAGTTTTTAGTTTTTGGATATTTTTTATGCAATTTTGACTTTTTTTTAAGTTGGGAAAGGTTTTTATATTTTGATTTTTTCAGTTTTTAAATTTTCGAATAATTCAGTTCGATTTCAATGTTTGGTTCAATTGATTTAAGCCAAAAAAATGAACCAAAAACTGATATTCACCCATACTTAATAAGTTAATAGTATCACGGAGCAACTGCAAGAGTAATTTATTTAACATACAGCTGTATGTAGCAACATAGACAATGTGTTTTTTATATTTTATAAGTGCTGTTTTTTTTAAATTTTCAAAATAGTTATTTAAATCATGAAATTTAATCAAATTATAATAGATTCTTACAATTTTGAAAATGAAATGTTAAACTAAAAGGTTTCAATTATCCATCAACATACAAAACATCTTTAGCGATGTTTAAAACAACATTGTTTTAATAAAACATGTAAAGAAAAAGAATGAAAAAACTCATTTAATGAAACAATGTCGTTTTAAGCATCACCAAGAGACGTGAATATTGTAGAAAATTTCTTTAAACAAATTTCATGATTTAAATAATTATTATTCTTTTTTACAATGAATTGATCACACTAAATCGGTTGACGTTCCTTACCATTCCTTCCCTTAACTATTCATGACCTCACACCACTTTTAACCATTTTTTATTTCATCCCTTGAACTAGGGGATACTCCTGCAACAATTAATCCCATACCATAACTATTCATTAGTCTCACTATTTCATTCTTCAATTTAAAATACAATTAATAAAACTTCATTTAAAAACTCAAAAATTACATTACAAATTCCTAAAATTAAAATTTACATAATATAAATCCTAAAAATTAAAAATGGCACAATTTAAATCATAAAAATTGAAAAGTATAAGTAAATTTTAATATTAAATTATTTAGATTAATGGTTTGGTTAGACTTATAATTAATCATTAATTTGGTCAAACCATCTTTGACCGTTAAATTTAAAAAGAAATTTTTTAATTCTGAACCAAAATTAAGATCCAAAAATAAAACTTTTATTGTATAGAATCAAAATGGTTTTAAGACAAATATAAGATAAGGGATTATATTAGAATTTAGTCTAAAAAAATTTATCAGAGTTGTGATGCTCATCCAAGACAATCCACAGGAATTGATTCCATGAAAATCCAATAGAAAAGAACATGCATTGTGGATTAAAAAGTTTTCATTGGATAATACTGATAATGATAAAATGTGAAAGCGTAAGCTTTATCCTTATTTTTGATTCACATTGAAGAAAATATTCCCATATCCACAACAACAAACATTAATGAGATTCAAATCTAAAACTAAAGTTTTGAAGAAAAAAAATGTCAATTTTAGTGCAACCGAAATAATACTTAAATTATCCCTCCCTCCTCTAAAAATAATCCTCAAATCCTCTAAAAATAGAAACTCTTTCTTTTTTTGTCCGTCCTCAAAAAAATAAAAAACTTTCTATTTAAAAACCAGGAATATCAATGAACCCGATTATTGCAATTGCTCAGGATACCCTTTTTTAGCTATAATGAGATGCGATTCATTTTCCACTAACACACCTTTCTTTCTATCTCTTTTACTTTACCAATTTTGTATTAAAACCTATCACGTTTCAAAAGTTTCTATTTTTAAGAGAGTTGAAACTTCTATTTTTAAGAGACGGATAGAGTAATTTTTGTACATGAGTAGAATAGTTAAACCGTAAGTAGAGAGGAAACTACGAAGCAATTTCTTGTGAAAATTTGGCCGTTTACTGTCACACAATTTTAAATTTCTATATAAACCCCATCGTTGTTTCCAATTTCCAAACCTTCAAAATTCTACTCACAATGGCGATTGCAACCATTATTACAAAGCCCTTCAGCAGCGGGGTTTCGAAGCTCCGCCACCTCCGCTCCAAGCCAAGCACCTCCGCCCCTCCACTACCGTCGCCGAAATCCGGCGGCAGAGAAGATGAATTCCGGCGGGTTTTCCGGTTCTTAGACACCGACAACGACGGAAGCATATCGGCGGACGAGCTGACGGCCTACTTCGGCAGCGTGGGGGAGGCGGTGTCGCGGGAGGAGGCGGAGCGGATCATCGGGGAGTGCTCGGGAGGCGGGTCGTTGCTGCTCAGGTTCGAGGAGTTCGTGAGGGTGATGGAGGGAGGCGCGGACGAGGAGGTTCTCCGGCAGGCATTCGAGGTGTACGAGGAGGAGAAGGGGAGCGGCTGCATCACGGCGGAGGGGCTCAGGCAGGTGCTCGCCCGCCTTGGCCACGTCAAGTCGCTTCGTGAATGCGAGGCCATGATTGGTGTCTATGATCTTGATGGCAATGGGGTTCTTGATTTCCATGAGTTTTCGAAGATGATGACTTGATTTCATTGCTTTCTAGTATAACAAAACAAAACAACATTTCTCATCTTCATTACTCATGAATTAATTGTAATAGATCTGTCATTACAAATTTATTAATTAAAAACAATGATTTTTTATTTCACAATTATAATTATGTGTTTGTATGTGTGGTGACTGGTGACTTATGGTAAAAACCATGGGTGGATCCAGGATTTAAAAATCGTGGGGTCGGATGAGATAATTAATATAATAATATTATATATATTATAAAAATACATTACAAATAAAATTATCTTTGTTTTATCACGATAGTTGACTTTTACGAGTTCATATTTTTAACTTTTACGAATATTCATATTTTGAAGCTGGCCGAAATTTTATCATTGGAAATAATTGCAAACATATCTTCCAGTCGTTGATTGTGTTCAACATTAGTACCAGAAGAACAGATAAAACTCATGAGAACATATACAAACTCAAGATATTTTTAAAATAAATTTATCCATTAATTTAATATGGATGGTAATTAAAATCAATAATAAAAAAACATAAGTATATAATTATTATATTCATAAAAATTAGGTCAAATAAACAAAATAAAAGTAAAAAAATAATAAAACATGATTAAAAGAATATCATAACGCACCAATTTTTTTTGTGCAAAGCTTATGCCCCTCAAAAATCTTAATCTTAGTCTCCTACTATAACTTTCTATTTAATCAAAATAATAATTGGGTAGAAATATAGAATTTTTATTTATAAAGAAAGTTGTAACTCTTGTAATAAAGATAAAATTATTTAAAAAGGACAGTATTGACTGATTTTTTTAACTAATAAACTTAAATAAATTAGGAATTTATGTAAATTTGTGGGAAAATTAAGGAGAAAAAAAGTTAATACTACATGGCTTAGAAAATTATTGGCAGACGAATTAAATGAAAAAGCAGTATTAACGGCGAGTGACCAGAGGCAATCAATTAGATTTTTTACTTATAGATTTTCTAACCCAACAATCAATAGGAGTATTAACCACTCCTCAGCCCAAAAATCAATATTAACCTCTCTGTTCATATTCTTCGTTGAGAATACATCAGCTTCTTCTGCAACCCCTCCCCTTATCTATCTCTACTCTATTCTTATTAGTATTGTTCCTTTCTCCTCTTAGTTTTTGGAAAAGGCGGAAGGCTTCGGGTAGAGTTGAAGCTGGCCGTGGGGTCGGAGACGGAACTGCACCAGGTCAAAGGTCGAAGATGATGTTTTCCGGCAGTTTTCGGTGGACCGCCGGTGGGGTCGGCCGACCCCGCGCGACCCCACCTGGATCCGCCGATGGTAAAAACAAATGTAGTATATGGGATTGGCTATATAATGTTATACAGTATTTTATACATAATATTGTACAGAATTGCTATTTAATATTATTGCTACATAATATTGATAATATTAATTATTGCTATAATATTTTCATAATCAAGACTATTTGATTTTGAAGGTTCACGAAGTTGAATATGTTAAGATTGGTGTCCTTTTCTTTTTAATGAATAGTAAACAAAATAAATATTAATATTAATATAATCCAATAACGGCCCATGCAGCAGCAATAAATGTGTCATCCTTTCGCCTCGAAATACTGCTACTGTGATCTGCCACAGCATATATACACTATATACTTGCTGTAATGTAATTGATTGAATCTGTGCCAATTGCCATCATATATAGTTGCTCACTGTAATTGAATTCATATTCCATTTGCGGTGCCATTAAAAAATAATTCATTTATATATTAGTAGTATTACATGAAGGAAATTATTTTAGTGAAAATTTGGTAAAACTTTTTTAAAAAAATTAGAAAATAGTAGTAGTATAAAATAAAGTAAGTGAATAATGTAACTTCTCAAGGATTATAAATAATGCTTAATAAAACGAGAATAAGTAAAATACTACTACTACTACTAAATTATTTAGTGCTCAAGACCTGGATGCCCTCACAATTTAAATCCTTCACTTATTGTTTTTCTGGAAAATTTTCAAGTAGTAAAGTTTGATAAGAGGACAGTCGAATTTAAATGCCACTTGTCTGGAACGACATATCAGGACAAAAAAAATGTATGGTTGATTGGAAGAACCCAATATGTGGGACATTGTATTTGTTGAGTTTATATTTGGGAGATATATAACAAACCAATCTTTTTACTAATTTTCGAAAATTCCGTATTCTACAATCTATATACAGCTCATTTTTCTCTCATTAGCCCTTATTTTACAAAATCATGGTGTATATATTTTTCGATCCTTACCAACCCAATTTATTATATTGAAAAAAAATCTGAGTGATAATCCACTCAACTCTCCAATCTATTAAAATCTGAGTTGTTGGCTTTAAATAAAGGTAAATAAAAATGCAATATTAGGTTATGCACTAATTTAATTAGCTTCAAACCCTAATCATATTATATCTACACATGCAACATATTATAGCATTATAGTAGTGGCTCCTGATGCTCTTAGTATATCTTGAAAATTAAAAGCAAACATACTAATATTAACATCAAATAAGATGCAAGTTATATTAACAATTTAACATCAAACTAGATGGCAAGTTATAGCAATGGTTCCACAAGTACAACTACATTTGTGGTTTATGCTTATGGTATGCTAGCCCGATACCAAGGAGAAATTCTTCAAGCTTAGCGTTACCAGAGTTGAAGATGTTCGCTGCACTCTTTGCAAGGAGAATCCGAAAACTATCGATCACGTATTCTTCAGTTTCGACAGCCTTGGTACCATTGTTGTGATTAATGGAACACATGAGGAAGATTTATAGGCAACCATGTTCTACGTCAATCTCATGGTCTATATGAGACTGTTGAGGACAATTTTGTCATTTAATCACTAAAACCCTTGCATTCAAACAATGTAAAGAAACATATTTCCCTTATTCACTAAGTCCAATCTACAAATCAAACACAATATAATAATATATACATAATACACTAACACAAACAATATTTTAAAGCTAGTTAAGGATGATGAACGAAATAATATTAAATTTAAAATGATACTCTATTTGAATTGAAAAATAGGTAAATATATAAGATTGCCTCAGAGCTAGATCCCCTTCTCTTTCGTCGAGAGTTTCTTCATCTTTGTAAAGCTATTCTCTTATCTCATTTGCATCTTATTTTCTACCTATAGTCAAATTGTTTTATATTATTTGTTTGTCGCTAGAATTGCATATCCAGATTCCCGAATTCGATTTATCCTCATATTATGAAATTTTGTGATCGCTGGAATTCTTCTACCCATGTAAATCTTTGTTGGGGGGTTAACTGATACGATTTTATTTTCTTTTGCCTTTCGTATATTGCAAATGCTGAATCTGCATCCTGTTTGTCTTCGTGGACGTCATGAGTGCTTGAATATATATATATATATTTCGTTGCTGAACTATGTTTATCTTCTTGTTTTGGGAGAGGAGATGGGGTTGTATGATAATACATCGGGTGTTTAGCAGTCTCTCCATCATCGTATGATCATTTTCTTTAGATTTAAAAATAATTGGCAGGATTTAGGCTCATAGGTGTTATTGTGGTTGGCTTATTCAAAATATTACTAGATCGTCTGATTTTCTCCATTTGATTGAATTGAAATGCTATCGTCAAAGTTAATGGTTCTGCTTAACCAATTATTTTATCTTTTAATGAAGCTTTTGTGCTTGGTGTTGATTTTAAAATAAAGTGTTCACTTGAATTTCAAGTTATATATATCTGCAAGTTCCAACCATGAACCATCACATAATTCGTAGGTGAAAGTAAATAGTACATGAGGAAGCCAAAGTTTAAAGAGTTTTTTTTTTGTTCCTGCTCGTACTTTCATATTATGAGAAAAAAAGAGACAGTTGCAAGTTTGCAACAATGACTACCATACAGTCATACACTATCATTAAACTGATTAGCCCTAGCTATAACTGCATATAATTATCAAGTTAAGAATATGATATGGAATTTTTAAGGTAAATTTGTTTAGCAGTGAGTTATATACTTTTTTGTTCACTTTTGGAATATATATTACTTCTAATAGATTCAAATTTGATCCATGGTAAATTATGTTGAAAAAGTACTCACATAACATACTTTTATAATTTCATGGCTTTCATGTTGGACCCTAACTGGAGATAGTATTGGATCCCATATCTATCCTTGTCTTATGAAATGTAGCAAAGAAGCTTTAATTTTATTTATATGGGCATTGGATTAGCGTTGTCCTAGAGAAATGAGTGTTAAGTTGTTAACATTTGTTTCTGTGTGTGATATGCAGAGAAAATGGGGTTGTCTTTCACCGAGCTTTTTAGTCGGCTATTTGCCAAGAAGGAGATGCGAATTCTTATGGTAGGTCTTGATGCTGCTGGTAAGACTAAGACCACAATATTGTATAAACTCAAGTTGGGAGAAATAGTGACAACAATTCCGACAATCGGTATGTTTCTTTCTATCTCGCAACACTGTTCCACCTATTGACTTTCATCTATTTCTATTCATGTGTTGGATAATTTCTAGTTTTTCACATTTTGTAGATTTTAGGCACACATTATAGAGGAAATGATGTTTGAGTTTTAGTTCATTCAAAGTGAGGAAATATTTTAAATACATTTGAGAGATAAAGAGAAATAGACTTGGCAGTGGACTATGTGGGTTTTACAAAAAAAAAATGGTGAAGTAAGAGAAAAGTAGAGAGCAAAAGTGGTTGACATATTATTAATGGAAAATGAGACCCTCCTATTAGAGATATACTTACCATAAATAAATAGAGATTAATTTTGATGGATGGACCAAAATGGAAAAACACGATTATTTTTTGTGGACGGTGAAATATGTAGTTTGAAATGTTGATCAACTTTTAAATAAAATTTTACCTTTTATGAACTTGCTGTTGCAGTAACGTTTCTTAAGATATACAGTAGTATTTTGTATGCAGAATCTCAGACTTCAGCCTCTTAAGACTAGGTAGACTGCTAGAATTTCATTTTGAACTGCATTATTGATATTCAATTACCTTTAAGATTTGTGATATAAGTGAGTATCCTCATGAGAACCTTAGAATAGCTTCAAATCTGCTATATGCATATCTTTATCTTACTGATCTGCTCGAGTAAGTTGGGCATCATAGGACTAGTCCAACCCTCCATAGCATATTACAGCTTGAGCCATAAAAGATGCTTGGAAGGAATTAATATTCCAGTTTATATTCGTTGCAAATATTTATTTGATATAATGTTAGGATCTTTATAGGTCAATGACCTCCTATTATTCATGAAAACTCTAAGAACAGGTTCCAATAGATGTTTATTTACGATAACTTCATATAGTTTTGTTGCTTCTCGATATTATCATTTGAATGTCCAAATGTTGATTAACTGTTTAGTAATAGACTACATGGTCAATGTTACTATGCTCAGTAGTTTCTGTTTAGAGTGTTGAGTGATATTGTAGCAATGGAGGTGGAATTGGGTAAGCTAATTGTTTTTCATGTGTTAGTCGGTATACAAAGTATGTAGCAAACTAACTTCATTTGATAGATGTATGTTTTTCCTGTTGATGGTTTCCTGAAAGATACTTTAATATGTATCTTGTGGATTCAAGGAACATATGTTACCAACACCTGGTCTTACAAAATATTCAAATAAACCCAACACAAATCAACAAAGAAATGAAACAATAAGAAAATGGTGACAAGAAAAAGAAAATGAATGTGTTATGAGTTTGATTAATGATTGAGACCTTTGAAGACAACTTTCACCAAAACAATGAAGACAATTCAAGACAACTTTTCACCAAAACAAAAACCTAATGGCTCTACTAAACTTAACAAGAACTAGTAAAGCATACCTTAACATTGAACTTAGCCCAATTAAAGAATAATGCGACCACAAGGGATTTTGATAAACCTTCAGAGATGAAGAAGATGCTCAAAATTGAGTCTTTGGAGGGTTTACAACATGTCAAAAGCTGCTATAAACAAACCATAATGTAACTATCTATACTAGGAGTAAAAAAGGGAGCAAAATATCTTCTTGTTATTTCATGTTTGTTTTTTCTTTTTAGCTTTTAGCTAAAGCAATATTCATGCCTTGTTATTTTTTATGCTTGTTGCTTGCACCCGACTATGTTCGTTATGGCCTCTATTGTCTAGATTCGACCATTGTGGAGGCATTACTTCCAGAACACTCAGGGGTTGATTTTTGTGGTTGATAGTTATGATCGAGATCGTGTTATTGAGGCTAAGGATGAGCTTCATAGAATGTTAAATGAGGTACTCAAACATGACTACTTTCAGTTTTTGCTTTACATAATCACCAGTAATTCATTTTATTACAACTTTTTTTGTCATGCTGGGTTGTGGCGAAGACAGTTAAATATATCGAGAAAGTATGCTCAAATATTATATTAACTGAAAATTTTACCTTACAAAAGGTTTGTGTGGTGCCTATGTAGGAAGAACTGAGGGATGCTGTGCTGCTAGTTTTTGCCAACAAACAGGATCTTCCAAATGCTATGAATGCTGCTGAGATAACTGACAAGCTTGGGCTTCACTCCCTTCGTCAACGCCATTGGTACCCCCTCCTCCCTCTATCTCTCACTATACGTTAGTAGATTATTGCCTATTTTTACTCTAAAGACGGTGTGTTGGTATGGGTTGCAGGTATATCCAGAGCACATGTGCCACCTCTGGAGAAGGGCTATACGAGGGGCTTGACTGGCTCTCGAACAACATTGCTAACAAGGTAGGTTGAGTGATTCCCTGAAGGAGCTAATGGAAATTGATTACATTTTTCTATTTTCCTTGGTTTACAGTCTTAAAGAAGAAAGGTTGGATGGTTTTTGGCACCAATCAAGAGTACGGTTTTTTTTGGTATTTTCTCATGCGAGATCATGTACCGTGATTACTTTCTAAAAAATATATATATATATAGTTGATAGTGATATCCTACTATTTTCTCATTTCACATTCCACAATCCTTTGCTTCCCCCTCGGTCTGGCATGGCTTGCAGGGTTGAACTTATAAAATCACATACACAAAAGGCATCTCTTAAACTGTCCATTTGTAACTCAAATGTCACAAACTATGATATCTCTGTGTTTTTCTCCTAATCTTATCGTTGTTTCTGCCCAACGAAACTAGAATGTTTTTGTTATTTCATCACTGGATTGATGTGAAATCCACTTGAATAGATAATGACTCGTTAATTTATGAATTTTAAAATTTCAAATTTTTTATAAATGTTAATCACAATATATTATATAATGATATACTTTTATCATGTTATAACAAATATTATTACAATAATAAAATTATTTGTGTGACATTGTGAGTATGGGAGATGAGATCTCAAAAATAGTGACATTAGTGAATAATAATTACTCTCTTTCTCTTGCCCTTTATTATTTGTCCTACTTTGACTTAGCATGAATTTTAAGTAAAGAAAAATTAGTGAAAAAACATCGAAAATGACCCACATTACTTTTAAGTTTGTCCCAAGGTGACTCTTTAATAAAATTAGAAACTCATTTATCTCTATTTTATTCATTTTTTTATTTTATTCTCTACATCTAACACAAAATAAAACTGCAATAATCCTGTGTTGCCCAAGGAAAGAGTCATCTAGTAATATTAATAAAATGTGATTAGTAAAATGTTAGGTTTTTTTAGAAAAAATTATAAAACTGAAATGACACGTTGTATAAAGGTAGTTCCAAATTGAAAAAGTGAGACACTTAATATGGGATAAAGAGTTTATTATTCTCTGTCAATATAAAAATTCTACAGAGACTATTATTCTCTGTCAATATATAAATTCGAGCCATTTAAACACTATTCTAGCAATTATCTAATGAAATTGTACAAAATTTTCGTGTTCATACGAATGCGGTAGTTGAATGATTTCGGGTGATAATGCAAATTCTTGTATACTGAATGAAATTAAAGTTTCATGCTACCTCGCGAATCATTATAGGGACATTTTCGTGAAAAATATTTTGGCTAAATAAACGTATTCAAAATAATTTTAACGATATAAAATTTATAAAATTGGTAAGAGCATCAGCAATGGCGCCCGTCCCGGCGGAATCCCAACCGGCGTGCCGAAATTCCGCGGCGGACGTCCGCCATTGTGCATGGTATACACGGGTATTTCATGGTGCGGGAGGATGCGGCTGGTAAACCCGGCCACACGCCGATTCAGAAGTGCACTGTCGCAATCAGGAAGCTGGCATACGGAGGCGCGACCGACATGTTCGACGAGTACCTCCACATCGGCGAGACGACTGCCCGCGATTGCCTGAAGTATTTTTGTCATGGCGTTAGAGAGATATTCGGGGATATGTATCTTCGGAGGCCTACCCCCGAAGATTGTCAGGCTCTGCTGGATATGCACGGGAATCAACACGGGTTTCCGGGGATGTTAGGCAGCATAGATTGTATGCACTGGTAATGGAAGAACTGTCCCGCTGCCTAGAAATGGATGTACACTACTGGTTTCAAGGCCAAGAATCCCACAATGATCCTTGAAGCGGTAGCTGATTACCGGCTGTGGATTTGACATGCCTATTTTGGAGTAGCCGGGTCTAACAACGACATCAACGTCCTCCAGTCGTCGCCCCTTATCAACGAGCAGTGCATGGGCGTTGGTCCGGGCGTCAACTTCGTTGCCAACGGCAACCAGCACAATATGAGCTATTATTTGACAGATGAGATATACCCTATGTGGCCCGTCTTTGTGAAGACGATCAGATGCCCAACAGATGAAAAGAAGATATATTTTGTGGGTCGCCAGGAGGCAGCGCACAAAGATGTGGAGCGGGCATTTGGTGTGCTCCAGGTTTGATGGGCGGCAGTGAAGGGTCCAACACGGCTGTGGTATGTTGACAGCATCGCCGACATCATGTACGCAAATATTATCATGCACAACATGATTGTCGAAGATAAAGGCCCAGCATTGACTGATTGGACCAATGATGATGCTGGTGCTGTGGGTCCAAGCCACAGCGTGGCCACTAGCAGTGTACGCATGGGGATACCCCATGACGATGTCGATCGAGTCCGTGCATTTGCCGACATGCGCCAAAGACAAGCCATGTTCGGCTCCAGAACGATATTATTGAAGAAGTATGGCAGCGGAGGGGTTGCCGTTGATGTAGTTTTTAATTATTGAAATATTTTTTTAATTTGGTGAAATGTACATTTCTTTTTTTTATTTAATGGAATTTTTTCCCTATTTGTGTCGAAATTTTAATTCCGTAAATTATTTAATTTCGGAAATTGTTTAATTTGTGAATTTGTGGTTTTTTTAATTGTGGGAAGACCTTCGGGAAGTCCTTGAGGATGTCCGCCACTGTGCAGTGGGAAGTCCTTATGACGTGGCAGTGTAGTGGGAAGTCCGTATGACGTGGCAGGAGATGTTTTTGGGAATTCCGATGCTCGGAAGATTCAAATTTCAATCATTGTGAAACGATATACCAGACTAAGAGCATCTCCAATAAGAATAGCCCAGCTATAGCTCAACCACAAACTCCTCATGCCACATCATCAGGACAAGCAACTGGACAAGCAATAACCCAGCCATAGCCCAGCCACAATAAACAAAATTATTAAAAACAAATAATTAACAATCACACAAAACACAGAATTAAATTTACGACACATATACGGGAAAATTCAATAATAATATAAAAAATTTAAAAAGTACATTAATTAAAAAAAGTATATTAACAAAAAAAATTACATTAATTTTTAAAAAAAACTCCTACTCCATTCATGAGCCCCCCGGCCGCCGCCTCACGCCTCGCCGTCGTCGTGGTCGCCTCTATCTGGGACCCCTAAATCTGCGGCATCTGAGCCCGCGTCTGAGCCCCCCACCTGTGCCGCTGCGGCAGTCAAATCGGCTCGCATACTCACGAGCAGTGCGTGAAAAAAACTCTTCTCCTCGGGGTCAGTGGCATTCTTCCAATCAGATATGACCTTGTACATCTCAGCCCGCGTTTGCTGACGCGCCAAGAAGCCCGTTGTGCTTGCCTTTGACCAACCGGGCGAGTGCGGCGAGTAAACACGGGAGGGGACGGGGTCTCCTGAGCATCTTCGGGGAGGTCGTGGGAACCGCCGCTGCTGCCACCGGCGTAATCACCAGCATAGTTTAGGCGCTGCTTCTTCGGCCAGCCAACATCGACTCCTGTCCGAAACTTCTCGGAGTCCATTAGCACCAGGTAGCAGTTCCAGTAGGTGAACTCCTTGTAAAGCCCGGGCACGGGGAACTCTTTCTCTGCCATCCTCCTGCAGTCCTCGTCAGTTTGGCCACTGGACTGCATTCGGAGGGCGTTGGTGTACAAGCCCGAAAATCGGGAGACCCCTTGCCGGATTCGATCCCACCCCTTCCGGCACTCCTCCCCTCTGCGTGGCCTCCCCTCCGGGCAAAATGCCTTGTAGGCTGCTGCTATCTTAGCCCACAAGTTGGCGATCCTTTGATTGTTTGAGGCAAGGGGATCATCACAAACACTCACCCACGCCTTGGACAGCGTGACGTTCTCCGCGTCCGTCCACTTCCTCCGTGCCGAGCTGTCGTCACCAGCTGGCTTCGACGACTCGCCGACCACCCTCTTCCCCTTCTTCTTCTTGGGCGCGCCCCGACCCCGCCCTACTCCCCCAGTTTGAACGGGAGTGTCCGCATCCCCGAGATCTAGTCCCAACTCCTCTAAGAAGAAGGTCTCAAACCAAGCGAACTGCGTCTCCGCTGGGGTCGATGTGTGCGAAGCAGCAGTAGCAAAATCAAGACTGGGGCGATAGACGTTGTCCCCCCCGGCGTCCCCTGCATCCCCGGGTACCCTGGCGTCATCTGCATCCCGGGTGTCCACCCCGGCATCATCGGCATAGGGGGTTGCATCCCCGGTCCCCCCTCCCCGCCCGGAACCGCCGGCCCGCCTTGCATCGCCGGACCCCCCGGCATCCCCTGCCATCCCGGCATACCACCCCCGGATACCACCCCGGGCATCATCTGCTGCCAAGGGTAGTAGTACTCGGGCATCGAACCCCATCCACCTCCCGCGGGTACCGTCGGAGTTTGAGACCCGCTCGTCCATGGAGTAGGCTCGTTGTTGTGCTCCATTTCGCGTTGTTGATTTTGTACAGAAATTAAGATAGAGAAAAAACTCGTTAAAACAAGTGGTGCAAATGAAAATGACGTGCAGATCGCGTATATACAGTGTTTCGAAAATTAAATAATAATAATAAAAAAATCACGCCGCTGTTCTGGAGCCTGCAATGGCGGCCAGGAGATCGGCGAGCGCATCGCCGAGCGCTCTGGAATCGGCGTGCGCTCGCCGTTTTTCTCGCCGATTTGGCGCTCGCCGGCTGCAATGGTCAGCGACCGGCTAGCCGATTCTTGCGCTCGCCGCTATCGGAGATGCTCTAAGGTCATCCACTACGCTGTCTCTATACCGTCCCTTAACTACTATTTGACCACTATTTGAGGGCCACACTGTCCTTTTTTCCTCCATCCCTTAACTAAGGGACGGAACCTGCAACGCTCCGTCCCTTAATTACTATTCATTCAATTTCATTTTTTATTTTTTTTCCAACCCAATTCAATTTAAACAAACACAATTCATTAAAATTAAAACAACATTACAACATAAAATAAAAATACAACTTAAAATTTATAAAAAAAACATAATTAAAATCTTAAAAAAATAAAAATGACATAATTTAAAATACAATTTTATATGGACATCCTTGAATGTTTTATGTTTCACTTTCGATGTGGAACAAAATCATTCTTGGATGTCTCTATAAAAGAGAAACAACCAAGAATGATTTTGTCCCACATCGAAAGTGGAACATAAAACATTCAAGGTTGTCTCTATAAAAGAGAAGCAACGAAGAATGACTTTGTCCCACATCGAAAGTGGAACATAAAACATTCAAGGTTGTCTCTATAAAAGAGAAGCAACCAAGAATGAGTTTCATAAATTCGCAAACCCATCAAATATATGTGGGCTATTACGAATTTCTTGTATTTAATTATTTGTAAAAATTGTTTTTAAATATAAAAACAATTTTTATAAATAAAAAGTATTTTTTTTAAATTCGATTTTTTTTAAAAAAAATTGATTTATTGCGTCATCCGTGACGACGCCCACTCACGGGCCAGCGAGTGGGCGTCACGCATGCATCGGTGGCGCGCCACGTCGCTCGGGCGCGTCCCTTGTCTCGCGGATACGGGATACGGGATGGGCTGGGGACGGGCTACGGGACGGGACGAACGTTGTAACGCGTCCCGCAGCAGAACCGTCCCTCCGGGACGGAACGCGAGCCCCGCGCAGGACGCGTAGTGGATGCTCTGAAACAAAAGCAAATTCCCGAATCATTACCCGGGGAAGGTTGACGAGCGTGCCGTGGGGGAGAGGAGGAGGCGATTTTATATACTTTGCTTCTGGTGAAGTTACATCTGAGCATTTACTTATACATTTTTAGCATGTCCGATGAAGATTAATCCGGCAACCCACTTTATTAGTTGATTGCGAATCATGTGATGTTTGTATAATAATGTGATTCCAGCGGAAAATTAATTTTCCCCAAATTTGCAGAGATCGTGTATAAACTGAGCTCATAAACCTCAGATCGGAGTAACCCACAATTCCATGGCGGCGATTTACAGCCTCTATATCATCAATAAATCCGGCGGTCTCATTTTCTATAAGGTAAAATGCCTTTTGGTAATACCTTTCACTCTGTTCAGTGTTGGATGTTTTGGAATTAAAGAGAAAATCTTAATACTGAATTTAGGATTATGGATCAGCCGGAAGAATGGATACTAACGACAGTTTGAGGTTAGCGAGTCTCTGGCACTCGATGCACGCCATCTCGCAGCAGCTCTCTCCCGTTTCCGGCTGCTTTGGAATCGAGCTTCTTCAGGCTGATACTTTCGATCTTCACTGTTTCCAGTCTCTTACTGGTTAGAAGATTTCCCCTGTTACTGGTTTGGGCTTATGTATTTAACTTATCGTGGGAATCGTTACCCTGTCTTCCTATGCTCTTGATTGAATGTGGGGTGCGGTGTAGAGCGGGATAAGGTTCTGATTACATAGTTATGGGCTTGGTTGACCTAGTAAGTTTGAGTTGCTGCAGAGGTCATCTTCTTTATAAACCTCATTGCTGAGCCTAGTCCTAATATATATCGTGTTTGCTTATGGTTGATAAAGTTAGTCAGATGCTCAGTCATTACAGGGTCAAATAGTGAATGGTTGACGCTACTAATCGTATAATACAGCTGATGGTTTGTGGAGACAGGTCACTGATTTTGATGCAACACCCCCCTGTCATTTATTTCTTTATTGAACCAAACATGGATTCATGGGACCAAGGGATGTAAATGGCCGAGCATTGTATCCCTCGACTTGATAGTTTGTGAACAAACTTGCTATTTAGTGTCAGCTTTTTAGTTTCAATTGAGGCTGTCAATTAGTATCAGCATTTATGCTTTATACCTTAATTTAAGTTGAGCAGTTCAAGCTTGATGGCTACTATTAACGCTGGTCTAAAAGTAAATGGAATAAATTTGTTATATCTTGAAAAAGATCTATGCAGAAATGTGGTAATTCCATGTATATATAATTGCTTCCTGGGAATTTCCTGACAGTTACCTATATAAAGGCGATTTCTATATCTCGCCACTGCCCCCCTTACATATTGCCTAGTGATTCTTGAAACTTTGTGGGCTTTTTTCATCTCACGTGGTGTGATGTTGTATGAATAACTGTAGTTAATGAATCATATCGTGTAGGTACTAAATTCTTTGTGGTCTGTGAGCCTGGAACTCAGCATATGGAGAATCTCTTGAAACATATATATGAGTTATACACAGATTATGTCTTGAAGAACCCTTTCTATGAGATGGAGATGCCAATTCGATGCGAGTTGTTTGAAATAAGTTTGGCACAGGCTGTACAGAAGGAGCGAGTCTCCTTATTGGGCAGATGATCTGCAACATCATAACCTGCTACCAGGCTTTCTTGTGTTCATGCTCGTTCTATAGCAAGCTCGTTTCGATTATTTTCTGGTTCTGTTTGAAACCCATGATAGAAGGTAAGGTGATTCAGTTTTAGAAAACACAGATTTGTATATGCACATGCTTCCTGTCGAGGCCGATTGTTTTAAATTTCAGAATTCTGAACTCGTGCTGAGCATGGGAAATGCATGTTTATTTTCGGAATTAATCTATGGATCCATATTATGAGTAATAAGTTATGCTACTAATATGCTATGCTGCTTTCTTGTTTCAAAATATAAATGCTGTACTGGTTTCTGCTCTTCCCCTTGAAGAGGCCATATGTTGCTTATTTATGTTGTGTTTTGGGGCCAAATACACAGAAGGTTTTTTTTTTGCAAGAATACCTTAATCATCCACAACAATACCATCAAAATCAGTCCCATTTTCGCTACAAATCAATGTTTTCATTTCATAATTTTTTTATTATTATCAATTTTCATAGTATTTATTTAAGTGTGATATTTGCAAAATCAAAATTAATGACTAATAATAGTCAAAATTACTTCAATGACATATCAAAAATAGTTGATGAAATAATTGTGATTTAGTGGTTGTGTGTCTAATGTCTTCGATTAGATCTTGCTGAAAGTCCATTGTTGGAACTCGGGCAATAGAAACAGATCTAAGTAGAGATTTATACATACGTTTGTACTGCAATTCTGCAACAGACAAACAGGTCTGGATAATACAGGTAATGATGCAAAGACTACAAGCTAATCCAGCTACAACATGCAAACCAAAGACAGCCACAAAACATGTGAGTCTCCTTTATTAGGTATAAAGTTCATCCCCATCAACCAGAAACCTGTCTACTTGCTCCTTTGCAGAATCGTTATAAATTTCCCACCGGTGGTCAACCAACATTTTTACATCTGCTCTCTCCATATGCTCCCCTTCCCCCGTATACTGCCATGGCTTTGAACCAGCGACGCAGAAGTGAACCACCTTCACTACATCAAACTCAACATGCTCAGGGTGGCGCCATATCATTGCGGACAAGTTTGGCCACCCATCTCGCACAAGCAATCCATCACTGCGTAGAAGCAACCAGACGGTAAATCAAAAAGGTTGTCTATATTGGCAAGCACTTGAATATCTGCATCCATGTAAATCATCTTTTTATACTCTGCAAACTGCAAGAGTTATAAAAACACATGTCATATTAAATTTGAGGTGCCTACTAATGTAGTTATAAATATACTACTACTAATATTAAATGAACTCAATGGATATAAATTTATAAGATACATTACTGTCTTCCTTAAGACCTAGCCTAAACATTACATGCAATAACTATTAACTGTCCCAATGTAACAATCACCAGGCAGTTAAATTTTTTCAAAACAAGGAAAGAAAAAAGGCAATCACTGGGTGAAGAGGAGGATCACCTTCCAAAGCCGAAGCTTGCAGTAGTTGACGCGAAATATGCCCTAGAAAAGGAGGTCTCCTTGTTGCTAACAGGATCGATCTCACAAAGGATACATCCCTGGTTCAAGAGCATGTTGCGATGCTCCTCTGGAACATCAGTTGTCCTGCGAAGACCTTACACAAACTGCGAGAGATGATACTTTTCAAATGAGGCGCTTCCCCAAGATGGTAGATAATAATCAAACTTAAATAGCTAACGAAACACGAAACAGCCTTAGACTATTAGACAACCAACTAGACAATCAGTGTATGTGTAAGCTCCACAAAAGAACTTATTACCTCAAGTTTATAGGTATGAATATAAAATCTTTTTTCAAATAGGTTCACATTTCTTGTCCATTTTCGAACACTTTCTTCCTTCACAGCCTACAGCGACAAGCTAAAATGAGTTGAAGAAGTGGAACCTGTGCTCCTCCGCCTTCATTTTAGTTTGAAGAAATCTGTCATTCAACCACATGCTCTATGTTACATTTCACATGTTAGTATTCTTGCAATGTCCCCGGTATTTTTATTTAGCACGGATCCGAAACACGCATCCCCCACAAAAAATTACTAATACATCTGAAAATCATTGTAGCTATAGGTTACAAATTACCAGTAAAGGTGTAAGAGCAGACTACTTGGCAAAGACCACAAAATATAAATAGTTACTGCAACTGAGAAAGTGTTATCAATGTTTCTGTAATTAATGGGTCAAAAAGGTTATCATATGGTTGATGCTAAATGTTTTTTTTTAATTAAAAAACATCCTGAAATAAACAAATAAATAGAATAAATGAAAACAAAATTTGGATAGGAAGAAATACCATTTTCTTAAGTCACATAAGGAAAGAAATTCAGAAGTGTAAACGAAAAAATATAAAGAAAAACTGAGAAAATGTACTAGCAATACATATTACCAACATCCAGATTGAGGTATAGGAAAAAGATCATAAACCAGTACCTTTTATGTATGAATTATGAAAGGGATGATTTGACTGATCAGCCAAGGATGAAAGAAATAACAGTAGAGGAAAGAGGAAACAGAATAGAGCAGATGACATCATGACATACTGTTGCGAATCCATAAGTCACACATCATTTGATCAACCCCACCAAGGACATCCATCGACCAATGACGAGGGGAATGACAAAGAAGATGCAAGACAACTTAAGCACATTCATCAGTGGATTAAGCTCCTCCGAAGATAATGCTCGCGTGGGAAACAACCGGAAGCTAAGCATGGTGCTCAAGGCCTCGTTGGAGGAGGGAACGGAAGCGATGCCCGTCCAAGCGCTTCTTATGGAGTCATTTGCTCCTCACTGCGCGCCTTTCGTATAATGGTCATAACTCTCTCATCCGGACTCCGATGGGGGCGTGCAAGATACTCACGCGAAGCCCTTTCGAAGACGAAGATAGTGTTTTTGGAGGATTCCAGAGAAAACGCCCGACCAGGCGTTCTGACAGATTTTGGTCGCGAATTCCAGAGAGTTCACCCGACCGGGCCTTTTGTATGAGTAAAAATGCCCGACCGGGCGTTTTACGCGACTTGCGTTTTTGAACTCTTTTTGACTCTTTTGTTTAGCACTTTTATCCTCTAGTATAAATACCCATGTCTAGGGTTTTTGTTAGCAGCTTTGAACATTTTGTAAACCTACCAAAGACTCCATTGTGAGCATTCCTCTTCATCTTTGGAGATTTATCAAAATCCCTTGTGGTTGCATTTTAATCTATTGTCGGGCTTAGATTGAATGTTAAGGTATGCAATTCTAGTTCTTGTGTTGCTAGTTTTGTGGAGCCATTAGATTCTTGCTTTGGTGAAAGTTGCCTTGGGTTGTCTTCATTGTTTTGTAGAAGGTCCATAGGTTCCAAACATCTATCTAAATCATAACACCTTCACCTTCTCCCTTTTCCACCATTTTTATTGTTTCATTTCTTGTTGGGTTTGTTTGGGTTGTTGAAATATTTACAAGAGCAAGTCCGGGGCAAACATATGTATCTTGAATCCTTAAGATTCACATTATTTGGTATCAAGAGCCATTGGTTCTTGTTCTTGTAATTGTTAGAAAATTATCAAAAAAAAAAAGAAAAAAAAAAGAAGATACTTCAAAATATATCCATGGGCTTTAGCTATAAATTGATATATGTGTTCTTGGGTATGTCAATGTGATTGTTCCAAAGTTGTAGACCAAAATTACTTCAATTGTTGGGTCTATTGTTATTAAGTGAATTCGTGCACACAAAGTGTTTGTTTATTTGTCCCATTGGCCTAGCACCTTACTTTCACTTATCTTTTGGCTTCTAGAACTAGTAATTACTTGCCTAGTTGCAGATCTTAGTTGTGAATTGTGCTACCCTTGTGGATTAATATTTTGAGAGCAAGTGAGGGAGAGTATCCTAGCCACCAAAATTTCTAAGCCTTCCGAGTGACATTGGGTGTGAGTTTTGGGGAAAAGGGATTTTCATTGTGGGAAGTGAGCTCCTCACTAAAACCTCCATTCTAGGGTGTGTGCGTTTTTTTGTGTTACTAACAAAAGGGACTCGTCCCTAGTCTTTTGCAAAATTTGTGTTTGTAGGTACTCAAGATGCCACCGATCACTAGAAATGGAGCCTCTAGGCCAAACTCTCCTATAGGAGATGATGTGCCGGTCCTCGTGTCGTCATCCGAGGGATCTATAAAGGAGCTACTCACAATGCTCTTGGATAAGGTGGACGGAGTTGATCGAAGAGTGAATGAGATGCAAGGCGACATCAACGCCGTGCAAGGGGAATTCACCGTCCTACATGAGGATGTGACTATATTGCGGGATCGGGTCGAACACCACTCCGCCTCAGTACCACTTACACACCGAGCCGGGGCAGGTAGCGGGAGTTACCGGACTCTTAGAGGAGGGAGTGAAGCCGAGTATTCTCATCATCCGAGTCATCATGAATATACCGATGAAGAATATTGGAAGCAGATGCCTTTCCAAAACCAAAATAGGAGAGGGGGAGGCTGTGGTAACCATAGATTCAATGGAGTGCCAAGGAGAAACCATCGTGAAGAGTATGAAGGAGAGGTGCCAAGGTATGATGACCCTTCAAGGAACTTCAAGCACACTATTCCTGAGTTCCATGGGAAGTTTGAACCCGACACGTACCTAGAATGGGAGTCTCAAGTAGACAAGATTTTCTCCCTTCACAACTACTCGGAGGAGGATAAGGTCAAGTTAGCTATCACCGCATTTCGAGGACATGCCAACACTTGGTTATCCGACCTTATGAGGCAAAGGAGGGCCGCATTGCGAGGGGAGGTGAGAACATGGGTCGAGTTGAACGATCTAATGAGGGCTACATTCGTGCCTAGATCATACTATCATAAGTTGAGGGGAGAGCTACAAGACTTAAAGCAAGGGAGTAAGAGCGTCATGGAGTACTATTATGAGTTGATAGCACTCAAGGGGAGAGTTGGGATTGAGGAGAGCGAAGAGGTCACCCAAGACCGCTTCATCCACGGGCTCAATGTGCACCTCAAGCACAAGGTCCAAGTTGAAGCCATGAGAGGTTTGACCATGAATGAGGTTCTCGGGTTTGCCGAGACGTTTGAGCGGCAAGGCAAGGAGAAATCCGTGAGCAAGGGGAAGGCGACCTTTACCCCTACTTCGGGTGGGAGAGGAGGAAACAAGTGGAGCACACCTCAAAGGAAGGGAGAAGCACCCACCACTCCTACCACTTTGTCAAAAACTCCAATGAAAGCACTAACGGCCCCTCCACCAACCAAAGGGGCCCCACAAACCGGTGAAAGAAGAACTCAATGCTTCAAATGCAAGGGATTTGGCCACTATGCTAGGGAATGCATCAATCAACGAGTTATGGTAATTGGGGCGGATAGCCAAATCTATAGTGAGGAGGAAGATGAAGCGGATGAGGAAGAAGGGGGTGAGTCTTGCCCAAACACAAATATTGGGTTCTATAGTGAAGACGAGTTAACCGAAAGGGTGACCAATCTTGTGGTCCTCCGCACGTTAAGTGCCCAACCTAAGCAAGATGAGTGTGTAGAGCAACATTCCAATATCTTCCATATGAAGTGTAAAGTTCAATCCAAGACTTGCCTTGTGATCATTAACGGAGGAAGTTGTACCAACGTAGTGAGCGAAAGGTTGGTTGCAAAGTTGCAATTGCCGTTGACGAGACATCCAAACCCATACCGACTCCAATGGTTGGGTGAAAGTGGGGATATCAAGGTATCGGCCCAAGTCCAAGTACCATTGAAGATTGGGGAATATGAGGAGGAGGTACTTTGTGATGTTATTCCCATGTCCGCTTGCCACTTACTTCTTGGTTGGCCTTGGGAATATGACAACAAGGTGTCAAAGAACGGGTACACTAATGAATACTCTTATGTGTCACATGGGAAGAGGATCCGTTTGAAGCCCTTGTCCCCTAGTGACATCATAGAAGCTCATAAACACTTGAGTAGAGAGCGAGAGAAAGAAAAAAGGCAAGAGAGTGAAAGAAAAAAGCCAAGTGAGTGTGAGGATGGTGAGAGGAATTCCAAATCCAATAAGAGTGACACCCAAAAACCCCGTGAGAGAAAAGAGTGTCTCATAGCCACTAAATCCAAACTTGGGTGGGCACTTCAAAGCCACTCTCCTTTGCTACTCGCCATTTCAAGGCGGATTTGCTTGACTAACACTAACCTTGAACTTGTCCCGGATATTGTTAAAGTTGTTTTGCAGGAGTTCGAGGATGTGTTTCCAAGTGAGCTTCCGAACGAGCTTTCCCTAATTCGGGGAATTGAGCATCAAATGGATTTCTTGCCGGGTTCCTCTCTACCAAACCGGGCCGCCTACAAAGCAAATCCGAACGAGACCAAGGAATTGCAAAGGCAAGTCGAGGAACTCCTTGCCAAAGGTTTGGTCCGTGAATCTCTCTCTCCATGTGCCGTGCCGGTTATACTTGTGCCTAAAAAGGATGGCTCTTGGAGAATGTGTGTTGATTGTAGGGCCATCAATAAAATCACCATTAAGTATAGACATCCCATACCTAGGCTTGATGATATGCTTGAGGATTTGTGTGGTGCTACTTGTTTTTCAAAAATTGATCTTGCTAGTGGATATCACCAAATTAGGATGAAAGAAGGTGATGAATGGAAAACGGCTTTCAAAACTAAATTTGGGTTGTATGAGTGGTTAGTCATGCCCTTTGGTTTATCTAATGCTCCTTCTACTTTTATGAGGTTGATGAACCATGTGCTTAGACCTTTGATAGGAAAATTTGTTGTGGTTTATTTTGATGATATCTTGATATATAGCACAAATGTTGAAGAGCATGCTAGGCACCTTAGGGAAGCACTTTTGCTTTTGAGAGAACACAAGTTGTATGCTAAATTGCCTAAGTGTGTGTTTTGTGTTGATGAAGTTATATTCCTTGGATTTGTTGTTGGGAGAGATGATATCAAGGTAGATGACGAAAAGGTTAAGGTCATAAAGAAGTGGCCCACGCCTAGGAATGTTAGTGAGATACGCTCTTTTCACGGCCTTGCTAGTTTCTATAGAAGGTTCATGAAAGACTTCTCAACCAAAGCCGTTCCTTTGAACTATCTTGTGAAAAAGAATGTTGTTTTTAAATGGGGAGAGGAACAAGAGCATGCTTTTAATACTTTAAAGCACGATCTCACACATGCACCTTTACTTGCCTTACCCAATTTTGATAAAACTTTTGAGCTTGAATGTGATGCTAGTGGGGTAGGGATTGGGGGAGTGTTGATGCAAGAAGTGAAACCTATTGCATATTTTTCGGAAAAACTCAATCAAACTCATTTGAACTATCCCACTTATGATAAAGAGCTTTATGCCATTGTAAGATGTTTGGAAAATTGGCAACACTTTTTGATGCATAGGGAGTTTGTCATCCACACGGACCACGAGTCCATCAAATTCTTGGGTGGCCAACACAAGTTAGACAAGAGACACGCCAAGTGGAGTGCTTTCTTGGAGACTTTCCCATATGTCATTAGGTACAAGAAAGGAAAGGAAAATGTTGTTGCCGATACCTTATCATGTAAGCCTACTTTAGTACTTTGTGGTGATATGCATGGTAGTGGTGCTCTTGTTTTGAGGAGTCATATGCTTGCAATATGTGCATCTAAATTCTTTGCTTTTGATGGTCTTAAGGAACTCTATGAGCATGATCATGATTTTGCATCTACATTTGTTGCTTGTGCAAAGGGTTCTTTTGAGAAATTTTATAAGCATGAGGGGTATTTGTTCAAGGGAAATCGGTTGTGTATCCCTCAAGGGTCTTGGAGGGAGGTGCTTGTGAGGGAGTCCCACCTTGGGGGATTGATGGGTCATTTTGGGGTAGCTAAGACCTATGAGATATTGAGTGAACATTTCTATTGGCCCAAAATGAGGAGAGACGTGAGACGGTTTTGTGGGGGGGGGGGTGCATTGAGTGTCGACAAGCTAAGTCTAGAACCAATAACTTCGGTCTTTACACTCCACTTCCTACCCCTACACACCCATGGGTTGATTTGTCAATGGATTTTGTATTAGGCCTACCCCCTTCCCAAGCAAGAAATGATAGTATCTTTGTAGTGGTGGATAGGTTTTCCAAGATGACTCATTTCATTCCATGTAGGAAGAATAATGATGCCAAACACATAGCCGGTCTTTTCTTTAGGGAAGTGGTACGGATCCACGGGGTTCCCCGAACCATAGTGAGTGATAGGGATGTCAAATTCCTAAGTTACTTTTGGAAGACACTTTGGTCTAAGCTAGGTACAAAGCTCTTGTTCTCCACCACCGCACACCCCCAAACCGACGGTCAAACCGAAGTGGTGAATCGCACTATAGGGGCATTGCTTAGAGCTTTAGTGGGTGAGAATCGGAAAACTAGGGAACCTTGTTTACCAATTGCCAAGTTTACTTACAACCGCACAACACACTCTACTACCGGTTTCTCACCTTTTGAAGTTGTGTATGGATTTAATCCTCTTACCCCGATGGACCTTGCGGTATCGTCATTGCCTTCTTCTTTTGTTTGTGATGTAGATGGTGCCCAAAAGGCGCAATTTGTGAAGGATCTCCATGTCAAGGTCCAAGAGAATTTTCGAAAGAAGAATGAGCACAATGCGAGAGTGGCCAACAAAGGGCGTAAGGAAGTAATTTTCAACCCCGGTGATTGGGTGTGGGTGAACTTCCGAAAGATTCGCTTCCCAAACAAGGTGAAATCCAAACTTGCACCACGAGGTGATGGGCCGTTCCAAGTCAAGAAGCGGATTAACAACAATGCCTATGTCATCGACCGACCGGGTGAGTACAATGTTAGTTCAACATTCAATGTCTCTGACTTGAGCCCTTATGACGTCTCAGGATTCGATCCGGATTTGAGGACAAATCCTTCACAAGAGATTAAAATGTACTTTGATCTTTTCAAATTTTAAAAACATAGCTTATGCCATAATCTAGTGGATGCAACCTTTTGAAATGTAGAGTTCTTCCGATAACAATGTTGAATCTATTATTAAATGTCCACGTTCAACTACATTTCTATTTTGATTTGGGATGATATGAGACGAGTAAAGGAAATGGCACGGAGATTTCCCTGCAGAGTGTCGTATAACGCCAAACATTAGAGTTCATTCGCGTTGCATGCTTACAACCGAATGTATGCAGTTTGTCACCCCTGCACATAATTAGAACCTTGTGTCATAATTCAGCAGAAAATTTATCAACATGAAAAGAATTGAATGTTGAACCAAAAACTAGGCTAAATCAAAAGATATTTTATCAAGTGTGAGTCTTACCTGAGTAACACAATGCAAAACATTTTTGTTCAAAATATCTTTGCAGGAGTAATAAATACCTGCCCATCCACTAATTTTCTTTCCCCAATCATATGGTTAAATTATTGCTAGTTTCTGGAAGATTCAACATTTAGTTCCCATTTGTTTGAAATCTTGTACTACTGCTATTTCTTTCAAAGGAAGTTGAAAATAAAATTGAAAAAATTTGGCAATTATTTTCATATGAAGCACTGCTTATTTCTATTTTGTTTACTGATACACTCCTCGGCCTAGGGCAACGGTCTGAATCCATCTCACGTTTCTGTAAACCGCTCAACTAATGGCTTCCCATCTTTAGCTTCTCTTGACTTGCAATGTACTTACTTTCTGAAGTTGAGTATTCAAACTGGCTTATTATAGGGCGATAAACTAATAAGGTTCTTGGTGGCCAAAACATAAGTGTCTGTTTTATTTCTTTTGAAAGGCAACCTCCCAACAATTAGTTGTCTATGTTTATAATGGCAATGGCAAGGAAATCATATCCCAAGTGGAACTTACTAATAACCTAATGTGTTCATGAAGTATTGCATGTCAATAGTCATTAGCATGCATTAATGTATGATTGTAAAATATCCATGCTAGAACTTAGTATATCCTATCATCCTATGTGAAGACTTGTGTAATGAGTAATTAAATTGTCTTAACAGATATTCATATAAGAATAAGCAAGAGAAATGTACATATTAGCTTCAATACAGGTCCACAATTACCCAATAACATAAGCACGTATACAAAACTATTTCCATAATTCCTTAACATGAGGAAAGAGAATTCAATTTAAAAAAAAGAAAGTATGATAGAAAAATAAAAAATAAAATAAAAATTCAAATTTTGTAAATAATGATTAAAAGTTCAAACAAAATACACAATGTCATTTTAAAAACTTTCTAATAGATAATCGGTTGACCATGAATCGATAATTGGACCAATTCACTTGTTGGTCCAGTTTTTAAAACATTGTAGTAACAAAGTGACAAACAATTTGATCTGGCCACAGTTAAAGCGGAGTTATAATGAACCACCACCTTGGCCGGCGACATTGAAATCCAAGGAGGCATCATTGTATATATCCCACCACTTGCTTACCAACATCTTCATGTCTACTCTGTCCATATTCTCTTCCTCGCCGGTGAATCTCCACGGCTTCGACCCCTCCATGCAATAGTGAACCACCTTTGCCTTCTCCGCGTCCACAACCTCAGGGTGCCTCCACAACATTGCCACCAATAGGTTGTACTCCGGAGAAATCACCTTCATCTTCTCTCTAAAGAACATGTTCAACAAATCCTAACAACTTTCCAACTCCATGTTAACAACACTTCGACAATCTGCATTCTACATCTCTTTAAACATACTACTAATATAAATGTAATTTTCATTTAAATCACCGTAAAAATTTAGAGAGTCTCATAAGATTTTAAAATAGAATATAATTTTTTAAAATGGAATATTAAATTATGACGTCTTTTGGACGTGCTCAAACAATATCGTTTCCCCAAAAATAATGAAGAAAAAAGAAAGAAGTACTAATACATGGCATTTTGAGAATCATCAACAAACATTTGGATATATATATGCGACAGTAATTAAAAACTAAAATCTCATAATTTAATATTTGCGTTTCCAAACTTTATGAAACCATTCAAACCAAATTCCGTGATTTAAAGAACTATTATCCCTGTAATAATTTGAGTACCTGCTCGGCGAAAGGGGTGGGAGGGGTGAGGCTGAGGGTGTGAATGAGGTCATGATAGGTGGTGAGATCCGGCTCGAAAACAAACATGCCACCATTGAGGTAGAAAGGGGGCTGAGGGCCGAGCTCCTGCGGCCACCGGAGCTTCTGTGGGCAGGCATCGCCCGACATCTCGCACACGCAATCAACCACCCCATAGAAATAGCCACTCGGAAGCTCAAACAGGTGATCTATGTTATCAAACACTTGCACATCCGCATCCATATATATCATTCTCTCATACTCCACAAACTACACATAATCATACAAAGCCATATTAAATGTCACTACATAAAAATGTGACTAAACATAAATGTGATTAAATACATACCTTCCAAAGGCGAAGCTTGCAGTAGTTGAGAAGGAAATAATTCCTAACATATGTGTGGTTCTGATCGGCATCGGAAGAAGGGAATGCCGGCTTAATTTCACGGAGTATACAGCCCTGCTCCACAAGGATACGGCGGTGCTCCGCTGGCACGTCGGCTAGGAGCGCCACCACAAGCGGGAACGCAGAGCCGACTTTCCTCAAACCCTTGGCCAACCCAACGACGCCTTTCACATAGTCGCCGGCGCCGGCCAAGAACGTCACGTAGGCATTCTTAGAAGCACCCACCACCGGCGCCGCCGCGTTTCCGGCTGTTGACTTGACAATCTCTGGATCCATTTTTTGGAAGACAGATTTTGGAGAGAATTCTTTGATTTATGCTAGAAGATTTAAACTTCATAAAATTTACTTTTTTCTGCTAAAAGAAAACAATACTTTATTTATTTTAAGGTAGTTAGAGATGTTTTTTTATGAGTATGAGATTTAAAAAATTAAAGTTTAAAAATTAAAATAAAGCTGAAAAGGTAAAGTAAAGCATGAGAGTAAATAAATATTTTGTTAATAAAAAAATGACTCAACTACTTTTGAAGATACGACAATGAATGTGATTCAACTATCTTTAGACAAATGGGTATTAAAAATTCTTTTGAAGGTTATGAATGCTTAAAAACAGTTATGTAACGAGATTTTATACAATCTTAAATTTTTTATTGATGACGACGACGACAGGAATAAACTTATACTCCCTCTGTCTCACAAAAATACACACTCTTTCATTTTTGGTTAGTTCCATAAAAATGTGCATTTTCTAAATTTAGAAATTCTTTTCTCTCTAATTAAGTGAGACTCATTTTTCATTAAGAATAATTAAACTACTTTTTTTTCTATTTTTTTACTTTACTAATTGTATATTAAAATTCATATTCAGCCAAAAGAGCATATTCTAGTAGAAAAGAGAGTAGCTTCTATACACTAATTAGAGCAGAAAAAGTAGTAGTATTATTAAAATTTGTCATTTAACTATATGTGCTATACACATACCGACAATGATATAATTATATCTATAAACAAATACTGCTTATAAGATGGAAAAATAAATTTATTAGAACACTGAAACCAGCTTTGACATGACACGTTATTCTCTCTACATTTAATGCATAACGACATTATATTAACTAGATATTATTCTCTTTATTTATTCTTTCATTTCACACGTAAACAACATTGCACAAATAGTTCATATATACATTAATATAAAATGTTTCGTTTTGATTGAGACGAAACTTACTCTCTTGTTTTGTTACTCTTTTATTTATTTATTCTTCATTGAACATAGTAATAAAAAGAAGTGCGTAAATTATCCTTGTTAGTGTTTGAGCTCATCAAGATCGGATTGAGCTGGTGGAAGAATCAAGTCAGGAAATAGCCGTTGGGAACCAAAACAGGAACTAGCCGTTGGAAACGGTTATAACCGTATTCGGCAAAAGGAGCTGTTCGGCCAAAGGAAGCTGTTCGGCAAAAGGAAGCTGTTCAGCAATTGGAAGCTGTTCGGCAAAAGGAAGCTGTTCAGCAATTGGAAGCTGTTCGGCAAAAGGAAGCTGTTCAGCAATTGGAAGCTGTTCGGCGGTTTTCTTGATCGATACTTCTTAAGGGAGTTGCGATTCATTCCGGAACTAACAACAACAGAAATCAAAAGTGATAGAGAGAGAATTCAAGAGAGGAAGTGTTATCTTTCAGCTGTGCGTTTTTAGCTCTCGAAGCAAGAAGTTTTCGGGCGAGTTGAGGGTTTTCCATCTTGTAAATTCTTGAGAGTTTTGAGTGCTCTTATGTTTGTAATTTCTCGAGTGATCAATAAAGAAACACACCAGATTCTGCCCGTGGATGTAGGCTTACGCCGAACCACGTAATTCGCTTGTGTTCTTCCTTGCATGTTGTCATTTCATTAATTTGCATTTCGGTCATCACAACCGTAGGTTCGTTCTTCACAACGTGGCGCCGTCTGTGGGAAATTCGTCCACTGAATTGATCGAGAAGGCATAAAGTTTTGGGAGTTCTTTCTTTGTTTCCTCAAGAAGGCGCTCAACCTGTTTGAATAATGGCTGCAGCAAGGTTTGATGTTGAAAAGTTCACAGGCCGAAATGATTTTGGCCTATGGAGGCTGAAGATGAAAGCAATCTTGATGCAACAGGGTTTATGGGAAACCCTAAATGGTGGAGGCAGTAATGAGGAGGAGAAGCCCGAGCCTGATGAAAAGGAGAAGGCAAAGGCTCAAGACAGAGAGTACAAGGCATATAGTACCTTGATACTCAACCTCAATGACAGAGTCCTCAGAGAAGTTTCAAAGGAGGAGACAGCGGCTGGAGTTTGGTCCAAGTTGGAGTCATTATACATGGCCAAATCCTTGGCAAATCGGCTGCACCTGAAGCAGAAACTTCTCACTTTCAAGATTGCTGATGGAAAAGGTGTGTTGGAACAACTCGAAGAATTTGGGAAATGCATCGATGATCTTGAGAACATTGATGAAGAGATTAAAGATGAGGACAAGGCTCTGATGTTGTTGAATTCCTTGCCACCAAGTTATGAGCATTTCAAGGATGCTATACTTCTTGGTAGAGAGTCCAAGATTGGATATGAAGAGGTGTACTCTGCTCTAAAGCTCAAGGAAATCCAGAAATCTAATCCAAAGTCCACTGAAATGGTGTCTGAGAGTCTGAGTGTTGCTGATCACAAGAAGAATGTGAAAAGAAAGTCACAGAAGAAGCCATGGAAAAACAAGACAGCTGACTGGAAAGAGACCAGATCATGCCATCACTGCAAGAAACCAGGCCACATAAAGAAGAATTGTTGGGTTTGGAAGAAGAAGCAGGCCGAGGAAGAGAATGGCAAGAACAATGCTGATATTGCAGAAGAGTTGGTGGTCCCGGAGGCTCTGTGTGTGACTGAGGACATGGAAGAACTTCCATGGATCATGGATTCTGGATGTAGCTTCCACATGTGTCCAACTAGAAGTCATTTTGAGGAAATCAAGAATGCAGCTGGATCAGTTTTGTTAGGAAATGACCAGATATGCAGAATCAGAGGAATTGGGTCCATCAGGCTTAGACTTCATAATGGCTCCATCAGGTTACTCACTGGTGTGAGGTTTATTCCAGAGATTAAGAGGAATTTGATCTCTATTGGAGTGTTGGATGCAGCAGGATATAATTGCATATTATCTGATGGGATTATGAACATCGTCAAGAATGGTGATGTTGTTATGATGGCTGAGAGAAAGAGAAGCCTATACTATCTAAAGGCAAGTGTGGTTACTGGATCTGTGAATCTGGTGCAGGTATTAGACTTAAGAATGTGGCATCTCAGACTCGGACACTTGGGAGAAACTGGAATTAAAGAATTGGCCAAGAAGGAGCTGATTAAGCTGGAAAATCCCAATGAGCAGTTGGGTTTGTGTGAGCAATGTGTGCTCGGAAAGAGTAAGAAACTGCCCTATGGAAGAGGAATTCACAGCTCAAAGTCACCACTAGACTATGCCCACAGTGACTTGTGGGGCCCAGCTACACCAGCTTCATTGGGTGGAGGTAGATACTTTCTATCCATTATTGATGATTTTTCTAGAAAATTATGGGTGTTTATCTTGAAGGAAAAATCAGAGACATTCATGAAATTCAAGGAGTGGTGTAGGGAAGTGGAGGTGGAGAAAGGGTGTTCTTTGAAGTGTTTAAGAACTGATAATGGGCTGGAATTTCTGAGTGGGGAGTTTGATTCTTTCTGCAAGCAGAAAGGTATGAAGAGGCATAGGACATCTCCATCTAATCCCCAACAGAATGGAGTTGCTGAGCGCATGAATAGAACCATCCTAGAGCGAGTTAGATGTATGCTCTTTGGCTCTGGAATGGCTAAGAGATTCTGGGGTGAGGCTGTGAGTATGGCAGCAGTTCTCATCAATAGAAGTCCTTCTTCAGCTATAGCTTTTGACACTCCTGATCAGAGATGGTATGGAAAGGCCATGGATTATTCGAATATGAAGATTTTTGGTTGTATGGCTTATGCACACATCAAGCAAAGTAAGTTGGAGCCAAGGGCCTTGAGATGTGTGATGATTGGATACCCAAAGGGAGTGAAGGGCTACAGACTGTGGTGCATAGAGCCAGGAAATCAGAAAGTTATTATCTCTAGAGATGTGCAATTTGAAGAAAGTAGGATGCCATTTCTAGAAAAGGCTCAAGAGAGCCAGAGGCCATCTCATTCTGAGAAAGAACCAGAGCCTGAGAGGATGGTGGAGATGGGTGTTCCAGAACTTGAGGAGGCTGAGGAATCAGTTCAGGTGGAGGTTTCTGGAGCAGATAGAATTGCTGAGCCTGAACAGCAGATGGGAAATCATAGTGAACAAGAAGAAGCAGATGCTGATGTCTTGAACCCTGAAGAAGAGCAGCAGGATTTGGGTGACTATGTTCTAGCCAGAGATAGGGTCAGAAGAATCCCTAAACCATCTACAAGATACAGTGAAGAAGAATACTTGCTATATGCACTATGTGTTGCAGAAAACATAGAGTATGCAGAGCCTTCAAGCTTCAAGGAAGCTATGAGTTCTAAGGAGAGCAAGCAGTGGATGGAGGCTATGATAGATGAAATACAGTCCCTGATCAAGAACAAGACATGGGTGCTTGTGAAGAGACCTTCCACACAAAAACCAGTGAGTTGTAAGTGGATATACAAGAAAAAGTTGGAGGTTGGGAACAAGATTAGGTTCAAGGCTAGGCTTGTAGCTCGGGGGTTCACACAAGAGGAGGGAATAGACTATAATGAAGTATTTTCTCCAGTGGTAAAGCATGCCTCAATCAGAATTTTGCTAGCTATAGTTGCTCAAAGAAGTTGGTTTTTGGACCAACTTGATGTGAAGACAGCCTTTCTTCATGGAGAGCTTGAGGAAACTATATACATGAATCAGCCAGAGGGATTTGTGATACATGGGAGTGAAGATAAGGTTTGTCTACTAAAGAAAAGTCTATACGGTTTGAAGCAAGCAAGTAGACAATGGCATATCAAGTTTGATGAACATATGCAGAGTATGGGATTTATAAATTCCAGATATGATAGTTGTGTCTACTTCAAATCAAAGTCTGAGGGACCTGCTGTGTATTTGCTATTATATGTAGACGACATCTTGCTTGCTGGACCAGATAGACAGGAGCTAGATAGGGTGAAAGCCTTATTGAAAAAGGGATTTGAAATCAAGGATCTGGGGAGTGCTAGCAAGATTTTGGGAATGGATATATTCAGAAATGCAGATAAGAGGGTGTTGTGGTTGTCCCAAGAAGGCTACATTCAGAAAGTACTGCGCAAATATCAGATTGACAAGAGTAGAACAACCTCAGTTCCACTATCACAACAGACTAAGCTGTCCAAATCACAATGTCCCAGAAATCAGCAAGAAGAAAGAGAGATGAGCCAGATACCTTATTCCAACATAGTTGGGAGTGTGATGTATATGATGATATGCACAAGGCCTGATATTTCTCATGCGGTAAGCGTGGTGAGCAGATACATGTCCTGTCCGGGAAGAGAGCACTGGTTGGCTTTGAAAGGGATTCTCAAGTATCTCAAAGGAAGTAGTGATCTGGGAATAATGTTCAAATCAGAGAATGAAGGAGATAAGGATAGCATTATTGGGTTTTGCGATTCAGATTATGCAGCTAACCTTGATAATAGGCGCTCACAATCTGGGTACATATTTACCTTGTTCGGCTCCGCGGTGAGCTGGAAGTCTAATCTCCAATCCGTGGTGGCTCTATCGACGACGGAGGCAGAGTATATAGCTCTTGCTGAGGCAGTAAAGGAAAGCTTCTGGCTTAGGGGTATAGTTGGTGATTTTGGGGTGAAGCAAGAAAATGTTGTGATCAAGTGCGACAGCAATAGCGCGATTTGTCTCTCGAAACATCAGACATATCATGAACGCAGCAAACATATAGACGTGAGGCTGCATTTCATTCGAGATGAGGTTGAGAAGGGTGCGGTGAAGATTGAGAAGGTCAGCACCGAGCACAATGCGGCTGATGCACTTACTAAAGCCCTACCAAGATCCAAGTTCCGACATTGCTTGGATTTGGTTGGGGTGGTCCGAAATTTGTAAGTATGGGAAGGAAGGTGGAACTGGTGGTGATGGATCTTAGATTGCTCAAAGGTGGAGGATTTGTTAGTGTTTGAGCTCATCAAGATCGGATTGAGCTGGTGGAAGAATCAAGTCAGGAAATAGCCGTTGGGAACCAAAACAGGAACTAGCCGTTGGAAACGGTTATAACCGTATTCGGCAAAAGGAGCTGTTCGGCCAAAGGAAGCTGTTCGGCAAAAGGAAGCTGTTCAGCAATTGGAAGCTGTTCGGCAAAAGGAAGCTGTTCAGCAATTGGAAGCTGTTCGGCAAAAGGAAGCTGTTCAGCAATTGGAAGCTGTTCGGCGGTTTTCTTGATCGATACTTCTTAAGGGAGTTGCGATTCATTCCGGAACTAACAACAACAGAAATCAAAAGTGATAGAGAGAGAATTCAAGAGAGGAAGTGTTATCTTTCAGCTGTGCGTTTTTAGCTCTCGAAGCAAGAAGTTTTCGGGCGAGTTGAGGGTTTTCCATCTTGTAAATTCTTGAGAGTTTTGAGTGCTCTTATGTTTGTAATTTCTCGAGTGATCAATAAAGAAACACACCAGATTCTGCCCGTGGATGTAGGCTTACGCCGAACCACGTAATTCGCTTGTGTTCTTCCTTGCATGTTGTCATTTCATTAATTTGCATTTCGGTCATCACAACCGTAGGTTCGTTCTTCACAATCCTATTGATAAGAAATGCTTTGTTGTAGGAGTATTATGTTGCCCATATTGATAAATGTCACACTTGAAACGAAAGGTTGCCACTACTTAAATGAATGTGCTTATAGTGTTAGTCCAATTTATTATCTGAACAATAGTGTTAAAATGAAAAGGAGTCACAGTTCTTAGGATAATTATTCCCGGTTTATTATAGGTATGATTAAGTATCGGTTCAAGCATCAACATAAAACATTATTCCAATAAAAAAATATAAGTTGACTTTTAGCATTATTTAATTAGATAGAGATATAAATGAGATGGTAAGAGAGATAAAAGAAGAGAGAAATATAAAAATAAGAAAAATAAGAAACGGTTCTTCTCTGAGGTTAGAAAGGACAAAATGTCACGCCCGCCCTTTCTAAAGATAGAAAGAACGGTTGATTGCGACTAGTGAGTGATTAAAAAAGCGGGGCAGAAGGGGGAAAACAACTGTATAATTGGACTTGTCTTGAAATCATAGAAATAACTTGAATAAAATCAGAGTATCATCTCGACAATTACATGAACTCAGAAGAAATAATGTTTAGCGGAAGCGTTCAAGAGCGAATGACATCATGTATGGAGACACGATGCATCCAATCACTATTTTTTGAAGAACATACGCCGTCTTTGCTCAACACGGCCCATCGTCATCACTGCTCAACCTGCACATTTTTAAAACATATGCAGGGCTGAGTACCAATGGCGAATCTAGAAAATGAAATTCGTAGGGTCGAATATAATAAAGAATATTTTTGTTATCTCTCTTTTCGTTGCTTCCTGCTCTGCTGTCGTCTTCATAAATTCTACTAAAGTAATCAAATCTACAAATATTATCAACATCTAAACTATTCTTTTCATGTTTAGAGAACTACATGTCCTAAAAATCGCAACTTGCCGTAAATAATATTGTATCCTATTTTTACTTCATTGTTAATGTAAAATCATAAACTCGATAAGATGAACAAATATATCAACATTAAAAATTGACATTTGACAATTGTTTAATTAGACAAAAATAATATGAAGCCTCTCGTAATGAATTAAAATTTTATGAAACACAACCTTTTAATATTATGAAATCATGTATTTTTAATCCTTTTAATAAATAAGATAGATATGTACATAAATAATTATCAATCCATGTATGAAAAAATAATAATTACTATGATTTATAGGTATTAATTTGATACTAGTGGCCAATCACTGTTAATTATTACTTATAAAAAGTTTAATAATTGAGTGAATTATTTGAGATATTACAACAATTTTGTTAATTTTGAATACTACAGTACGTATTTAACAAAAGAGATAATAAGAGCATCCGCAGCGGTGAGTGGACACCCGTCCATCCGTCTGTGCCAGCCGTGCGGCACCGCCTGCTCATCACTGGCGCGGCGCTGCTCGATGCATCGGGCACGTCCGTGCCAGCGAGCAGCTGACGTGGCGCGTTCTGATTGGCCAACGGCATTTCCGTTGGAAATTCATTTTTTTAAAAAATCGAAAATAATACCAAAAATTTAAAAAAAATATATTTTCAGATTCCAAAAAATATGGCTGTTTTTTTACCGTTTTTCTGGATTTTTTTTGATTTTTTATATATTTTTATTCCCATAATCATCTATAAATACACACATTTATCATCCATTTTTCACATCAAATCATCTCCGATTCAACATTATGAAGGCCCCGTCTCGGCTGTGGTACGTGAAAAATATCACCGACATCATGCACACGTGTATTATCTTGCACAACATGATTATAGCTGACGAAGGACTGATGACTTCTATCTTTTACGACAAGGATGAAGTCGGAAGCTCAACCGCGAGGTCTCCCCCACACCGAGGTGTGCATACGACGGTGGGCGAGAGGATCGAAACAAGGAAAACAATGCGCAATACCCGAACCCACCATTGAGCTACAAGAAGACCTAATCAAACACATTTGAGCGAAATTCGGCCACGAGTAGTGGGTTTTTTTAATTTTATGAATTTAATTATGTAATTTTAAATTTTTAGGATTTTAATTATGTACTTTTTTATTTTTAGGATTTTAATTATGTAATTTTTAATTTTTGTTTGTAATTTGTAATAATATTCCAGATATTTTTAATGCATTTTAATTTTGTGGAAATATTTTTATTTAAATAGAATAATAGAATGGTGGGACCCTTGAGCTTGTCCTTGCGGAAGAGCACGAATGTGGGTGTTGTGCTCTTGCCTAAGAGCAGGGAGTAAAAGTGGGTCCGGGCCCACATCCGTGCTCTTTGGCAAGAGCGCGGATGAGGATGCTCTAACAAACCAAAAGTTGGGTCTCACAATGAGTATTTTTCTTTTTCATCTCATTACATCTTCTCACCTGTAACTCCATTTTCACTCTATGCAACTCAAAATTTTAAATTCTTCGTCTCAATTATTCAAACAACTCCTCTTTGTATATGAATTTCTTATCTCACACACATATGACCACCAAGAATCATGACTGCTATTTTTCCCACTCCAGTGCACCGTGGGGTCGGCGGCGACTTCAAAGACTGGAACTAATGGACTCCCCCTGCCTTAGCTGGCCGGCGGTGGGGGCCCCGCCCGACCCCACCTGGATCCGCCAGTGCTGAGTACTTGTTATACTCATTGGTCACATGCCAAAATACATTTTCATAAAATATCATGTCAAGCCCTCATTGAGTGACATCGGGGTTTTAACTTTGAAATAGCCCGAGCACTAAAACATTTTCTCATAAACAAATTGCTGCGCAACCTAACTTCCTTTCATCATTCACCATATATGAATTATACATGACAGAGAATGTGTCCACATTCAAAGTCACTAGATCGGCCAACTCGAAAGATGACACCCGATCTACATGTTGTGTACACTAGTCTGAGTAGAGTTTGCGGCTCTACTGGGACCCGAATTTGATTAACTATACATGGCAAAAGCCACTTCAGATAGGCATTCCATAAAACAAAACATGACATGACATAACATATATTTTCTCATAGAACGTACTTGAAACATAAACCATATTTAAACAGGAAGCCCACATAGTAATGTAGGATAGAAATGCCCACCTCGTTCGCTTAAAACGGTATCGCACTTGAGTATTTCCTCATTCCGAAATTAGAGTCTCACGGAACAATTCCCTTTAAAGAAGTAAAGTAGTAACACAACAATTAGAACGAGAAAACTACTAATTAGAATGCATGCACCCTAATTAAAGTCTTTTATCTCGTTTCGTGGTTTTCGCATATTTTCGATTATTCGGCGACCGCACAAGGCGTCGCGTAAATCCTAAGATTTAATTAAGCACGTGATTAAATTTTCACCTATTATTCTAGGAATTAATTAAATAATCCCCACAAGGAATTAAATTATCAGCCTAAGGATTTATTTTACTGGCCTAAATTAATTTAAGAGATGATGAGCCCGAAAGAAGTAGCCCAAAATCAAATTAATTTTAGCCCAACCTTATTCCTCTAAAATAAAATAGGGAGGCCCAAGAAAAAATGACCCACCAAACAATACTCCCTTTTCCACTATCGGTATTTCCGCCCTCTCCCCCTTCCCTTCACACTTCACACAACCAAGATCCCCAAATTGCAAAAAAAACTCCAAAGTCCGTCGCCTTCGATTCACTCCGCACCGCCGACTTGAAAAGATGTAACCAAGCCCACGAAGAAGAGGAATAAAGCAGACATTGTATCTAATGTTCCATTCAAACTCCAATTGTATTTTTTCTTGCATTCAAATCTAACCCGATCTAATACATATATTCAGCATTCCAGTGATCTAGAGCATTGTACTAATCTACTTTAACAAACTCTGAACATTGTACTAATCTACTTTAACAAACTCTGCAAAGCATGTTTCCTCTTTAAACCGCGCAACACCACGTCGCGCCAAGTACCTATGTGGTCCTCCATCTTAGCTGGCTTGTCCGCGGTTTCAACACGTGCGAGGTTGATCATTGGCTCCTTTTGTGCCTCACACTCCTTACTCTTCTTTGTCTCATTCTCAGCTTCAGCTCTCGTGGAGTTCGTGATTGTTTTGGCTCGCGCGCAATGCATTGCAGCTTGATCAGCTTGACGGTCCAGTGACTTGAGACAATTGTATTGCAGCTTGATCAGCTTGGCGGTCCAGTGACTTGAGATCATGCATTGCGGCTTGTTGATCAACTCGGCATGTGGCGACTTGATCAACTTGGTTAGGAGCTGCTTGATCAAGCTGTGGCATGCAATGTGAGCGTCGCCATGCAACGACTTGATCAAGTTGATTAGCAGTGGCTTGATCCAGCCTATGCGCCTGATCATCTCTTCCTTGATCAACATCTTGATCAACTTGGCATGCAGCGGCTCGATCAACTTTGCCATCACTTCCAACACGCCCCCTCAACCCAAGCGAGGCTAAGGACACAACACCTAATCTCTCTCTTAGCTTCACGAAGGGTTGATGACTTAATGGTTTGGTGAAGATGTCTGCAATATGATCTGCAGTAGGCACATGTCTTAACTCAAGCTCTTTTCCAAGCACTTTGTCACGAACAAAGTGTATATCCAACTCAATGTGTTTAGTTCTTGCATGGAGCACAGGATTTGAGGCCAAAGCTATTGCACTGAAGTTATCCACCCAAATCACTGGACTCCCTTTCCCTTTAATTTTCAATTCACCAAGTAGAGATGACAACCATTACACTTCTGCCGCAGCTTGAGCTAGACTTCTATACTCTGCCTCTGTACTAGACTTAACCTCTACGGTTTGTTTCTTAACACACCAAGAAACAAGATTTCTTCCATGATATGCGCAAATGCCTGTAGTGGACCTTCTGTCATCCAAATCAGATGCCCTGTCTGAATCTGAGAAGACTGGTATTTCAGTAGTTGACTTCTTGATCTGAATTCCATAATTTGAGGTTCCCGAGAGATACCTTAAGATTATCTTGACAGCTCTCCAATGTCTATCTAGAGGTTCAGCCATATACTGACTTACTTTGTTCACAACAAAGTTAATATCCGGCCTAGTGATTGTTGCATATTGCAAGGCATCAGCAACACTTCTGTAAAGTTTTGAATCAGTGACCGGCTGTCCAGAGTGCTTGCTCAACTCAGAACTTGAAACCATGGGAGTTGGACATCCCTTAGCCCCTGACATGTTAGCTTTCTTTAAGAGATCTTTGATGTAGTTGGATTGACAGAGATGGAGGCCTCCATCAGTAGTACTTACAACTTCAACTCCTAGAAATAAGTTCACCTCCCCAAGATCTTTTAATGAAAAATGCGAATTCAATTGAGAGATGACCTGGTGGATAGAAACTTGAGAGTTTCATGTAATAAGCATATCATCAACATAAATAAGAAGATAGATGATTTCTCCACCCTTCTGTCTAATAAACATAGAAGCATCAACCTTTGATTGTGAGAATCCAAGCTTGAGGAGAGTAGAGTGCACAGTGAAAACCATTCTCTAGAGGCCTGCTTCAAGCCGTAAAGCGCTTTGTTGAGTTTACACACCAGATGAGGTCCATGTAAAAAATCATGGATTAAAATATGCCCGGTCAATGGATTTTGACCAAATAATAAATGTGACGAGACATTTAATTTTGTGAAATTAAATGACATATCGTCGATCTACATTTTACGTAGATAAATGTAGTATATTCACTTTCTCAAATCCGATTTCCGGTGAGTGAGAAATAGTGGATTAAAGTTGGGCATAATTAGCTTTTAATTAAAGCTTGGAGTTGGAGCTTAGGGAATAATTAACTAGTGTTAATTATCCCACATTGGAGGATTAACACATCTTTTAATGTGTATAAATTAAGTGACTTTATGTTACTTAATAATTATAGTGGACCAAGATGGGTGAAAGAGCCCACACGCGCGCACACGCGCGCGCCGCCGCCGCCGCCGCCGCCCGCCCGAGCCCGTGCCCGTACTCGTGCTCGTGGTCGTGGTCGCGGGCCGCGGGCCTCGGGCCTGAGCCCGATCTCGATCTTGATCTTGGACTTGGACTTGGATCTTGGCAATTGGTCTTTGGGTGGTCTTTTGGCTTGGTGCTTGGCCCAAACTATTCTTTTTAGACCACCGCCGAGTCAGCAATCCAAGTGGCTTGACACGTCGTCAAGCGAGGCACAGTCACGGCTGCCACGTGAGAAATCCACACGCTCCACACACGGATGGCACACTCCTGCCACACGCTCGTAACCGTCGGCGGTTACGGATCTGCCATGATGAGCCTTCATGGCTTGGTTGACCCTGCATGGTGGCTTGGCCTATAAATAGGCTAGCCATTCCACTGCATTAGGATAACATTACATACAAGCATTCTCTGCATAAGTTCTCTCCCTCTCTCTGCATTGTCCTTCTGTCGAAGCTCTGCCCTCTCCTCTATCCAGTTCGCCGGAGCTCTGCTGATTGCGGTGCTGCATCAAAAGAGACGTAGCCGTTTTACCTTTGGGGACGACACGCCAAACCGAGGGCACTACCGGGGCGTATCTCGTCTTGCGAGAAGAGGCCTCATCGACTCGGCTATCATACCATACTGGTTTAGTTGCTTCATTTTTAAGTTGTAATTTCAGTTCAGTTCTTCCTTCTGTATTCCTTCTTTTGGGTTGTATTACGCCCGGATTTGCTATCTTGTAATCCAGAAATCAACAGTCCACCTTGTTCAAAACCAGGAGGTTACTTCATATAAATATCTTCTTTAAGATCACCATTCAAGAAAGCATTGTTGACATCAAGATGAGTTATTCGCCAACCAAGAGAGACTGCTAGACTCAGAATGATCCTGATAGTGGTAGGTTTGACAACTGAACTGAAAGTCTCATTAAAATCAAAGCCAGGTTGTTGAGAGAATCCTTGTGCAACCAATCTGGCTTTGTATCTAGCAATGGCTCCAGATAAATGCATTTTAAGTTTGAAAATCCAAGTGCAGCCTATAAGATTCTTGCCTGGAGGAAGTGTGGTTAGTATCCATGTTTTATCGTTAAGAAGTGCAGTAAACTCACTCAACATAGCAATTTTCCAGCTAGGAATGAGAAGGGCTTCTAAGGCTGTCCTAGGCACAGGAGGTGACAGTGCAGAAACAGTAAAGACCTTAGGTTTAAAAATGCCAGATTTTGATCTGGTTGTCATTGTATGGGTGGGCTGAGATGAGTTTGGTGGAAGTGATGTGGGAGATGGATCAGGATGAGATGATGCTTGAGAGCCCTGAGGATGGATATCAGAGTGAGGCTGATCTGATTATGGAGTGTCGTGGTCAGGTGTTGAGACAGAAGGTGAGTGATGTGAGGAAACAGATGGAGTTGAGGAATGTGGATTATCTGGAATTAAAGGTGTAAGAGCAGGATGTGAATGTGATAGGAAATGATGATATGAGGAAGCTGATGAAACAGTTACGGGCGAATCAGAAGACTGATTTTGAAAGGGGAAAATGGACTCATAAAAAATGATATCTCTAGTGACTATCACTTTCCCATCAGGTAAGAGTACTTTATATCCTTTGTGAGGGCGACTCTATCCCAGAAATGTTTCTCTAACTGATCTAAACTGAAGCTTAGATTTATTATAGGGCCTAGTATAGGGGAAACAAAGACAACCAAACACTCTTAAGAATGAATAGTCAGGCTTTTTGAGGAAAAGAGTTTCATGTGGAGAAATGTTGTTTGTGATCTTGGATGGCATCAGATTGATCAAATAAACGGCTGTAACAAAAACATCATCCCAAAATCTTTGAGGAAGAAAAGATTGAGCTAGCAAGGCCAGACCAGTTTCAACTATGTACCTATGTTTCCTCTATTCTAAACCATTCTGTTGTGGGGTGTATGGACATGAGACTCTATGAACAATCCCACACTCTTTTAGGAAAAGAGCTAGACCTTGGAATTCACCTCCCCAGTCAGACTGAAGAATTTTGATATTTGAACCCAGCAAGTTCTCACTCAAGGCTTTGAATTGTTTAAACACAGTGAACAGATCATTTTTGTGTTTTAGCAGAAAGACCCAAGTGAACCTAGAAAAATGGTCTATAAATGAGACATAATATGAATATCCATTTCTAGATTTAACAGGAGAGGGACCCCAAAGATCACTATGAACAAGCTCAAGAGGAGTTGTATACTGAGAAATGGACTGAGAGTAAGGTAGCTTATGAGCCTTAGATACACAACATGAGTAGCAAAGTAAAGGAGATTTCATTGCATGATAAGAGATATTACAGCTATTAAGATCAAGTTTCACCACATCTAGAGTGGGATGTCCTAGCCTACTATGCCATAGAGACAAATATGAATTACAAGACTGACTAGAACTACTACTGGCCAAGCTCAAGGAATGAATATCTGGCTTCTCTGGACTGGAAGAAGAAATGGGGACTGTGCCTCGCTTGATTGGGGAATGATCTACTAGGAAGTGGTATAAGCCTCTCTCAAGAGTTCCTTTGAGCACAATTTCCTTGGTGCTCAGATCCTTAACAAAACAAAAGCTCGGGTGAAATTCAAAAAACACAGAATTATCTTGAGCAAATTTGGAGACACTCATCAGATTTTTGGTTATGTTAGGGACATGCAAGAGATTTTTGAGATAAAGTGTTCTAGAAAGGTTAGCTGAGTGAGATTTAAATGCACCTTCACCAATATTTTGAATATTAACCGCAACACCATTTCCAAGCAATAAACTCTTACCTCCAATATATTCAGGCTTATGTTGAGGTTGCTCAGGTCATTGGACACATGGTGTGTCGTTCCTGAGTCCGGATACCAGCTTGAAGAAGCATTGGAAGCATAGCTAAATTCTGATGGAGTTCCAGTTGAGAAGGATGAAGGAGATCTGGGAACTGATTGCACCAGATGAGTTGAAGGATTAGAGAATCCTTGACTTTGTTGTTGAGGAGCACTCCCTCTAGGCAGAAACTGAGGTGGTGTGAAGTTTTGCTCAAACCTATGCCAGCACGCAGCTGAATGCCCTGGCTTTTCACACAATTGACAAATGATTTTGTTGTTGCTTCCTCTGCCGTAGCTTCTTCCACCTCTTCCTCCTCTATTAGATCTGCCTCCAAAGCCTCTTCCACTGCCCGACTCAAATCTGTTGTTGCTGAAGTTTTGTTCCCTTCTTTGTCCAGGCTGCTGTCTAACCAAGTTGAGTGATGGCTGAGATCCATCTGAGCTAACGGAGTGTGATTTTGTTGACTCCATTCTTGACTCAAAGCTGCGCAAGAAGGCACTAACATCTCCAATGCTCTATGGATCAGATCTAGAGGTCACTGCACAAACTGCAGGATCATAGTCCTGCCCAAGTCCTCCAAGTATGTGAAGAACTTGCTCTCCTTCTGAGATTCTACACCCAACAGAGCCAAGCAAATCAAAATAGGTTCTCATATTTCCTAAGTAGTCATTCATAGACATCGATTCTTTCTTCAAATTTTGCATCTGCTGGTGATACTGCATCACTTTAGCTGTGGAGCAGCTTGCAAAGTTGGTTTCCAAGCACTCCAAATGTCTCTAGCAGATCTGAGCCCTACCACCAAGGTTAGAGCATTCTCTGACAGTGTGGAGAGAAGCCATCCAGCCACCCTTCTATCTTGTCGCTGCTAGGTTATGAAGGCTGGATTTAACACCGTGGACTCTCCATCTCGATCCAGAATCATCTGTGGAGGAGGTTCTGATTCTCCTGTGACAAATCCTTCAAGGCCATAGCCATACACAGCAACATCAACTTGTTGCTGCCACATGAGGAAATTTCCTTTAGTTAGCTTCACTGAGATTAGAGGCAACTATGAGAATATGGGTGGCAGTGTTGCCACGAGCATTGCTTCATTGGCTTCTGCCATTTTCTTAAAAAAAAAGAAAAACTAAAAATGGATGGGAGAGACAGGATCACAAGGAACCTGCTCTGATACCATGAAAAGATGTAACCAAACACACGAAGAAGAGGAATAAAGCAGACATTGTATCTAATGTTCCATTCAAACTCCAATTGTATTTTTTCTTGGATTCAAATGTAACCCGATCCAATACATATATTCAGCATTCCAGTGATCTAGAGCATTGTACTAATCTACTTTAACAAACTTTACAAAGCATGTTTCCTCTCTAAACCGCGCAACACCACGCCGCGCCAAGTACCTATGTGGTCCTCCATCTTAGCTGGCTTGTCCGCGGTTTCAACACGTGCGAGGTTGATCATTGGCTCATTTTGTGCCGCACACTCCTTACTCTTCTTTGTCTCATTCTCAGCTTCAGCTCTCGTGGAGTTCGTGATTGTTTTGGCTAGCGCACAATGCATTGCAGCTTGATCAGCTTGACGGTCCAGTGACTTGAGACAATGTATTGCAACTTGATTAGCATGGCGGTCCAGTGACTTGAGATCATACATTGTGCCTTGTTGATCAACTCGGCATGTGGCGGCTTGATCAACTTGGTTAGCAGCGGCTTGATTAAGCTGTGGCATGCAATGTGAGCGTCGCCATGCAGTGCTCATTTATTTATGTTTTAGTATTATTTAGTTGTTATGATTTTATTTACTTTCCATAGTGGTTAGGATTTGATTTGCTTTCCTAGTTTATAAAAGATCTTTTTGTACCACATATATTATAAATATGTGTAGAGTCTTTTATTATTATTATCAAGAAGAATGAATTAAAGTAATATTTATCATTCTCTCCCTACTGTTCTCCCTCTTGGAGAAACCGATTTCTCTCATCTCTCTCAAAATTCACGTCTCTTCACGTCTCTTTCACTCAAATAACTATTTTGATAGGTAAACCCTATCAAATTGGTACTTTCATTAGGTTCTTATCCTCCTATTGATTTACTTTCTACCACCATGTCCGTCTTGCTGTCAAACTCTCATCCTCGGTTTTCTGGTGTTAACCCCGTGAGATGGATTTTGGATATTCAAGAATATTTTGACTATTACTTGTTTTCTGATGCTGATCGTCTATTTTTTGTGAGGTTATTTTTTGACCATCCAGCATCTGTATGGCTCCATGAGTATCGACGCTCGAATCCTAAGTGCTCATGGCAAGAATTTCTGGATGTTGTTTATCATAATTTTGATGAGGATGCCATTTACTTCGCCCAGATGAATAAACTTCTCAACAAAATTACGGAGGCAGTTGCATATTTAGCTAAAAAGGAGGCCATGGCTAAAAAGGAGGCCACATCTGATTCTATCATCGAGTCTGTCGCAAAAAACGATGATGAGCCAAGAACAAATGTAAAGTCTGATCCCTTTATCGAAGAGACAGTAAAAAATGATGATGAATCGTTTGAAAAGCTAAATGAGCCAATGGATTTGGTGGAAACCAAATTTCCTCCAAAATCTCATAGCCCAAAAATCACTATTGTCATCCTTGGTTATGTCACTGAAGTCGCGGAAGAGATCTCATGTCCAAAGACGGTTTGTCCATCACTCGTTGCGATCCCATATGATACAATTTTGTTTGCAGACGAAGATCCAAACAAAGACAGCGCCAACGAGATGGAAGATGAATTTTCTGACTTCCACCTTGAGGGCAAGGTGGTTTTCAACGATGGGGGAGTTGATAGGGACATGATATTCTATTTTATTCCGGAAGGGAGCTGATATTCTCTCCGTATATTTATTTAGTTTATTTATGTTTTAGTATTATTTAGTTGTCATGATTTTATTTACTTTCCATAGTGGTTAGGATTTGATTTGCTTTCCTAGTTTACAAAAGATCTTTTTGTACCACATATATTATAAATATGTGTGAAGTCTTTTATTATTATTATCAAGAAGAATGAATTAAAGTAATATTTATCATTCTCTCCCTACGGTTCTCTCTTGGAGAAACCGAATTCTCTCATCTCTCTCAAAATTCACGTCTCTTCACGTCTCTTTCACTCAAATAACTACTTTGATAGGTAAACCCTATCACGCTGATGCGCCGCTGCTGTCACACCGGCGAAAAATCAGCAGCGCTGTCGTCCTCGGTCCGCCCTGCAGTAACTCCTGCCGCTGCTGTGCAGCCTCCTCGCCGGAGGTTGCTGTCGACGCTCGAAACAGCTCCGCAGCTGTCCGAACTCACCCCGAGACCCCCCAAAAGTCCCCGAACAGCTCCGAAACAACCCAGATTCACCCCGAAAGCACCGAACAGCCCGAACAGCTCCGAAACAACCCAGATTCACCCCGAAAGCACCGAACAGCCCCCGATAGTAAATAAAATCTATATTTCACTTTTCTTTACATTTCATAAAATTCGTGCCCTAACTAATTAGAACTCTTAAATTGGGAAGGAAAGGAGGAGTATAAAATGTTAGATTTTCAATAAAAATAAAAAGTAAGTAAAAAAATAGTTTAAAAAAGAAAATAAGCAAAAATTAGTTTCTCAAAGAAAGTAAGCAAGAATGGATAACTTGAGTATAATTACCTACAAATAAGTAACTGGCAAAAGTAAATAAGCAAGAAATGAAGAAACTAACCAAACTTTTCTAAAAAAAGGAGTATATATAATGTCTAGGCCATTGCAAGACATTTTTGATACAAAAGTTACGTACGATATCTATCTAACACTAATTTAATATTTGTCAACATTGGGCATCGATCACGCCGCAGATGAAGCGGACCTATAGTGAACCACCACCTGCCTCGCCGCCTCCCGGGACAACGGCAAACCCTTGGTTAGGCGCTGGGCTACATTGAAATCCAAGGATGCATCGTTGTATATATCCCACCACTTGCTCACGAGCATCTTCATATCTTCTCTTTCCATATTCTCTTCCTCACCGGTGAATCTCCAAGGCTTCGACCCGGCCTCGCAGTAGTGAACCACCTTCGCCTTCTCGACGCCGACAGCTTCAGGGTGTCGCCACAACATTGCCACCAATAGATTGTACTCCGGCGAAATTGGCTTCATCTTCTCTCTAAAGAACATGTTTAGGAAATCCTGATAAATTTCCCAACTCCATGTTAATAGGATTTTTCCAAATTTGTGCACTACATCTTTACTAAGGGTTTCAAAATTAAATTTGAAAAATAAATTATAAAACGTTTTCTGAATTCTTTTATCAAAATGAAAATAACATCTTTTTATATTGCTAAAAAATCCAGATACTATTTCATCAAATAAAAAATAAAAACGCCCAAGTTTTGAGCACAACCAAAACACTTCGTTCTGTACCTAGATTACATTGTATTCTACATTTCTACTCGAATAGAATGTCTCCGAAAATTTACAAATTGTGATTAAATATTGTTTTAAATATTATAAAGCTAATCATGATTAAATTTGTGATATGGTCATGATCAAAATTTAATTAAATACTAAAAACGTTTCATTACATCAAATTAATTATATTTTTAATGTAATTAAAGAAATTAATATAGTATATTTCTAACTATACTATCAACGGTCATCTCATAATGCATCCTTATTGCACGCAAGGGCAACGCAGTACTACCCTGATTTCGGAGGAGCAGAATTGCAAGAATAAAACATCCTCATAATCAGTATCCCAACCATAATTAAATGACATAACTAAAACGTCCTACAAACATAAAATATTAAGATAATAAATCCTCAACTTAAGAGGACTTTGTTTTGAGTTCTAAATTGTGGTTATATTTTTTAAAAAATCTCTAATGCAAGTGACTGCATCACAATTTTTGTGATATAATTTTTTTGCAACATAATTTATAATTTAAAAATATTATTTTATATATAAATCAGATTTTTTTTAATATAACACTATTTGATTGATCAATTTGATTAAAATTCATAATATGTATATTAAAAATGAGTATAATATTTAATTGAAAATTTGTGATTTAAAATGTATAACGAGTACCTGCTCAGCGAAAGGGGTGGGAGGAGTGATGGTGAGGGTGTGAATGAGGTCATGATAGGTGGTGAGATCCGGCTCGAAAACAAACATGCCGCCATTTAGGTAGAAAGGGGGCTGTGGGCCGAGCTCCTGCGGCCACCGGAGCTTCTGTGGGCAGGCATCACCGGACATCTCGCACACGCAGTCGACCACCCCATAGAAATAGCCACTCGGAAGCTCAAACAAGTCATCTATGTTATCAAACACTTGCACATCCGCATCCATGTATATCATCCTCTCATACTCCACAAACTACATATCATCATACATAACCATATTAAATGCACCACAAAAAATGTCACTAAACAAAAATGTGATCAAATGTGTAAAATTGTATATACTCCTTCAATCTCTCAAATTAATTAATCCGTTTCTTTTCGATATGAGATTTAAAAAATTGATGTTTCGAATATTAAATTGAAAGAATAAAAAGTAAAATAGGAAACTGAACAAATTTTGCCAAAAAAAAACCAACTAAGAATAAGTTAAAATAAAATAAGACTCAACTAACTTATACATTATGATAGAGAAATAGAATAATTTTAAAAAAAAATACGACTCAATTAAGTTAGGACAGAAAAAATACCTTCCAAGGGTGAAGAATAGTTGAAAAGGAAATAATTCCTAACATAAGCGTGGTTCTGATCAGCATCGGCGCAAGGGAACGCGGCCTCGATCTCACGGAGTACACAGCCCTGCTCCACCAGGATGCGGCGGTGCTCCACCGGCACGTCGGCGAGGATCGCCACCACAAGCGGGAAAGCAGTGCCGACTTTCCTCAGGCCTTTGGCCAACCCAACGACGCCTTTCACGTAGTCGCCGGCGCCGGCCAAGAACGTCACGTAGGCATGCTTGGAAGGGCCCACCACCGGCGCCGCGGCGTTTCCGGTGGTTGACTTGACAATCTCGGGAGCCATTTACGATTGGTTTAATCTGCAATTTGCAAATTTTTTTGTGACCTATGGATTGTGTTTTGGAAGACAGTGTTTGGATGAAGAGATTCTGATGGGGCTGCCAATATATATAAGGTGGATGACTTTGGAGCTAAGTCAGCAAAAATGATAACGTGTAATAACACGTGGAGAACTTCTTCATTTAAACATATCATCTTTGCTTCTTCTTCCTTCGGTTCTTGCACTTATATTTACTTATTACTCCATATATTATTGCAAGAACAAAAATAGCAAACGTACAATAGTACAAGTAAATTTGTCCTACATAATGCTATAAAGCAACGCAGAGAAAATTTTATTAATAGTAGATGTTATGTTTCATAAATACTTAATAGGAATTTAAGCTCTTTGCACTCGTCATTTGCATCCTCAATAATTAAAAGTATAATAGAATGAAATTTGTAACTCAAGCGGTTCCTTTTTTTGACAATTTAGTATTTTTGAATGAATTTTTCTATAATTTTCCGATAACTTAAATGGCGATGAAAGGAAAGTCATAATCAATGGATCGTAACCAACTCGTGACCGCTCTAAGGGATATCAATTATTGCAAAGTTTTTTTTTCCGTGTGTTTGTTGACTAACACTAGAATGATTAATGTTCGGACCAAAATTATGAGTTTGAGTTGACTATAACACGTTCTATATTGAAATTTATTACATGGCCGTATTACAGTAACTATATAAGTATATACTCCCTAGCCTCAATAAAGTGATTTTTTTTATTAGACAATCCATTTCATATTCTATTTTTTCTCACTTAACAAAATTTCACTTTTAAAAATTTCCTGCACAAAAGTCTTTTTTAACTAAAAACAAAATTTGTATTAGTTTTTGTCCAAGTTTTACAATTAAAAATTCAATAGTCTAGATATATTGCCACATATAAAAAAGAGTAAAAAAAGAAAAAAAAATCACGATTATGAATAATTATACACACAATGTAACAACATACAATATACTATCCAAATCACTAAACTATTATTAAAATTTTACAGAGAATCTAAAATCTGCACCAGCCCACACTTATGATCGTCTTTATCTATTGGTGATGGATAAACTCAAACATTTCATTACTACCTTTGCCATCCACATTATATCCAATTTTTGTTTGTTTTGCTTTGTAGGTTTTGTTCTTTTCTTTTTCTGTTAGGCGGAGGGATTTGAAGGTATATATTATTCGATAATTTTGGGTAGCAAGCTTTCGTAGCACTCAAGCTCATGATCATCTTGGTATTATATATTCATTGTCGAATTAAATTTGTTCTAAAACATGACTATACTACAATGTTCCATTACATAACTGAGGTATCAATTTGAGAGTTGAGAATAACAATGTTTCATCATTTGTTGTATTACTGTATAAGATATTATGAAATAGAACACTGATATAGTTATAGAACTAATTGCAACATAGCTAGAAGTTTAACCTCGTTATCATCTCAAGCTAAACTATTTGATGGAGTACTAAAAGTGAATTTATTTTTGGGGTATTATTATTCGTTGATGCTAGAGTTCACACACCAAACTCAACATTAATATAATACAGTATTATCTATTCAGGTCTAAGCTCTCACAATTTTATTTTAGGACATTAAATAAAAGGCTTTAAACGCGCGGTCCTATATTATCTATTTAGGACTAAGCTCTCACAATTTTATTTTTAGGACATTAAATAAAAGGCTTCAAACCCGTGGCGGATTCAGGTGAAGTTGGGTGGGGTCAGCCGACCCACCAACACACCGGAGTGCAGAGTTTATATTGATCCTGGGTCTCTTTTGTTGTGGCTTAAGCTTGAGTGTCTCTCGTGGGTGTCTTGTTGATTTTGGGCTTGGTATTCTGTGTTTGCTATTTTGGATGGATTGTTGGTTAGTTTTACCTTGGCTCTTCTTTGTGTTTTTTGTTGGACGTTTTAGATGTTTTACTTTAATTTGCACAGCCGCAGACTCATGCATGGGTTGTTTCATAAAACTAAAAATTCTTTCAAACTGAATATCATTTTTTCCCGGTTCACATTTAGGCTTGGGCTTCCATCACCTATTAAGCCCGTAACATTTTCTCTTTTTTTACTCATTCTCATTCTCATTCTCATTCTCATTCTCATTCTCGGTCAGCGATTCTATCATATAGCCATTATACTTTATATTGAATTTAATAAAAATACTATGTTATCCCTATACAGTCACTAAAATAGATTAATGCAAAATAATTTCATTACTATTCTATAACTTCAAAAAATAAGATGAGTTGAAGTACCACAATATAATGAGGAACCTTTTTTATACTCCAAGAGATCAACAGCGCTAAACAGTAACTCTGTTGGGAATTGGATTTTATTAATTTCCAATGGTGATTCCAGATGCAGATTTGGAGGTTGAAATTTTCTATTTTATCAAGTACTAATGAAAGTGGCTGAGTTTTCTAAATCTCAGTAGTATTTTTTTAGTTACGGAAGATTGACATAGAGTGTTTTGAACAAAATACATATTGCTTTTATTCAAGTTCAAACATGTAAATATTGTCCAAACATTCAACTGAATCTCAGCCCCGCGATTTTGTCATTTAACGGTTAGATTAATGCCACGTGTTATTTAATAATGTAGATTTTCATTCTAATAATGTACACCGACTAATAATGTAGCATTGTAGTTTAAAAATGTATATTTTCATTCTAATAATGTAGATTTTTCGTCAATTAATGTAGCTCGACTATTTTGATCACAATCATCCAATCAAATGATCCAAGAGCTGTGATCTGTTTGAAGCTTAATACTAAAGAGCGGTGAGAACCCTAATGTAGGTCCACATCGAATCATTGGTGAATAGTACATACAGTATAACCTAATTAGGTATGCTTATTCCAAAAAAAATTAACTGAATTTAATAATATTTTTTTCATATACACTAGAGTAATTACTTCGATCCACGTTTAGGTTGGGGGAGCGACACCCCCAAATTAATTCTTTTTAATATTATAAAACTACTGTATTAAATAGTGTAAGCAATAATATGACATTAGAATTTTTTTTAATAAAAAAAGGTTCAAACCAAAAGATGATGAGCATGAGTTCAACAACAAATTCTAAAAAAAACAAGCCTACCAAGACTAACGAAAAACTAAGCATCAGCGAAAACCAAAAGTAAAAACAATCAAATGACCAAAGCTCACATCACAAGCAAAAGCCACCAAGACGAACCTCATTAGTGGTCTTTGATTGCAACCTTAGCCTTATGTTTGATGTTAGTCCATCTTCTAACCCAGCTCAAATCCTCACAAATTTGCTCCGGTAAAAATGGAAACTCTAGACATCGTCCTTTAGCCCACGAACCTAGCCTCCACATCAAGAGTCTCTTCTCAGTTACCCAACTTGGGACACTCTTCTCGAAAACAATTTAGTTCCTAGGCCACCAAATGGACCACGACGTCACATAGAAGAGGGAGCACCACAGCTTTTTATCAAATTTGATAAAAGGAGCGTCTATCCAGTTGAGGAAGCACGAGACCGGGTCTTTGGGAAAACAAAAAGATAAATTCCAACACCCGCAGTAGAAATACCACAACCTACTAGAACACCTGCATTTGAAAATGACATGATCAACAGTCTCTGGCTCTTCTTTGCAAAAGACACATAAGTTATCTTCAATCCCAGAGAGCCCAAATCTTAATAAATAATAAATAAATGAAAAATAGTCCTTTAAATAACAAAATTTGGTCAATCTACTCAGATATGAAAACATTAATTTATGGATTTCAATTTTTTTTCATTATCTTATTTATACATACTTTCTCAGTCCCATAAAAAATGGAATGAATATTCCTTGATTGATTTTATTCTTATGTTTGGTAACTCTAAATAACATTTGAATGGAATGAAATATGTACAATTATACACTACACATCCTGCAAACACTATACACACTGAACACACTATACACACACTGAACTTGCAATGCACACACTGAACATGCAATACATATACTGCACACACTATACACACATGGCACATACTACACATCTATACACACATTGTATGTCCATGTTGAGAAGAAGAAAAGAAAAATAAAGATAGATGAAGAAAGTTGGGTGAGAAATGCAAAAAATTGTCAAATAATTTTAAAAAGGTGAATTGGCAAAAAGTTTTGTCACTCTTTCATTACAAATAGACTAAAATGCTTTTCAAATACGAACGAAAATGGAAATAAGCGATGAATTTAAAGGGACGGAAACTTTAGTTTATACTAGTGCAATTTAATTTTATAAACTATCACAAATACGTATACATCATGGTTCATTCTAAATTATTTTTAATTTTATAGGTTCCTCGTTTTCCGTTAAATATGTTAGGCATATTAATTGTTAGGTATATCTAGGCATACACAATCCGAACCGGACTGCCGGTTAACCTGCGTTCAGAACCGCCGATTCATGAACCGGAACCAGAATCGAAACTGGATGGCGGTTCGGCGGTTCAAGCGGGCCGGTTCAGGTTCAGAAATATCGCGAACCGGCGGTTCGCCAGTTCATAACATTAGAAAAAAAATCATTATTTATAAAAATCAACTTTTATATATAAAAATCAATTTTCACAAATAAATAAATACAATAATTTCATAATAGCCCATATTTATTTGTTGGGCCTAAGTGTGCACAAGGGTCACGAACCGCCGGTTCAGGGTCATGAACCGGCGGTTCAAGGTTCAGGAAATGCTTGAACCTGAACCGGCCCGCCTAGCTCCCGGCGGTTCCGGTTCAGGTTCAACAAACCGGCGGTTTACGCGGCGGTTCAAAACCGCCGGTTTTCGGCTTGAACCGCCAGTTCCGGGCCGGTTCGACGGTTCGTCGACTTTTTTTTTTTTTGTATTTTTCAACTATTCAATTTTTAATCAAATTACATTACACTTTCAAAGTTGTTTATGTATGAAATGAGAGTAAATAAAATTGAAATAAAATACGACTAAAGTTGCAATTTTATTGAAATTGCATGTTTACAAGTTACAATTGTTTATGTATGAAATGTGAGGAAATAAAATTGAAAAAAAATACGACTAAAGTTGCAATTTTATTGAAATTGCATGTTTACAAGTTACAACAATTACAAATCGAAAACATATGCCGGTCTTGAAGTCTTAAACAAAATTTAAATACAAATGAGACTACTAGTCAACAACTAATTACAAATGACAAGAACGACGTTGAAGTTCTTAAACGTATAAGTGTATTATATATATACTCTTAACCGGCGAAGAAGATCTTTCTACATAACTAAATTAAGGACACATTTAGCAATTCAACTTTAAATGTTGAGTTTCGTCTAACAATCAACAATTATAGTAGAATTGTCAAAAGTTTCCCTCATTTATCCGTATAGAGAAATATACTTCATCGACTAGAGTATACACAAATACAATTATGTAATTGTATTTGCATATTTTTAAAGTAGGAATTAATGGGAAAAAAAAAGAAATAAAAGAAAAAGGACTTGAGCTCAACTTAAATTTAAAATTTAAGTTGAGGTGCCTACGTATCCCAATTGCTCATTTGCATTAGGGAATCAAAGTCCACGTAGTTCTCTTACCTTACTTACCTATTTGGCTTGGCCGGCGGCGGTTGACGGTTGGCCTAAGCTTCATCCCCGGTGAATTCATCTTGTGATCCCTCTTGACGATCATCCCAATCATTTTCTTGTTCTCGGACGTCAGCTTTGGCCCAATCATCAAGTAACATCACGGCTTCCATATTTTTCGTCGAGAGCTTACTTCTTGATTCATCCAACACGCGCGAGCCAACACTAAAAGCGGACTCAACGGCTACAGTGGAAGCCGGAACAGAAAAAATCTCCTTGGCCATTGAAGCAAGGATGAGAAAATCTTTCTCGTGGGTTCCCCACCAATCGAGGACGTCGATTTGGGCGGGAGGAGTAGGACCTTCATCACCAAAGGAAAAGAGTGAATCAAAATATAAATCTAATTCACTGACCATACCTGAGGACCTTCCGCCGGTGCTGTAGTTGTATAGGTCGGCTAGTTGGGATTGCGCGTCGGGGTCATCATAATCGGCTTGAAATGCAAAGCCATAGTTATGTTGTGGAGGATGGGGTCTTCTGACTTGGTGGGTGGTGTTATACTTGGTTTCATATTCGGTGTAGAGAGAGCGCAAGTTAAACTCGAGGTTTTGTTGCACAACTGACCGGTCCGGGAGGTTTATTTGAAAGGTTTCTGAGAGGTCGACTCCAAATTCGTCACTGGTATCGGATTGGATTGCTTGAAGGGGACCAAGATCAATTGAACTCAAATTGTTATAATAAAAATCTAAAATTCTAGAGGTACCTGCTAATTTCCATTTTGGATCCAATACCTTTGCAATAAAAAACACGTTAGGAATCTCACTGAAATACTTGAGCCATTTTTCAATCATATAATACAAAACGCACATTAACTCGGGAGAAGAGGAAGCATTTTTCATTGCAGTTTTAAAACCAAGGGATATGTACATGCAATGCTCCAAAACACGAACAGCAGTGCAATAATAAACACCCGACAATTCAACAGTAGCATTTTTAAAATATTTGAACAATTTAAATAAAGTCAAACTGTTATCCCAACAACTATGCGAAAGATATAAATCACGGTAGGGATTAGTTCTATAAAAATCACTTAAAGCATCTTTATGTGTCAAAGTAGAATTCAGACAATCATATGTCGAATTCCATCTATGAGACACATCCATAGTAAAATTCGTGTACCTGACATTCTTTTGATGGCAATATTTCTTCCATGCTTTGCCAATAGGTGGCTTTTGATGGATTAATCTAACTGCATTTCTAATAGGAGAAACATGCTTTTGCCATAATTCAAGCGCATCATGTACACATAAATTTAAAATATGACAAATGCATCTTTGATGAAAATACTTACCTCCAATTACCGGTGTACAAGCCGCAATCAAATCGGCGATACTTGCGGTGTTGGCAGTTGCATTATCAAAACCAATAGAAAATATCTTGTTGCATAACTGAAACTCATTCAACACTTGTATAATCAACGAAGCAATTTCGGGTGCATTGTGTGGAGTTTCAAATTCTCTAAAACCAATTAAACGCTTGTTCAAAGTCCAACTATTGTCCACAAAGTGAACCGTAATACCCATGTATGAATGACGGTTAAAACAATCCGTCCAAACATCTGAGCAAATGTTCACCCTGTGGCCCAAGTTAACTAAATAACGTGATAATTCTACCTTTTTCTCCAAGCATTGCCGAACGGTAGATCGTTGCACGGTCATTCTACCTATTCTTTTGATTGCTACATTCAAACCACTTTGCATAGTAACCTCAAAACTTTTGTCATCAAAAACATTAAAGGGCAAATGCTTCATAGCCGCCCATCTAGTCATTGTATCATCAAAATTCTTTTTCTCATATTTAAATAGAGGCGTACCTGACGAACCCGAGCCGGCGGGTTGGAAGTTTAGTTGGCTTTGGGTAGAGGTAGTGCCGCATTCTACCGGATGCTTTGTCACCAAATGGCGACGGAGGGTGCCATATCCACCACCGGCGGACCATTTGTACACTTTATCGCAATAGTTGCAGTAAACATGAAACTCCGAAGTCTCTTCTTGAGAGTTCGGATCGTGAGGATTTGGAATCACCACCGGGACCCTCTTGTAGTGTTTGACAAAAATGTCCGATTTCAAAGCTTTTACCGGGTTAGTAGCGGGTGGAGGAGGGGGAGACATCTCCTCATTTCCGCCGGTGCTAGAAGGAATACGAGAATGCGATCTATCCCCGTTGTTGTCCGAGTCCGACGATATATTAACGTCGAACTCCTCATCTTGTTGGGAACGACCTCCCCTACCCCCACCTTGTTGCATTTCAGCAAGTAGCATGGCGGTCCTATGATCTTCTTCCATCTACAAATATTATGTTCGTAGAAGTTAAAAGTATGAACGCAATAAAAAGATTTAATGAAATTTTAAAATATGAATTGGAAAATAAATTTTTCATTACTTACTTGCATGCGTTCGGCTGCCAATCGGGAAACCTCTTCCATAACATCTCGACGACTAGGTCGTCGAGATTTTGAGGGACGCGTAGTACTTTGATCTTGGGCTATTCCCTTGCCCCGATCACCACGTCCCGATCCACCACGAGAAGAAGACATATTGATAAATGAAAATAGTACGGACTTGGAATGAAATATGTATGAAGTATAAAAGAAGTGGTAAATTATGAGCACAACAACACATATAGTAGTGAGTAGAAAATGTAGAATTGAAACGTAAACTTGCGCAATTAGAGAGAATGAGGAGAGAATAGAGAAATGAAGATTGAGAATGAAATCCTTGTTAACACAAGAATGGGGTAAGGAAATATGAAGGAGAAGTGAGGTATTTATAGGAGTAAAATTGGATAAAAAAAAATTTGAAATTTGAAATCGGCCGAACCGCCGGTTTACCTCCGGAACCGGCGGTTCGTCCACGGTTTGCGTCAGAAAACCGGCGGTTTATGACCGGTTTTGCAGGCCTAAACACTGCACCTACGACCTAGCCTCTGAAAAGTCACCGAAACCGGCGGAAACCGGCTGCCAAACCGGCGGTTTCTGACGAAAACTGCCGGTTTCCCGGAAAACCGCCGGTTCCCACCGAAAACCGCCGGTTTACCTAAACCCTACCTGAACCCCTACGAACCCCTAGCCTACTTTACACTGTGCGACCCTTTGAACCGGCGGTTCGAACCGCCGAACCGCCGGTTCACGGTTCAAGATATTGCCGAACCTGAACCGGCCCTTTCGACCCGTCGACCCTTCTGCCGGTTCAACCCGCCGGTTCCGGGCACAGTTCCGGTTCATGAACCGGCGGTTCCGAACCGCCGGTTAACCGACGTGCCGGGCCGGTTTGTGCATGCCTAGTTGGGCCTATGATTCTAAGAACCATTTTTTGTTGTTTCTCTTTTATAGAGACATCATTGAATATTTTGTATTTTACTTTCAATGTGGGACAAAATATGTTGAAATATTTTCTTTTATAACTACATGTTTAGATCATTCATTCATCTTTTTCCAATGTGGGATATAAAACTTTCTTTTGTTTCTACTTTTCTTTATTTTTTACTACATTTTATTATTCACTAACTTTATCTTTATTTTTGTTATGATTCTTTTTCTAAGACAAATTTATAGATAATAATAGCATCAACTAGAATAGTTAAATTAAATTTGAATGTTGCTTGTTGATAATAATTTGTATATTTATAGAATGTGAACGTATTCAAATAATTGGATTTAAATGTAAGTATGTTGTTTCTCAATATATTGATTAAAATGTGGAAAAAACAATGATTAATATAATTGGTTTAATAATGATAAAAATAGATAACTACAGAATGATTTGTATAGTGGTATGATATAGTTTATATATTTATATATTAGTAGACTAATAATATGATTTTGTATAATAGTTGTTATTCTAATAGATGTAGTATAATTTATATAAATAAAATTATTATTTGTGAATATATTCTTGATAGATAAGAATAAATAATTATTGAGTAATATGATTTGTATATAGATAAATAATTATTCATATTATTGTTATCACTAGATTAATACAATTTGTATAATAATTATTCTCTTAATGTGTATAATGGTATTTATTAGTTAACATACACATAAACTTATACACAAACAAATCGATAATGATAAAGAATTAAAGAATAATACTTTATGTAATTATATTTGTTGTTAAGTTGTAATAATAGAAGATAGTTAAGATATAAACTAATATAAAAAAGATGATGGAGATGTATCATGTAGTTATAAATAAGGAGTTTTATCTCACATTGAAAGAAAGAGCAACACAACATGTAGCTATAAAAGAGAATCATCCAATACACTCTCTTTCAATCCAAAGACTCAAGTCCAACATTAAGTGTAAATTGTAACTTATAAGTTGTGACTTGTGACTTGTGGTCTCGTTGAAATAAACACTAAAACGAGAAGAAAGAAAAAAAATTTCGAACCGCCGAACCGACCCGAAACCAGCAGTTTCAGCAAAAAACCGGCGATTTTGAACCGCCTCGTGAATCGGAACCGGCGGTTTTTGAACCGTGATCACACCCGTATATCTAACCATAATAGATGGATTAATTTGTGAATGGAATTCCTACAAATATGATGATGAGACATTAGTTGCAGAGCTGAAAACAGAAAATCATCAACAAACATGGGCGAGGGCGAGGAACAATTCTATTTTTGTTATAGAGAACTAATGGAATTCCATTTTAATGAAGGAGATTAGATTTATTCCGGATGGGGGAGTGACGCACAAGGGTTATGCGTCGTTATTATTGAACGACGCACAACCCTTATGCGTCGTTGGTTAACGACGCATAATCGTTATGCGTCGTTTAAAGACGCATAAGCATTATGCGTCTTACCCTAATGACGCATAACCCTTATGCGTCACACTGGTAAGCATTCCCGCCTATCACCTGGGTGACCCGGGTTCGATCCCCGGCAACGACGCATTTTTTTAAGTGATAAGTATTTGATAAAAATGAGTTATTCTAAACATTTGTTTTTGGCAAATAGATATTACTCTTATAAAAGACTTAATTAAAGAAGTTAAGAATAAATGCCCAATCTAATTGGTCCCCCAAAACGAATACATGTACATTGACAAATTAATTTATACTTCTATTATCTATGACCGCTGTTTATTTTATTTTATATATTAAGTTTATTTTCGAATATCTTAAAAATTACTATTGTTTATGCCGTTAATTGTATAATAATATAAAAATCAAAACTTTATTCACTTATAGATTACGCTTATATAGAATACATGGGCATAATATTATATACTATTAATTACATAATCCAAGTCTTTATGTTATAAGAAAATAAAATAATGCTTATTATAAAATAATTTCCAAAAGTCCTTGCTGCAATAGTAATAATAATAGTAAAAATGCGCCGTTGCCGGGGATCGAACCCGGGTCACCCGGGTGATAGGCGGGAATGCTTACCAGTGTGACGCATAAGGGTTATGCGTCATTAGGGTAAGACGCATAATACTTATGCGTCTTTAAACGACGCATAACGATTATGCGTCGTTAACCAACGACGCATAAGGGTTGTGCGTCGTTCAATAATAACGACGCATAACCCTTGTGCGTCACTCCCCCATCCGGAATAAATCTAATCTCCTTCATTAAAATGGAATTCCATTAATTCTCTATAACAAAAGTAGAATTGTCTCGCGAGGGCGACGACAACAAAACTAGTTTCCCGTTGATGACGAGGCTCAAACTCTTCATCAGCTCATTCCTGATCAGCCGCTGCTTCCGCTCCGACGGCACCGTAAACCGCCGCCTCCTCAGCCTCCTCGACCCCAAAATCCCCCCCTCCCCCTCCGCCACCGTCTCCTTCTCCGACCCCTCCCGCGACCTCTGGTTCCGCCTCTTCACCCCCTCCTCCTCCCAAAAAATCCCCTTCCTCGTCTTCTTCCACGACGGCGGCTTCTGCAGCTTCTCCCCCGACTTCTAGCCCTGCCACGACCTCTGCCTCTCCCTCGCCGCTGCCATCCCCGCCTCCGTCAACTACCGCCTCGCCCCCGAGCACAAGTGCCCCTCCCAATACCACGACGCCCTCCGCTTCATCAACGACCGCTTCGCACCGCTCAACGGCGACTTGCAACGCTGCTTCTTGGCGGGAGACAGCGCCGGCGGGAATATAGCGCACCACGTGGCGGTCAGGGCGGCGCGTGAAGGCCACGCGCTGGATAAGGTGAGGCTCGCTGGGGTGGTGGCGGTGCAGCCCTTCTTTGGAGGGGAGGAGCGGACGGAGTCGGAGGTGAGGCTGGCGAGTGGGCCCATGCTGACGGCGGAGAGGATGTGGAAGATGTTCCTGCCGGTGGGGGCTGACCGGGACAATGCGGCGGCGAACGTGATCGCCGGCGGTGAGTTGGAGAGCGTGGAGTTTCCGAGGGCGTTGGAGGGGCTGATTTGTTGCAAGATCGCCGGAGAAGTTATGCTCAGTGGCTCACTAAGTGTGGGAAGCAAGTAGAGTTGGTTGACTATCCAAATGCCTTTCATGGTTTCTATTCTTTTCAAGAATTGCCTGAGTTTCAATTTCTTGTTCGTGATGTGAGGACCTTTGTTAACAACCATTAGGAGCTAGCATTACTTTTGATTGTGCAATAAAAACAAAATTTCGTTTGATTAATGATTGTACAATAACAACAAGAGTATTGTTCTAGGACTGAGTAACAAGGGACTTGCCCAGGATAATGTCATCAGTTGAGAAATCAGCTGCTTTCCTGAATGTGCCTCTGCCAAAGTCCAGGTTGTAAGAGTCTGTAAGGCCTGCCACAAGATCAAACTCCGGCATCCATTCCAGTAAGCTCTTTGCCTTGTCAATCGAGGCGAAGAAATGCTGCATTCAAACACAACATCTTAGCAATCTTTGCAATGCAAAAATACTGGTAGTATAAACAGGTATGTGATGCTCGTTCCAGTACCTGGTCTCGGAAAGGGAACGCCTTCTTCTTGCCAAAATCGAACTCTTTGGGGTTGTAGTGAACAATCTCGGGCTCAGGGAAGCCACCAGCCTGTCAATTTATGTGTTTAGTACGCTGTTATAAGCTGAAGGTTGCGACTCTTTTTTGGGTAGTGCATTTTATGAGGATTTAATACCTTAGCACATGCTCTTGCTAGACCATCAAAGGTGACATATTTATCTCCAGAGATGTTGAACACTTCCTTGCTTGCTTTCGGATTGCCAAGCACCTTGATGAAGGCAGTGGCGAGGTCCTGAAAGTTTGGATACAAGAGAATGAAGTTGGTTTTTGAGTAGTAGTGGAGATGGTGTTTTGAGTGAGATACCTTGACATGACCAAGCTGTGTGATCTGTATGCCTGAGTTGGGGACGGGGATGGGTCGGCCTTCTTTCAGCCGGTGGAAGAACCATTCCTCAACCGGGTTGTAGTTCAACGGCCCGTAGATGTAGACTGGCCTTATAGAAGTCCAGTTCACACCTCTTGATGCTAGCAAGCTCTCTGTCTCGAGCTTGCCCTTGTGTCTGCTCTTCGGATCAACTGCATCGACCTTCAATGAAGCATTGAAGATCAGATGCCGATATATGTATGCAAGTGACTGAGACACTCGATAAGCAGATTTTGATTCTAAACAAGATAAATACTGACCTCATAATGTGGAGGATAATCAGTTTTGAGGTAAACTCCTGCTGAAGAGCAGTAAATGTACCTGTAAAAACACACACAACTCAGAAATAGAAAGCAATAGAACTGTGGAAAATAATCAAAGAGGTAAAGATCCAAACTGTTCAAGATTTGGCAGAGCATCAAGTATAGGTTCAACTTCAACTGCTTCACGCCCTATTCCACAATGCCAAGTAATGTGAGGGGAGACTTTTTTACAACACGAAAATGAAACAAGTTAAGAGAGATATTGATCGACACACACCGTTGATATCATATACAACATCAAACCCTTCTGCTGCAAGACTGGTCTTGACAAAATCAAAGTCTTGTCTGTCTCCCTTCAAGTGTAAGATCTACACGTACCACAAAAATTGAAGAAACGTTTATTATCCGGTGCGTTCGTATCAGGTGGAAGCTAGCATACCTTGGAGGAGAAATCAGAGAATTCAGCCTCAGATTCACCAGGCAATTGTTGAGTAATTGGAGCTTTCCCTCTAGTGAATAGTGTGACCTGCCATTCGGTGTTTCGGGCATTCAAAGGCAATGAAAAACATCAACACAGAATCAGAAGCAGGGGAGAATGAGTGAACCTGGTGGCCTTCTTTGACGAGGAGTCTGGACAAGAATATGCCGATGAATCGAGTGCCTCCCATTATAAGGATTTTCTTGGCACTCGATGCACTAACGCGTAATGCTCCTTTCGGCTGCCATACTTTCCTCCTCAACTGCACCAAAATCTTGATTAGATTGCATACTAAAAAAGATTTGAGGCTTCGTGTATGATCATTATACTAATTTACTTGCATTGAGTTGAGGCATCATTTGCTTCAAAAGCCAAGACAGTTGTATGGAATTCAAGTACAAGATTGTAATAGTAGTAAAGTGTATTTTGCTGATTTTCTGCACATTTGTGTTGTGAGAATACCTGGACTGAAGAAGTAAGCCTGGCGCCGTTGAAGTCGGAGAGAGAAGACGAGAGGACGGTCGAAGACGGTTGTCTGTGCTGCACCACCACCAGACTTGCCATAATGAATATCAACCACCACCACCACCACCACCGTGATCAGTTAGTTCGTTGAGAGAAAGACTGAAATGGGACATAAACATTTTATGGGGTTATCATTTGAGAGTGTGTGATTCTTACAATAGGGATAACTGATAAGACAAGGCCACACTCTCACCACAACCTTCATTGTATCCATATTTTCCTTATACATCGAAACCTTTACACTGGCCACTGGGTTGCTAATGTGTTTAGACAATTTTGTCCCTAAGTTTAATTTCATCAAAACATTGAATAAATATTTTTTTGTTCTGAACTGAATATGAAATTTAGACGAATACCTTAGCATAATTCCACCAATCCCACAAAATTTATTAAAAGCATCTTGCTTACTTGATGCATCTTTAATCAAATATCCTCTCGATCCTTTATATCGATGATCATTAAAAAATTCATGAAAATTATACCACATTCAGTAATCACACACAATGAGAACAAATGAAATCCTAACAAATAATGATTTTTTTACGTATTACAACACCTTTAGATATCAAAAAATGGCACATAGACATGCACCTTCTTCTGTTTACATGAATGTATATGAGCAACTCTTCTAAATGTTTATTTACACGATAGGATAATAAAATCTGCTAAACAGCAGCTTGAGCGTGTTCCTCTCTATGAGTTAAGCAACTCAAACAACACTAAATACTGACTGAATGGTGGATTGGAAGCGAGAAGCAATGGTCTGGGAAGCAAATGCCTGAAGCTGCTTCTTAGCATCTGGAAGAAAAATTGAACCACATACAGTTACATCAAGGATGAAAATAATCAGATGACTATTTTTACTTCCTAGGTTAAAAGTGAGGACTCTAATTTGCATGAATAATTCACTATAGTAGAAAACAGAATCCAAGAGGCTACAACCAAAATGATGTGTTGTGTAATAAGTAACAGCATTCAACAATAAGTATGAGTATCACTACAGAAAACCAGCAGCAGCAGTCAAATAATTTATGCACTAAGCAGGAGCGTATGAGCATCAATACAGAAAAACAAGTAAAAACAGTTGAGGACTTAAGTGGAATTGTAAAATCTGACACTTGAGATAGATATCCATAGTAGACGAACCTTTCCGACATTTAGTGAAGCCGATGATATTAGCAATGCTAAGCGTCAAGCACACGCCAACAACAAGGAGATAATCAGCTTGGAACCTAATCAGAGAGAATATGGCAAAAAAGATCCATACAACCGCCTGCCGAGAAAAAAAATTAATTAATTAATTAATTAGAAAAAATAAATAGCTCAAGGAAGATCTGATGCATCAAATGGAGAAGGCTTCACATGCAAAAAATATAATACTCCTATATGATTGCTGTGAAAGAATTGATAATTCAACAGTTACACACGCCATCATTCATATGCAACTTCTCATTTGCCTAACCTTTTGAACATCATCTATCTACCATTATCCTTTCCTTTCCAATTGAACTAAATATAATATCCGCATGGTATCTTAACTCAAGATTATTTATTTACCGTAAGGTATAAGGTCCACCAGAACAGCCATGAATCCTTCTTGTTCATCCGAGCCATTGACTGAATAAAATGAAAATGATGAGTAAACATGGTTATGGCAGAGTAGAACAGATAAGATGCATTGAAGTGGCAATATATCCTCACCTCTTGGTCAAGGCATTCAAATTTCCACACACTCTCACCATCGTCATTGATTTCATTCCACCACCTGAGGCCCACTAAGATGCGTCCACTTACATTCTTGACAACCCAAAAATCAAGTGCAGCTAGAAGTACGGTGATCACGAATATGATGACAAAATTATTCACAAATAGAGCTGAAAGAATATAAAATGCCAAGGCAGCCCCCTAGAAAGATATCACTTTCGTGGCGTTAGAATATTGACAAATTCAAAAGCAAAACACAAGACAATGACAAAACTGAAAAGTCAGATAGGTAAAACGCAATAAACCTTGAAAAGCACATGGAAGAAGCATATTTGTGGATGAGCATAATTCTCCCCTTGAGGCTGCAGAGAAAAAAAAGAGACAGAAATTAGTTCTCTGCCTCTCTGGCACTTTTCTCCACTCTTTCTCTCCCACATATTCTTGTATTCCTCTAGGGTGGAAAGAATACAAGTGTGGAGTAGATAAAAAAAATATTTTCATCTGTACATTTTTATCTAAATTCATGAAATCATGATGTTCATAGTGGAACATATTAAACTTTCCATTTAGATCGACAACAATTTCTGTCCGCCCTATAGTTCAATGTACTAATTGTGGAATTTGAAATCAACAAATTGTAGAAATTGATGAACTTACACATGAAAACAAAAGGGTACATCACAACATCCTAACAAATTCCAAACCCTTCACTTTTAGGATGCAAAAGGAACTATAGATATGCAAAGCATTTTAAAGGCTACCATAGCATTTTTCAGTCAAGATATAATGGAATATAAGTAGGTCTTATTTCACTAAATTAGAAGGAATACAATTGACATAAGAGATTCTTGAAGAAAATGCAGTTTAAATAACAATACAAAATATGATTGTAGGGAGCATAGAAAGACAAGAATCGATTAATTCACATTCCACAAAGACAAATAAGATAATGAAATTAAGGATTCCATATATTCTCAGCAAATGTTAAGATAAGTAATTGATATTGGACAACAAGCTTAAGTTTCAATATTCCTTCAGTGGCAATGTGACATTAACTAGAAAGATGGAGTAATATTTTCCCTGTTCACTAGTAAATTGACTAATTAAACTCAACAACCTGTCACAGAAAAACAAGGGCATTGTATTTTAGTATAAAGCAATCCAGCACAGTGGAGTGAGGACAAATCTGACTGATTTTAAGAAATTTTGGGTAAGAAGATGCAGTTTTAAGGTGATACTGGACATACAGTTGTTCAATCAAAGAAGCCTAGGGAGTTTCTCAACTAGTAATTTGTACTTTGTAGAAGTTAAGCTGTAAAAGAAACTTTAGAGGGTGCCATCAATGATTAGGTGGGTTCAAGTGAGGGATTCATGGTTTGTTATATTGATGTTTACATTAGATTAGATGAGAAAGAATCAATAAGTAACCACTAGTATACCCAAAAGTTATAAAACTATTTAAAAATTGAACTCTTCAGTCTCCACATTTACTTATTTTAATTTTTTGTGTTGAATATGTCATTTTTTATTGTGTTATCGACTTATTGGTCATCTGGTTGTGAATGAATGAAAAAAAATGAAACATTATTGCCTAAGAGTAACATTTCAAAACTGAACCTCACACAAATGGACAAATTTCACTATCCTTTCTTGAATAACCACAGTGTATCTAAAAACACTTAACCACTGAATCTTCAACATGGTTACATGGCTCCAACATATCATCCACCCCCACGATTATCAACAGAGAAAGATAAATGAGGTACACACAGATGCACTCAATCAGACAGGAATCTATGAGCTATTGTAAATCTGAATACAAATTAATTTATAAACATCATGCTTCTTCACCTATAAGACACAAAAACAGTTGAAGGTTACGTAGAAGATTTTAAAAACTTTAGGCTCCAACTCATGAAGCAAAAAAAAGTATTAGAATACAAAAGCACTTCAAAATGAATCTCTATTACTTAACAGAGATTAGGGGAGTCGTGGACATTGGATTCAGTTAGTTAAGCTACCTAAAGATCAGCGAAGTAGAAAAACAAGTTACGTATTTTGTTAGGTTTCTTAAGATGACTCTAGCTAATGTGAGTTTCAAAGAGAAATATACCTATGACATAATGCTGATTGCTGGCAATTAACAACTGTAAACCCATCATACTAGAGCTCAATGGGTCATTTTTTCAAACAGAGATGGGGAAGGAATAAACTAAATTTCCTATAAATCTGTTAATATAGCTTTGCATGACATCTGAAGCCTCCCAAATCAATGAACAGATTTTTTCAAGCAGAGCTCATGATATAGGTTTTAGAACCCAAAATCAATAACTGATGTAAAGACCAATAACTAACAAAAAAAATGAAGATCGCTTTGTATTTCCAAGTCAATCAGCCATTTCACCGATTCGAGACCCACACACCATGATGATTTCCAATGCATCAAAGTATCAGAACTGAAACCCTCTGAAATCAACCAAATGAAACCCTTGGATTGGTGATCTTGCCATGGCAGGGGTGAAACTTGCCGCGAACAACAAATGCAGCTTAAAAATAAGTTAAATTTACCGATCCATGCTACATTATAATGGGTATAATTAGTCGTAAAGATTCATCATCCATGTCCCGACAAGGGAAATTTTGACATAATAATTGAAGAATTGAAAAACGAGTGCACAATGGTGAAGAAATCAACTTACTTGATTAAGATCCATGCTTTTGAGTTTTACGATTGCAAGATCTCCTTGAATTCCGACCCTTGGGACAATTTTCTATGGTGTGATTGATGGGCGTCTGCTTATTAAGTTTATTCCAGTTATACAAACTCAGAAATACTCATCTCCATTCCCATCTTGGTTATTGAGTGCTGAATTTCGAGTTTTTGGTAATCGTGGATTGACCCCAGTATTATGTGATATCTCAAAATAACCCCCTACTTCTTTCTTTATATACTACTTCCAGTCAATAACGTTTTTAATGGAGGTCAAATATAATTATAATATTTTATTCAAAATTTCACCAAATATAACTATAATTGTTCAATAGATTCATAAGTAGGAGTAACTCGAATGCTCGTACCTAATTCAGTAATTTGATTTGTTTAATAAACAATCCAATTTAATTTTCATATCAATCATGTCATTTTATTATTTATATTTATTCCACACACGTGGAAAAAAGAAAATAATTTGAGGATTAGAGTTAAAATGGATTGGAACAGAGAAGGCTCTACAAAATTTGGGAACAAAATCGAGTAAACATGTTGCAGTGTATATTTCTTCTATTAGATTCCGGGTATGATCTCAAATCCCCACCCCAACTATTTTCATGATATGTGTCAAGAAATTGTTGGTGTTAAATGTAAATTTCTATCCATGGTATATTCAGATTTAAGGTTTTACATATTCAGCTGGCAGAATTGAAAATCATTACCTGCTAGCAGAAATAAATTGTTGAAAAGGTTATTAGATTGAATAGTAGTAATAAATTGTTGAAATTTACTGTATTTAAGGGTTTACATATTAACTAGACCTGGATATTTTCAGCTTTGATAAATTGTTGATGGGACCAAAACATAAATTCTTGGATACAATTTCTGTTGCAACTGGGTAAGATAGGCTGTTCTAGGATTTGGATTAGCTCTAGCTGTTTGTGCAGTGAAGACAGATTGTACATCAGTTGTGCTTCAAATAGGAATGCTTGGATTTCGGAATGGGAATTTTCTTCAGTAATTGAATTTACGGAATGGAAAAAGAGAATGGGCTGACAATTCAGAAATGATCTGAAATTTCAGGGAAGTGTTGCTTGAGAAACAGCTTACTGGTCACCGGGTTGACCGCACCATATGTGATTGGTTTTGGGACCAAATACTTACTCAAGGTGAATCTTTGAAGGTATCCCCAGCCACTATAATTGTGATTCGATTCGATTCGATTCTGCACGGATATCAATTATTTTTTAGATTTTTGATGCCTATTTGAGTATTTGGCATTTTTGTGTATGATTTTCTTTCCCTTGTGATAAAATAGCTTGTACCTGTTATTGCTTCACCCAACCATTACCTGTTTCAAGTGGTTCGTGAGGGGATCACCTTCTTGGCGTGCACCCAAGTTGAGATGCCACCTTTGATGGCAATTGAGGTGGGTAACGTCAGTCCTAGTCCTTTTATTTAACTATAGATCGCTTTCAGCTCTCCAAAGTGAACTGTGGATTTTCAATGTAAAGTCCTTGAAGTATTAATGAGTTGCCGACGTGTTATTTTGTTTTGACATAATAGAAGAGATGAGCAGATGTAATTGTAGGCAGAAACTATCTGCATTCCTGATTTGAGGTGCAATTTTTTGAACTGTTTGTTTTGCTTGCTCCTCTATTGAGACCTATCAGCAATCAACTATATACTACTCAAAAAAATGGAAGCAATATTTCTTCTTCAAGAAGTGTTAAGACTTTCAGTGTTTGTCTACAGATGCTTTGAGAATTTATGAATGAACAAGGCTACAATGACTGTGACTCAGGCAGTCTTCATAGAGAAGGTTAAAAAATTAATGTGTAGGCAATTGAGAAAGGATACCTCACCTGTAAAAACTTCACTATCTTTTTTTAGCTTGAATAGCAAATGCATGGCTTAGGCCGAACGAATATATGAAAAAATTTGTTAGGAAGCCCATATATTTCATGAAGCCCATAGAAAGCGTATATTGATAATCTCAATGTAGCCACAGAATTCATCATGTGAAATCAGTAGTTGGATAGCTTGGATGATTGCTCTGTATTTTTATGCCACTCTGTCTGCATAGTTTCTTCTTTGATACTCATATTCCATAAAAAATGAACTTAACCTTTTATACATGCTACAACCATCATAAAGAATGATACTCCCTCTGTCCCATAAAAATAGAGACACTTTCCTTTTCCGTCCGTCCCATAAAAAAAAATCCATTTTCATTTATGGAAAGTTCTCCTCAACTCATTGCTCATGTATAGCAATTTATTTACAACTCATACCACTAGGGCCCACCATTAAACACTAATAATAATGTGGTTCCCGCTCTTCACTAACACTATTTTAACTACCCTTCTCCGCATCATTCTTACTTTACCAATTATTCATTAATTCCCGTGCCGTCCCAAATGTCCCTATTTTATGGGACGGGGGAGTACTAGAATCACTGATGCAACAAGAGAGTTTATTTTACATATGACAATGTGTGCATTTTGTTATTATTTATCGATTATAACAGTGATAGCATAGTTGTTTGATGCCGATCTTGCCACAGACAGTTTCGAATGTGATATATATCATTAGTATAAAAGATGTTGATATTGAGAATGTATTCACGTTTCACGTATGCAAGCATGCACTGTAGAAACAGAACACGTATGTCAAAACAATAAAATGCCAGTGTTTCTGCTTTTAACGTTCTTAATGATTTTTTTATTTCTTTTCTTTTCCATACCACCACACCATATGATATTTTATGGAGTTAAATATAGACTGAGCAGCTGTAATTACTTATTTAACACTTGACAGTTTGATTTCTAGTTCCTTTGCAGGGTCGCTGATGTTCTTTCAAATTATTTGGATGGCTTGAATGAAGATGTGATTAAGGATAACTTTGTTATTGTTTATGAGGTATCTATTTACTACTCCCTCCGTCCCTGAAATGTATGAACATTTGGTTCGACATGGGTTTTAATGTATAGTGTAATGATATAAGTTGTAAATAAAATGATGTGTAGGCGTAATGGTTTTTTAACTATTCCAAAATTAGAAAGTTCATAATTTTCAAGGATTGACTTATAAGGAAATAGTTCTCATTTTAAAGGGACGGAGGTAGTATGATTTTGCCAGCTGGTTATATTTTTCGTAAAAATGATAATCCATTGTCAGCCCTTTATTTCCTTGATACCAATCCAGCGTGTTATGTCAATTACTTGTTTTTTATTTGGCGTGAATCCTACCATACACTTCATTCTTATTTCTTATCCTAGTATTATGCCAGGTTTAAGGATTATAATTATGATACAAGGCACAATAAGTCAAGAATTTATCTTCAATTCTTAATCTTTTATAATTAGTTTCATATACTTCTTAGCTATTGTAGAATCCAAAGCTGACGCAAATAAATGCTATGCAACTGCTAGATGAGATGATAGACAATGGCTTCCCTCTAACTACAGAACCTAATATCATAAGGGAAATGATAGCTCCTCCAAACATTGTTTGTAAGGTTCTGAGTGTTGTCACTGGTAGCACGTCCAATGTGAGCAATACACTTCCCGGGGCAACTGCTTGTGTTCCATGGAGAAAGACAGACCTTAAGCACGCCACAAATGAAGTTACCTTAAGCACGCCACAAATGAAGTTTATGTTGATCTTGTGGAAGAAATGGATGCCACTGTAAACAGGTGCTTGGATAAACATAGAAACTTGTCTTGCATTTACCTCTCTTTTATTGATTTCTGACATTTTATTACTTAAAAACTCTGCTCCATCTCATGGTCTAACATCACATGTTTGTGCTCTTCAGTTTTGTTCTTTCTGGTTTTTCAGTTTTCCTCTCTCTCTTTCTACACTGCTCTGCTCAACTTTCCTCTGGCAGTCCGGTATTTCATAGATGGGTATTCATCGATGATATAACGAAAGGACTAAATCCAGATTCAAATGCCTGGTATTTGTGGATATGGAATCTTCATCTTTTCATCTGCTATTACAAAGCAACTATTGCAATGGTTGTTTCATAAAAAACTAGCTAGAATCATCAAAAAGACTAAAATGACAAACATAATTCAAAATTAAGTTTTCTGGTAGTTCTTGGTTTAGACATCCCAAGCAATTGGCAAATGTATTTTATCTGTATAGCTTATCATGTTCTGATTTGTCGCCCCTTCTCATCAGGCTTCTGCTTAGAGATGGGAATCTGGTGAAATGCGAGATATATGGTGAAGTTCAAGTAAATTCAAATTTATCAGGTCTCCCGGATCTCACTCTGTCGTTTGCAAACCCTTCGATTTTTAACGATCTGAGATTTCACCCTTGTGTTAGACTCGGCCATGGGAAGCTAACCAGATTTTATCCTTTGTGCCACCTGATGGACAATTTACAGGTTTGTGCAGTTTCATTGTGCTCATGCATATCAATACATCTTCTTTACCGTAGTTTAAATACATGTTATCTTTTAGGGTAAAGAAGTTGAAGAGTACTCCAATATATGTGAAGCCACAATTCACCTCAGATTCAGGGACATGTCGTATAAGTGTTTTGGTTGGAATTCGCAATGATCCTGGGAAGTCAATTGATAATATTGCAGTTCAGTTCAAACTACCACCTTGTGTCAAATCATCCGATCTTTCGTCAAACTACCATCAAGATTCTCCAGTGGGTGAGCGATGTCGTATTGTTAGGCTTGAAATGACATCGTTTTCATTTTCTCCTTTTCTGTCGTTGTCCTTCCCTCTCTATCTCTTCGGCCACCACGCTATCATTTGCTCCTTCACTATCCACCAGCGCACACCACCATCATCGGCGTTGTTGGCCCCTCTAAATTGAACACACACAAACATAGAATTCACACATTGAAAAATCGATAATATATTTTGGTCCATTGTGAAATACGTTAGCTCTTGCTCTGATTCTTAATTTTTTACAATAAATCATGGATCAAAACTTATTGTTTGAGATCATGTCATAAAGCAACTGACCATTAATTTTTAACAATTAATGTGTGTTAAAAAAATATTCGACAAAGAGGGTCAATTTTAAATTTTAGTCTTTAAATCTATTACTGTATAAGGCCGCTTAATGGGCTTTATAAGGCTGCGATACTGAATAGGGGCCCTTATTGGGCTATAGTCATACAGCAGTTCAGCGAATCTGCAGAAAAACATAGAATCAAAATTCATACTCATTTGATTGAAACTTTTAAACCTTTGGGATTATGGCGCGAGATTTAAACCTGATCTCTCTCTTTCTCGCGTCTCTCTCTCTTTCCTGAAAAAAGCCTTTGTGCAGCGATATCTTTCTTATGAGTTCTGCAAAGCTAACTTCATTTTCAGCAATTAGATCATCCCTAAACCAGAAATCCACTTCAAGAACTACAATTACTTGCTCGGAATTGGAGACTTTTTTCTCTCAATGCCCTACTCCTCGCCTCTTTAATCAGATTTTATGTCAAACCATCTGCTCTGGTCTTATTAAAGACACTTATGCTGCTAGCAGAATTCTCAAGTTTTCCACCGACTCATCGTTTATTCCACTTGATCATTCTCACAAAATCTTCGCCAAAATTGACAACTCAAATGGGTTCATTTGGAATACAATGCTGAAAGCTTTTGTCCAACGGAACAGAGCAAAAGATGCAATCTTTCTGTACAAATCAATGTTAAAGAATGGTTATATGTTCATGGACAACTATACCTACCCCATCTTGATTCAGGCCTGCTCTCTCCGTTTCTCTGAATTCGAGGGGAGAGAGGTGCACGATCATGTCGTCAAGATGGGTTTCTGTGGCGATGTTTACGTTGTAAATAATTTGATAAACGTGTATAGCGTGTGCGGGCAGGTTGGTGATGCCCGAAAGGTGTTCGATGAAAGTCCTGTTTTGGATTTGGTTTCCTGGAATTCATTATTGGCTGGATATGTTTTAGTGGGGAGTGTTGACAATGCGAAGGTGCTGTATGCTCGAATGCCTGAGCAAAACATTATTGCATCAAACTCTATGATAGTGTTGTTGGGGAGGAGTGGTAGGTTGAATGAGGCGCGTCAATTGCTTGAGGAGATGGACAAGAAGGATGTGGTATCTTGGACTGCTATGATTTCTTGTTATGAGCAGAATCTGATGTATAAAGAGGCCTTAGATATGTTCTTGACAATGTGTAGAAAAGGAATTAATGTTGATGAGGTAGTCATCGTGTCTGTGCTTTCAGCTTGTTCGCATTTGGCGAGTGTGAGAATGGGGGAATCAGTTCATGGTTTGGTCGCAAAAGTTGGTTTTGAATCTTATATAAATTTACAGAATGCTTTAATTCACATGTATTCGAAATGTGAGGATGTCTCAGCAGCGGAGAAGTTGTTCAAAGCTGGTTGTGTTTTGGACTTGATATCTTGGAATTCTATGATATCTGGCTACGTTAAATGTGGATTGGTCGAGAAGGCTAGAGATTTGTTCGATAGGATGCCTGAGAAGGATGTTGTATCGTGGAGTTCAATGATATCAGGCAATGCCCAACATGGTAACTTCTCTGAGACGTTGGCGTTATTCCACGAGATGCTGCATCAAGGTGTTAAGCCTGATGAGACCACTCTCGTGAGTGTGGTTTCAGCGTGCGCTCAGCTTGCTGCCCTCGACCAAGGCAAGTGGGCTCATGCTTACATACGGAAGAATGGGATGAAGGTGAAAATTATTCTTGGCACAACTCTTATTAACATGTACATGAAATGTGGAAGTGTTGAGGATGCAATGGAGGTTTTCGATGGGATGGACGAAAAGGGAGTTTCTTCTTGGAATGCTCTGATCCTCGGCCTGGCAATGAACGGGCAAGTAGAAAGGTCGCTTGAGAGGTTTGAGGAGATGAAAAGATGTGGAATGGTGCCAAATGAGATAACTTTCGTGGCTGTTCTTGGTGCTTGCCGGCATATAGGTCTGGTAGAGAAGGGCCGGGAGTATTTTGATTCGATGGTGAAAGATTATGACATTGAACCTGGCATTAAACACTATGGATGCTTGGTAGATCTTCTTGGGAGAGCGGGGTTTCTGAAAGAAGCGGAGGAAGTTATTGACACGATGCCTATGCCAGCCGATGTTGCTACTTGGGGCGCTCTGCTTGGAGCTTGCAAGAAACACGGTGACAAGGAAATGGGAGAGAGATTAGGAAGGAAACTTATCGAGCTTCAGCCTGAGCACGATGGGTTTCATGTATTGTTGTCGAATATTTATGCCTCTAAAGGGAACTGGGAGAACGTGGAGGAGATAAGAGACATCATGGTGCGGCAAGGTGTGGTTAAAACCCCAGGTTGCAGTATAATCGAAGCCGGTGGTGTTGTGCATGAATTCATGGCTGGGGACAAATCACACCCCAGGATTAAGGAAATTGAGGCAATGTTGGCTGAAATGGTTAGGAGATTGAGGAGCCTAGGTTATGCACCGGGCACGGATGAGGTTCTGCTTGATATTGATGAAGAAGAGAAGGAAACAAATCTGTTTAGACATAGCGAGAAGCTGGCAATTGCCTTTGGCCTGTTTGCAACGAATGCTCCTGCACCGATAAGAATAGTTAAGAATTTGAGAATCTGCAGTGACTGTCACGAGGCAGCAAAGTTGGTGTCCAAAGCTTTTGATCGTGAGATTGTGGTGAGGGATCGGCACAGATTCCACCATTTCAACTGTGGTTCTTGTTCCTGCAACGATTATTGGTAGCAGATGCCTATATGGCGTGATGCCAAACGCAGGGATTGATTATGATTTAAGGAGCATTCTCCGAGCTGACCGAATAGTTGGAGCGCGTTCTTAGTTTGAAACTGAAAGGCCCGGTTGATGTCTACTGCACGAAGATTGCTGGGATCGGCCAAGATTATGACACAACATGAAGATATGAGGCTGTGCAGTGAACAAGAGCCTGGCCACCGAGTCGAGGTTACATGTATTTATGCTTTAATGCTCATCATAATTTGGGTGTAGCATCTATTTAGAAGTAGTGTGTTATTGTATCAATTTCCCTCTGAATTATTCTTCACCAAGTGTAGCACAATCTCAACTTTTTTTGGAATAATTACATAAATCATAATGTGTCATTGTATCAATTTCTTTGCTCAAAAAGTGAGCATAACAATTCAAAATATGCACCTGCTTCGCAGGAAACCATGGCACATTTACAACATACAACATAACTCTGTAGATGGACTCAGTCATTAGTGGTGTGATCCCAAATCTCATGCTAAGATTTCTTCATTTCTGGGCATCACTTGAACAAATAAATAAATGAATGAAAGAATGAGTCTTCACCAGTGCCTGTACGAGTCCGAGCTTTTATAGACACGGCCTCGAATTCACTTGCTTCCCAATGATTATCAGCTCCTTCACTCCAAATCATCTTCTAAGCATTGCAAATCAGGACTGTATTGAGCATCTTTTATATGCAGTCCCACCGTATCTACAGCTTCGTAAACCCAATCGATATGGGATCCCATCTTATCTCCTGCAACAAAACTACAGATCTGATTCTTCACCTCGATCCAGCTCATCCCCGCCTCTTTCTTGCTCCCCATCCCTTTCAATAATTTTCTCATTCTCGCAAAATCCCCCCACTTCCCGTTAGAGGCATATAAGCTAGACAGCGCCAAATACGTCCCGGAAACACCAGGCCTCAAATCCAACACCCTTCTTGCAGCTTTGCTCCCCAGCTCTGCAAGCTTATGTGCTTTGCAGGCTCCAAGAAACGCCCCCCAAACGGATTCATCCGGCATAAACGGCATGGCTTCTATCAGCTTGTATGCTTCCTGAAGCCGCCCAGCACGACCAAGCAAATCCACGACACACCCATAGATCTCCTGGTCCGGAGTTATGTTGTAACTGTACACCATTGCTTTGAAGTACTCCAGGCCCTCGTCAACAAGCCCCGTGTGGCTGCAAGCGTTCAAAACAGCAACAAACAAAATCCGATCAGGTCTGACTCCGGACTCAACCATCTTGTTGAACAACGCAACAGCTTCCTTCCCATGCCCGTGGCTGCCATATCCGATCATCATAGAGGTCCAAGACACAACATTCTTGTAACGCATCGCCTTGAAAATCTTGCATGAGCTCACAATGCTACCGCATTTGGCATACATGTCGATCAAGGCATTGGCCACCCCCATGTCGTCTTCAAGGCCTCTTCTCACGACCCCACCACGAACCTGCTCTCCAAGCCCCAAGATTGGAATGTTAGCTACTGCAGCTATGACAGAGGTGAATGTGAAACAGTTTGGCACGAGGCCTTCGAGCATCAAGCTCGAGTAGAGGTCCAGGGCCTTGTACGGATCCGACTTCTCGTACCCTGCAATCATGGTGTTCCATGTGATTATATCTCTTTCTACCATCTCACCAAAGCATTGATCTGCATCACTCAGACCATTACACCGGCAGTACATGTCTAGAACAGAGTTCATCACAGGGATATTCGTTTCGAATCCATGTTTGAACACTGTAGAATGTATCTGCTTCCCAAAGGCCTGCGATCCAATCGAAGTGCAAGCCCTAATAGCAATAGAAACATTGAACGGATTCAATTCAACCTCCTCCTGCAGCCAGCAAACACACATATACAAGAGAGCTAATAGCAAGAATTTACAAACGAAGGAATGAACGATCACGTATGGAGATGAGTGCATACCAACAACATTCTCCTAAAAACATCAAGACCGCCATGGCCGTCTCCCATATGCGTATAGCCAGCGATCAGAGTAGTCCACGTGACCGAGTTCTTAACACCAATCTCCTCAAACGCAGTGCGGGCTCTGTCCATATCATCGCAGCACGAAGCGTACATGTCCATGAGTGCGTTGGCAACGTAGATGCTCCCGAGGAAGCCATGCCGGAGGGCGAGCGCGTGGGCCATGGCGCCACGGGGGAGAGAATTCATGGTCTTGCAGGCCTTGAGTACGCTGGAGAAGGTGAACTCGTTGGGGCGGACTTCAGGAAGCATGTCGCGGAAGGCGGCCCAAGCATCGGCGGGGCGGTTGCAGGAGGTGTAGCCGCTGATCATGGCGGACCAAGCCACCACGTCTCGGTCAGGCATTTCGTCGAACAGGATGCGGGCGTCATTGACGAGGCCCGCCTCCAGGTATGACTTGATGATATTTGTGGCCAGAACTGCAGGGGGTTTGGGGGCAAACGGTGAGCTGAAATGGGTTGATGAGGAGAGAGGGAGAAAGTTGGGGAATCTGGGATTCAGATGATGGACTAGCTTTCTTGATGTCATTTCTTCATTTGTTTTTCAACCCACAACCTACTAATTACTACTACTACCATCAATAACTCACTCAACCCAGCCTAAAAGAATATATTTGCTTCTCAAAATATTTTCTAATTTTTATAGGAGTAGTTATATTACAAAATATAATTAAAAACTTACATACATAAATTTATATTTTAAGTTATAATAAAAAAACACAAAATTAAAGAAATAAAGTCCAATAATAGAAAATTAACAAACCAAATTTTATTTTATACATATAAAGTTTTTACTATTATTTTATAAAGAAATACTATTAGTTAAAATTTAATTAATAATAATAGTGAATCCCTCTATCACACACTCACTGCTTGCCACAAACTTTTTCCCTAAATTTTAGTACTATCAATTGGTGTGGTCTTACTCTTACTTGCAAATCAACTTCAAAATGGAGTAATACTTGTAACATTATTTAATTATGAAATGGAGGCGTATCACCATCAAAACAAGTACTAATGAGATGAACAAAAAAGAGAAATGTGACTTAAAATTCATATATGAATTTAATCTTCTCCTCTCTATCTAAATGTGTTGCATCAACGCAACACTAATAGGCCACGCCACTATTACAAAATCAATGGGGCTCTCCTATTTTCCTGGCTATATTAGTATACAACATTTGGCTTCTCTAGCATTTCACAAAAGTAAAAAAACAACACTACTAACACTATCATATGTAATATGTATATATGTATGGTGTTTTCTTGATCCAAAGTAGAATAGATCAGACCAGGATCTGAGACTTGGCAAGCATGCGCGAGCAATTCTTCCGGTTGGAGTTGCTCACAGCACAAACACAGTTTTCGAGAATATCGTAGTCTTCCTCCCACAGCAAAAGGGCAGCCGCATCGGGCTTCTCCATCAGCATCTTCGATGTCAGGTATCCTGCAATAGACCATGTCTGGTACAACCGCGCCTGCTTCCCTATGAACTTCCCGTTCTTTGTGTCGTAGTATTCAGGCCACCCATCCAGAGGAAGCCGTTTCTCAACTATTCCCAGAGCCTTCTTCGCCAAATCCGTCCTACGCATCTTCATGCACGCCAGCGTAAACTGAGTAAACAAATCAATTCATCAATTAGACCACAATACACACATTTTAAGCATCAAATGATCTGTTATTTTTATAAAAGATATTCTTACCTGCCATAGAAGTGTTGGCCAGGATCCACCATTATGATATGACCAAGGTCTGCAATAATCACTCAGATTTTATAAGATATATATACTACAAAACTACATCTACATGAAAGCAATTTATGGTAATGTAGTTAAGGGATCTTACGTATTCTTGGGATCGCTTCCAGTGATAATTCGCCACTCTTCTGACTCGACAGCAGGGTAACACACTTTAAGTGGCATTTGACCAATAAGATCGTCCCATTTGGCTTCGATCAGATTCAGTACAGCCTCATTCTGTTTTGGAGTACCCAGAGATGAAATGATAGACCAGAGATTTCCGAGGGTGAAGAACCTAAAATCCATATGAGCCGGCTGCAGGTTGCCAATGAGATAACCACCCGTCTCAGGAATCCAATGCATTAACCAATGAGGAATTTGATCGGGGTAGATATTAAACTTGTTAATGGCTTCAGTCGAGTACTCCTCAGTCTTATAACGATAGATCTCATTAATTTTCTTCAGATCAACCCAGTAATACTCCCTGATGTGAAACGACAATGCACTCAGTCTATTGTTGATGGCCTTCACCAAATTCTTGGATCCCTCCTCTACTTCAAGCATCTCACGAGAGCACCGGAGAGCTGAGTAAAATAACGACTGAAAAACAAAATAAAAATGAATCATTCATGGTACTTGCATAAAGTTGACCTGCAATCGACGAGTAAACTCATCATTCTTAAACTTCCAAAAAAAAATTAAGAATCCCATAACAAACTTACTTGAATCTCTAATGGATGACCATGAATACCCATCCGTCGATCTATCATACAGGAACCATCAGTAACAAGCAAAGAAGGAAACATATCAAATCCATCAGACAAACAGAGGTTTATAACAAGTTTTATCCCTGTCTGGACATCCACTCTTTCCTGCAACGAGTAGTCCCCGGTGAGCTTCCCATAAGCTCGTAGTAAGATAATCCACCAGAGTCCTAGATAAATTAGACACAGTTGCAACATCACAGAAATATAAAACACGAAGCCATTAAATTTAGTCAAACAAATGCAAGGGGAAAAAGTAAACGGAGAAGAAAAAGAACAGAATTCCAATGCAGTGACATGTAGCTAATAAAGAAACAACTTGCATACCAGAATCTACAGGAGCAACACGTCCAATAGCTGACTCCCCGAAATCTGGATCAAGAACTTCCTCAAACTTATCATCATCTACGGCAACAGATCTAACTTTAAAACTTGCTGGCATCAGTCCTTGTCCAGGACTATAGCAGTCCACCGTTTTCTCCCAACTCTTCAAACAACGAGGTAATATAAGAAAACGAAGGAACGTCAATCAAGTAGCCACATCAATGATTAATCAATTATTCTACAAAACCAGGAAAGATAAGGAACTTTCTTATATCAAGAGGCTCATACATAATTGATCAAGTCAAACTAGTAAAAGATTAGCTACTTTAACTACAATCCATCTTTCTGTATATAGTAAGTCCCAATGATTCATCATAGATTATCACAAAACGATACAATAAAAGCAAAGAGTTGATTACCTGCAGCTGCAGAGTGTGAAGCAAGAAGTTCTTGACGATCTCTCCCTCACCCTTGAGCAAAAACGCAAAGGCAGAAGGGACAAAATCACGTATAAACACCTGATCGTAGTTAAGCGGCGTCTTATCATTGGGATCATTTGCGGCCACAGTGCCCACGGGGCTCCCGCAATACGTGACAATAGCGTTCCTCAGCAGCCTCCACGCCTCCTTCTCCACATCAGTCTCCTCCTTCCCCGCCAACCTCGAGCACTCATTCTTCCGCACATTCTCCCCGCCCTCTTCAACCCCCTCATCCCCCGGCGGAGGCTTCACATTGATGCCTCCCTTCAAGTAAATCCGATCGCATTTCTCCACCGGCGCCGAGAAATTCCTCAAATGCGGCGCCACCGCGAGATGGGTCCTCGCCCTCTTGCTGGGATTGAAACAGCAGGAGCTGGAGAAGATTCTCGATTGGCCCCATGTCGAAGACAATGCAGAATTCCGCTTCTGGGTCCGACCAAGAATGGTGCGAAATCGGGAAGCGGAGAAGTGATTAGGGTTGGATGAGAAATTGGAGGATTTGGGGAGAGGGACGCCCGCGTTCTTGGAGGGCGACAGGATTCTGGAACATGGCTTCATGTTCTTGAATTTGAAAATGGTGGTCATTTCTTTCGACGGAAACAGCAATTTGAGTTGTGGGGAAGATTAATGGGAATGTTGGGGAGAGGCGATTTAGTTAATCCGAATTAGAAGAAAAGTAGTAAAAAGAAAATGGATTCAAGAAATGGGAAGAGGGGAAGGGATTGCGGAGGGAGGATTCAAATATGAAGAGGGAACTATATATACGGAAATTCTGAATTGAGCACTTTCTATTTCTAACTTATTTTACCGATCATATTAAAATTCATGCCTTCTTCAAGATTTTATTTTTATGGGATTGAGGGAGTATTATATAATATGACTACATTGCTATTATATGTATTAAACATGTACAAGACATAGACTACTTGATGATTAGAAGTTTGAAAGAGAAACTACCTGGATAATATTGTCCAAAATTTAAAAACGGAACAAAAAGTAAAGCAACAGGAATTAATGAAGGTTGTTGATCTTAACCTCGTCAACATGATTCAAAATTCAAACTGTTAAGGTTGTTGATCTTAACCTCGTCAACATGATTCAAAATTCAAACTGTTAAAATAACAAATAAGTTATATTATAATAAATCACACATCCATAGCTTTTAATTTGGAAGATATGGAGGATGAAAATATGTCAATGTTCGAAAGATTTGACGTAGTAGTATTTACTAACTACTCATATAGAAGAGTGATTTATATTCGAAATCCCACGTGGCATAATTTGAGTCATTCGATCACTAATTTCGACATTTCGTAATTGGTCTTTGTTAGGGGTTAGAATAAGTTAATTTTTCCATAACATCCATACAAACATATTCTCCGTAAATTAAACCAACACATTCAAATAAAAATGAAAACCGAGAATTCATGTTATATAAAAGTAATCAAAGCATAGGCATATTTTAACAGCACAAGTCCAATATATTTCGAGTTGTGACACTAATCAAATTCAAACCTCCTTGACTTCAACGGTGGGTTTTATTTCAACGGCGGGCTTCTTCTCCTTCTCCTTCTCATTCGCGTTCTCGTTCTTGTTGTTATTGTTGTCGTCTTGAAGCTGGAAGGCGTCGACAGGATAGGTGCGGAAGAGGCCGGTGGGGGTCTTGAAGGTGATCTTGCCGGTGGGAGGAACGTCGACGTAGATCTCCCTAAGAACGACCCAGAGCAGGAGCTCCTTGGCCTTGACGCCGGTGAGCTTGGTGATGCGGTTGGGCTGGATGTAGGCGGTGACCTCCGTGGCGTACTGCACGGGCTTCCCAATCTTCTCGAAGCGGTGCTCGCACTTCTTCTTCTGAATCAGCCACACGAACCCGGTCTCCTTCACGTACCCGACTTCCACGATGTCCTTGAGCGGCAGGAGCCCGTTCGGCAGCCCCATCTCCGTCAGGAGCTGCTTCGACTTCTCCCGGCAGATATCGTCGCCGTGGTACATCTCCGACGCCGCCGCTCTGATCGCGTCTGTTACTAGAGACATCTTCTCTCAATGAATGAATGCAGTTGAGAGATGAGGTTGTTATATTATATAGATGGATAGAGGGATGGCTTGGCTATGCATTATCATGGGTGCATTTATTGTGTATGTGTGTTATCAATGCCTACCAACTACTTTATGGTTTAGATGTACGTATTATCAAATAAGGCATGGGTACGTATATAATGTTCAACAAGATGGTAGTAATTATACACCTGTTTCAAGTTTATCCATAGATTAGGCAGCTTTAAAGAAAAAAAACACATGAATTTTAGAAAAAGTTATATGCTGAATATGAGTATCGTCGATAAGCACTGCTCTCAATATCTTCATAAATGACATAAACATTAAAATTTGAAATTATTTAAGAAATTGGATAAAAAAAACTTTGGAGCTCTATTGCTATGTCTTTGTTTGGTCAATTTGGAATATTTATAACAAAATCACTTTTCAAGGATTGGAATCGAATTGGGAGCTTGAGGAAAAAGACTTATCTGGCGCCTAAGATTGTGGATTAAAAGTTGGTGTCTGGGGCTTCACCACCCCAACGGAGTCCTTCACCGACAACTTTAGTGACCACAGAGGGTAAGGTACTTGGTTGTATCTTCTGTGTTTGTTAAGAGGAGAAGGCGGGATTAATCATTAGAAGACCCTCACCGTTAACTTGATGATCAATAATTTTTTGCTTAATGATGAAGGTAGTTAGAAGATTAATTGCAGAATTAATGTCTAATTAACGTGTCAGAGCAAGTCAATTCTGTCAGCTCATAACTGTGGGTAAGTTCAAATACTCATTCATTATATTGCTAAAACGTGGTCGTTTTTTCTATAGCTGTAAACTGTTCATTTTTTTCCATTAAACTTTGTCATAAATTCTGTGACGGTAGATGTCATGTATATTAATTGATTTGATTAATGCTCCATACGTAGACGGTGGAGATGGTTAGAATCGTTTAGCACTGCTATACACATTTATGGTTCCTTAATTTGGGAGAATTCTTTTCTGAAAAACTCCTCAATTTTCTTAACCACCAGTAACGAAAATAAGAACAAATTTCTTTTGATTTGTGAGTTTGAGTAGTACTCCAATTTCAGAGAGTATGTACAGTTTTCTTTTCTTTGATCGAATATATAAATTGGTGTTGTATTAGCAAGTCCAATAGATGAATTTTCCGAAATCTTTAATAATCAGATGGTTAACGATGTTTATAAAACATTTAAGTTGGTTAAATATCATTTACGAATTTTTTTGAGAATGTTTAATGGTATCTAGTCGTACTATTAAACAGTCTCACATTGTGATGCATTTGTTATTACTCCATAAATTAGAAAGTGATGTCAAAATTATTGAGGTTTATAAATCATATAGAAATTAAAACAATTTTAGAGATTTAGACTTTTCAGAAAACATAATTATAAGATTTATAGGTTAAATATTATACTACATGTAAAATTCCCTAGAAGAGATCATGAGTTAGTTGTACAATTTCAACGCATGTCCTCCATTTAATAAATTCAAGGTTTGAATCCTCTAGAGGGATAAATTATAATCCACCATAAATCCACAATTATACATTCTTTTTCCACCAAATTTATACTGGCATTGAAGAAATTATTTCCACAATTTACCACCGACATCTTATTCATAAGTGCATGATATGTGATTTTTATTTCATTCCTATGGTGGATCCTCGGATCTACTCAAACATAATTAAGGAAATTGGTGGATTCAATTTCAATGTAACGATACACAAAAGCGAACTTATTATATCAAAAAAAATACTCCATAAAAATACCAATTTTGCTAGGGAGTATATTATTATACTGTAGGGTTATACTAAACAACCACAATTAAAATAATAATAAAAAAATCCTTAGATTTAAGAACATATTCAACATTAGTTTGCCACCATAGTGATCCCCGTATCCGTATTTATTGTCACAGCCATATAGCTATCAGTATTAATTGCACATGTAGACGTATATAATTTATAAACGGGCGATCCAATCAGAAATTATCAGGATTCAATTGCCAACACAATAATTAGAGAAATTTAAGAATCTTAACTTTATATAATTACATTTTAATGATGGATAACTAAACTTTCATTTTAAACTAAAAATTACGGACAAATGCTTATAATTAATCTTACAAGTAAATGTAGTATGATTAACCGTATCCGGGTTAGCCTAGCTAGTGGTAACGTATGAGGCCAAATATCTCAAATTTAAGTTCATAATCTTTAAATTTTATTCGGCAATAAATAAAAAAGATAATACGATTAAAATTTAAAACTCACTTAAATCCATAAAACACATTGATGAAATTAAAAAGAAAACAACATAGTTTTTAGATGAAATAAATGATAGTAACACATTAATGAGAAGCAGTTGGATGAGATGAGCCTAAACCTCCTTGACTTGAACCACCTCGGCTTTGGCGGCGAGGTTGACGGCGTCCTTGACCGGAGGCTTATTGTCTTCGACAACGAAGGCGTCGATGGGGAAGGAGCGGGAGAAGCCGGTGGGGCTCTTGAAGGTGATCTTGCCAGTGGGGGGATGGTCGATGTAGATGTCGCAGATGGAGAGCCAGATCATCATCTCCTTGGCCTTGACGCCGGTCAGCTTCTTGATCTTCTTTTGCTCCACGTAGGCAGTCACCTCGGCCCCGTACTGCACGTGCCTCCCGATCTTCTCGAACTTGTGGTCGAACTTCTTTTTCTGGATCAGCCACACGAACCCCGTGTCCTTGATGTACCCGACTTCAATGATGTCCCGCAGCGGGAGGAGCCCGTTCGGGAGGCCCATTTCTGTCAGGAGAAATTTCGATTTCTCCTGACAGATCTCGTCGCCGCGGTACATCTCTGATGCCGCCGCTCTTATTTCTTCGGTGATCAGAGACATTTTTTTTTGTTTCGATCTATGTATATATATCTCTCAATTGGGGTGTTTGATCTCTATGTCTAATATGCTCTCTATGTCTAATCTATTTATAGAGATGACAGCCCCAATTCATTTTGCTTTCAATCCCCATTATACCCTATCTAGTTATATTTTATTTCAAATTTTCAAGGGTGGTTATAATTATAATGCCACTATTCACTAGTAAAGTCTTTGGATCAGTTATTTTAAGGAATTTCGTCAATTGTCGGTTATAGTTTGTCATATGTGGTTGCAATGCTAAAAATATTAGAACCATATAATTGGCCATAGGAAATAATGTTTCGATCCTGAATAAAAATCGTTGATTTTTTTTTTACCATTTTTACAATGATTTTTCTCAATTTTGGGTCAAAATCAACAGTTGTACGCCGATTATGATTTCAAAAAATTTTAACTAAAATTTATGTGACTTAGAGATGGTTATGATAAAAATCAAAACTGCCTAGCGACTCTGATTAAACTAACTGTCCGATTTGAACCATTCACCCCTCACTATATGGGGTTTATTAGTATGATTTGTGTTTTCATATTACTATTCAAAAAAATGGACAATTTAGTGTATTTTGTAGTATTATATTATGCGTCACTCTCTATCATTCAAATTGAGAAGTAGATAAAAGGTTATTATGTTGGAAACTAGGTATATGAATGGAAGAGTGATTTCCAAAATTTCTTTTCCTAACTATATATGAAGAGTTTATCAAGATTTGAAGATGATTGGATAATAAGCAATGAAATATCATACTAATGTGGAGTTCGGGTGTGCACCATCAATACCCAACATAAGCAATGTGGAAGTAGGAGAATAGTGCGTTGTGCTATTGATATATCACAAACCCCTAGGTCCAGAAGATTCGCTAGATCACAGAGTGTAGGAGATCGTGGAACCTTCAGAATTCGATCGTTGGACACACACTTTTCCGCTTCAAAAATCTCAACCCACTATACTATTGGCTAGTATAGAGAAGTAAATGATCGATCCCACGAGGACGGATGAATTAGCATGCATTTGGAGGGTTTTGGGAGGGTTCGGCTGCTGCCACGCAACAACTGGGTCGAGTATTTTTAACTACTGGACTTAGGAAATGAAAGCTAACTACTCTATCTACTGGGTCCAGGAAACGGGTGCGTACGGCACATGCATAACTCAAAATGTAAAATCAACTTGCGAGACAAAATCAACGAACTGGAGACTATACTGACTTTCCTAAAATGACCGAACAAACTAGCACAGAAAGTGGGAACCGAATTTCCCTAAGTGTCCAGGTTCTGTAAAAGCTGCAGAAAAGTAAAAGGACAAGGCAGAGAGAACAGATAGATCGCAGATTTGATCCTAACTACTAACAAACTTCATCTTCTTCAGGAATCCAATCGGGAAAACAGAATAAAACAGAGTAATAAACATCATAAAAACAAAGCAAGTTCCAGATCCGAAATTAAACAAGGAATTAAAGGCTAAACTCAACAGATCTAAACTACTGGGCCTAGCAGATGCGAGAACAACAGTAAAAATGCCATAATCATGCAAATTCAATTCGCCACGTATCAGATCCACAACTCCGACTCACAATCCCTTCCAGATCCAACCGATCCAAACCCAACAACCTTCAATTCCAGGAACATGAACTTCGATTCAAACAACCACTCAACAAACAACCTCAGATTCAACCAATCTCAATTCCAATGCAACAGTCAATTGCGAAAAGCATCCAAAATCAGTAGAACAACATCAAACATCAGAAACCATAGTAAAACAGAAAGTAAAAACTGCCATATCCACGAGAACAAATTCCAAAACACAAAGCAGTCCCTGAGCGCAAGGAAGTTCACGATGGGAATAAACAACGGAAAATAAAAGCAAATTATATCTTCGCCCTCGTGAGGACGGTGTTACACCACAGAAACTAGCTAGGAACCACCACGGTAGCCAGAAGTCACCCCATAAGTGCCAAGTGCGTGTGAAGTGAAGTGAACTGTGATTGGAGAGTGAAACTAAGGAGACTAAGTGTAAAAGATCGAAAAAAATGCTAAAAAGAAGGCTCCTCTTCTAAAAGGGATCGTCCCTTTATATATGCATCAATCCCTAGGGCACTCCCTCTTCATAATTTGTCTTTTTTGCCCTCCATCCTTATACTTGCTCCTTGCTCCATTTTTGTATTCCGCCAGTGTTCCTTTTCATCTCCTCGGTCAGGTAAATTGCTAGCGTTTTTCACTTCATTTTCCTCCTTTTCTCTGACCCCTTGTAATTTATATGCGCTTCCTAGGTTCGGCAGATTTTTTACGCACTTGAACTTAGAAACATACATTAGTGCACCGAAAATACAGAGTTTTGATCTAAAACCAATGCGTGAAACGAGCCTTATCAAACTGCTCACACTTAAACCATACTTGTCCTCAAGTATGAAAGACACGAAGAAGAAATAAGTCAAGTTTGGATGCATGGTTCCCCTTTTAACCGACCCTACGGAAAAGAAAAAGATATAAACTCCTAGACCTAGACACAAAAAGACTTGGACAAAGAAAACAGACACAAAAACACATACAGAAAACAATAAAACAAAGAAAAACACATCGACACATAATGCATAAACTGGTTTTATTTTCTAGTACCGTCCCCACAAGATTAAGGTCAATTCAAGTCTCTACAGCCTCAGATTCCTCCCCATCCCTTCTTCTATCTAGTCAGGTTGTCAGTTCGTCAAGATAGCCTTAGTCATTACCATCCGTTGGATTCACTCGATCACTCATTCCTCACCAGGAATGTTAGGATCATTCGCTCATCATTTTGCCATACCACTGATGCCTTGAGATCGGCTGACACAGAATAGTTCCTTAAGGTCTTTCATTGGGTTGTAATATGGCTAGGGGATTACAGTGTATATAGGTGAGAGTCCTAGGGGTCCTAAGTTCAAGAAGTATAAGTGAAAACATATTGCGGACATGTGAACTTAGGGACATAAAAATTGGAAACAACCTCCCTATGTACAATTCTAACTTCCCAAAATTTGGAGATGTTCCCTGGCTAATTAGCCTTATTCTCTACTCTTTTCTACCGGGTCGGATAAAATTTTTTCCGCCCTTTGTTTTTCTTTTCTCTATTTTTTTTTGCTATTTTTTTATATATACATATATATTTTTTCTTGGGTCGGGTTACAACTTTTCCTGCCCATTTTCTTTTCTGAATTTTTTTCTTTTTTCTTGGGTTAGGTGACAACTTTTCCTACACGTTTTCTTTTCTGAATTTTTTTCTTTTTCTCCCCTGTTCTATCATCCTATTTCGTACCCCAAATGGTGAGCTGCTCCATCCCTGTCCCCTTGTTCACATGGCATGAAGGCTAATGGTTCCAAACAAAAAATGGAAAAAATTCAGTGTAGGCCCAAAGTATTCACTAAAGTGTGCATTTCCAATGAGGCAGGTTCAGCAGGTTCGAAAGAATTGAGCTCAAATGGCTATCCCTATTGCCTTTAGTCCTTACTACCTGTGTAATTTTTCTCTTAGCATCAATGGCAGCCACTCTGTTTTTTAGTGTTTAGTAGAAAGTGTTCTACTCTAGGCTTCTAACTCACTCTTAGAGGGCTTCACAGTTGGCTTAAATTAAGGTTTTTTCTATCGTCCTCACTTCGTCCAAACTGACTTCAATTTATTAAAAAAGAGGGTTTCACAAATTGACATGTATTCTCTCTACAATCACTCTCACTAAGGGGCACTTGCTTTTTTATTTCACCAGTTATGCATAAACATAAAACCTAAAAAAAATCTACTTATTCCTAGACCTAGTAGAAACATGCATGCTCAGACACTTATCATACTAACCCCCCCCCCCCACTTCATTCATGCTTGTCCCCAAGCATTCCCGATGAAGTGGAAAACAGGGCAGTTAGTGCACACACAAAAACAGACATAAACAATCACAAGAAAAACACAAAGTTCTCACACTTAGACCAAGCATTGGGCTAAGTGGGAAAAGACACAGAACAACAGAAATAAAAAAACAAAACATCCTTGACAGAGCGTATATCTAAAACATATAGACTAACAAAACACATATTAGACACACAAACTTCTCACACTTAGGTCCAGCATGGCCTAAGTGGGAGACGACACATAAAATATATACGACTTAACTAAAAATAAAAACTAAAATAGAAACTTAAAATTACTTGGTGTATAGGGGCGATCAATTCCGACTCTGGTCCCCACGGGGACCAGACTTCCTGGCTACCATCTTTGTTTTATTTGGTGGTGGTGGGGCTGGTTCATCATCCTCCCTCTTCTTGGTTAGAGTAGTTGCTGGGGAGCTGGAAACTGGCTTCACTAGGGTGGCTCCTGGGGCTTGCTGTTTGGGCTCTGCAGGTGCTTTAGGAATCATGCGCTGCTGGGCCGGGATGATCTGCTGCTCGACCACAACGACCATTCTCATCATCACGTCGACGGCATGGGTCATTTTCTCTGTGTGCACCTCCATCAGTCCCCTCTGAGCCACTGCATTCTTGCCCAGCTTCAACATCATTTCCTCCATCCTGGTTTTCCACCCATCATCAGCCACCTTTGCTGGCGCCTCGTCCTCCTCTCTATCGGTCTTCAATGTCACCCCCTCCTGTTTCCCGACCTCATAGAATCGGACTTCACCATCCTTAATTATGGTGAGTCCCTTGTTGAAGAGAAAGGGGAGATCAAAACTCTCTAGGGCATCGCACAGGGGCAAGTGGGTGACTTAATCGGCTATCTTCATGGCCACGTTCCTCTTGATGAAGGATCCTAGGAGATTGCAAGTGTAGAGATGGCGATTTGAGTGGGTCCTGACCAGGTGGCATGATTGGGCCATCCAATAACCTAGATAAACCTTCATGCCCTTAAGCATGCACCACATAAAGTACAACTCTGGAGTGGTGAGAGTTGCGCCTACTTGACCCAGCAGATTGTATCCGATGTATACTTGCGCCAGGCGGAGGACTTGGTCAGTGATATGTATTCCTTTAGAGCACATTGTCTTGAATTTTCCTCCTTTCTTGTGGGCAATCATCCTCCAGGCCTCCTCAGTTACGAAGCACTTTGTCTTCTTGGGTGGGCTAATCTCTCTTTCGTTCCAGGCCCCTTCCTCATCCTCTTCGGGCGTAAATAGCCCCATCCTCAGTGACCACTCTCTGATACTCATCACCATCTCCTTGTTGAATAGTCGGAATGTAATTGAGTCTGCATCAGGATCTGTGGTGGATTTGAATTTGAAGGATGTGAAGAATTCCTTCGCCAGAGCCACCGGTACCTCTTCCATGCAGTGGTCCAGAAGCCACTCGAACCCGATGCTCTTGAAATAGGAGATGAACTTCTCTTCCACACCTAGATCCCTCAGGTCTGAGAGACACAGACTTTTTCCTGACTTAGCCACTTTCGCATTCGACACTCTTCCCTCGCACGCCATGCTCTGTTTGGGGTCCTCGAAATGGACCATCGCTTCCAATATTTTTTTGGTAACAAAGACCTCCATCTTTTCGAACACACCATCTTCCTCCTGGGGGTCCTCGGTCTTATTTTCAAATTCCTTTTGTGCTTCTTCCTCTTCAGTCGGCGAGGCAAACGAAACTAGGATTTTCTCTGGAGTGACATCCTCTGCAGCGTCCGGAGTTTCCTGGGCCTGGGGAATATCGTCCCCTATTTCCTCGGAGTCGCTCAGCCTCAGTTCCCTTTGCGGTTTGGCCGGCGCTGCGTTCTTCCAATTCTTAGCCCGACGTGACTGTCTCCTAACCGTTCTCTCGTCAACCGGGGTTCCCTTTTCGTCCGACGTTATATCGTATAGCACGACGATCTCGGCCTCAATTCCTATCTCTGTATCTCGATCTCTGGTTTCCTCCTATAGACAACTGGTGTTGTTTCTTCCTTCTCATCAACCCTATCAGACTCCACATCACTCTCAACAGTCCCCTCATCTTCCTCACCTACCATACTCTCAACCTGCTCTTGTATCTCGTTATCCTTCTCGCATCCTTCCGTTTGTTTTCCTACCCCCTCGCCCTTAGATTCGACTTCCTCGTCATCCCCTGCCTCACCACCCTCATCACCTTCCTCAGTCAGTTTCACTTCATTCTCATCCCCTGCCTCATCACCCTCATCGCCCTCATCACCCTCCTCAGTCAGTTTCACTTCCTCCTCATCTTCGAATTTATCATCCCCCTCTTTGGTGTTCTCTGTTTCTTCCACAGGGGGTTCGGTAGGGTCTTGGGTTTCGATATGGGGGGTTCGGTAGGGTCTTGGGTTTCTTAGTGTGCATAGAGCTTGAGATGTGGGTGTCTCAATCAAGGTTTGGGGTCTGGGTAGAATCTTGAGTGGGGTTAGGGTTGAGGTGACTTCTTCCTCTTGACATGCAACCGCCATTCAAGCGAAAAGATCACTCGCCCTCACTCCACGGTCGAATTTCTGGAGAAATTCCTTCATAATCTGCTCTGGGTCGGTCATCGTGGTGGCGGTGGGAGTGACCGTAGCGGTAGGCGCGCTCGAACTGGTTTCTGGCAGTGGAGGGACTGCAGTCGGTGTTAGCATTGACGTTGGAGCGGTTGCAGGCACCGTGATTTGGGCAGTCGCAGGCTCGACAATTTTTGGTGGTGGTACCGACGGCGGTTTCTGGGCGGTAGGGTTTGAAGACGACGCCTTCTTCGACGTTCCCCGACCATTCCTTTCAGTGGTTGTGCATTCTTCCGGCGGGATTGGCGGGTTGCGGGTTGTTTCTCCATCTGGTGAGCGTTGTTTTATGGCGAGGTTATCAGAAACTACTTTTCTGCAGAGAGGAATTGGTGAGTTGTGAGAGAATAATTTGGGAGTTATGGGGGAAAATATTTTGGGGGTGGAAGTTAATGAGTTTAGGGGAAGTTATTTTAGGAAAAGGAAAAAGAAAATAAGGAAAATGGAAATAAGGAAAGAAAAGAGAAAAGAAAAAAGAAAATAAAAACAGGGGAAGGTCGAACGGTTGCGTCCTAGCGCAAGCGACCGTACGCGTCCCCCAGGTTTGAAATTTAAATTTTAAAATTTTTAAAACTCCTCCATTTTTTTCTATTCCTCCCACCTTTTTCTTACATATGATTCCTTAGAAATTTTCCCCCATTCTCCCGGGTCATGTACTCTCAACACTTACAAAAATTTTAACTAAAAACGAACACCGAACAGCCTGGTCCAGGAGATATGAATCCAAAAAAAATTTTCAATGTCAAATTACTTTCCCAAGCATGTTTGGTATTACAAAAATATTTTTGGGTTAAAACAATTTTTTTCTTTGTTTGGTTTTTCTTTTTATCAAGTTTCAAGAAAACATATTCACATTATTTACATATCGTGTTTAAGTATTCTTGGGAATATCATGGTTCAGTACACAGATTTTTTTGAAAATCATCCCTATCTACCTGACCCAAGAATTCCCGAAGTATACCTAAACAATTTGACCAGTTAGTCGATAGTGGGGAGCATGCGTAGTGGAATTTCTTCCACCACACACAGCTCTGAACTGTCCCTAAACACCTTAACTTTGTGACCATTAACAAGGAAAGGGGTAGAGTTAGAAGCGTTTTCCTGAATTTCCACAGCTCCGTTTGCTCTGTGACCAACGATCGTGTAGGGTCCGATCCACTTAGACTCTAGCTTTTCGGGCATCAGCTTCAACCGTGATTGGAACAGGAGCACTTTCTAACCAACCTGCAACTCCTTGACCCGAAGGTTTTTGTCGTGCCACAACTTGTTTTTTTCCTTGTACCACATCGCAGCATCGTATGACCTAAGCTGCAATTCCTCCAGCTCTTGCAGTTGGAGCTTCCTCTCCTCTTCACAGGCCTGGGGCTTCATATTCATCTCTCTGACTGCCCAGTACACCCTATGTTCTACACCGACTGGGAGATGGCACATCTTGCCAAACACGAGCCTGTAAGGCGACATTCCAATGAGAGTTTTGAACGCAGTCCGGTAGGCCCAAAGTGCATCATCCAACCGTCTGCTCCAATCTTTCCTTGACGGGTTGACTGTTTTTTCTAGAATTTCTTTAATCTCTCGGTTGGAAATTTCTGCATGCCCGTTGCTTTGTGGGTGATACGGAGTAGAAAGTTGGTGGTGTACTCCGTATTTCTTCATAAGGGCCTACATGGTTCTGTTACAGAAATACGTTCCCTGGTCTGAAATGACTACCCTCGGCACTCCATATCGGCTGAAAATGTTAGCCTTAAGGAACTTCATGACCTCCTTTGCTTCACATGTGGCAGTCTCCTTAGCCTCTATCCACTTCGATACATAATCTACTGCCACCAGTATGTAAGAATTTCCATAGGAAGATGGGAATGGACCCATGAAGTCCATCCCCCAGACATCGAACACTTCACAGACAATTACTGGGACCTGGGGCATCTCATCACGAGTAGAGATTCCCCAGTCTGCTGGCAGAGGCCACAATTCTGGCAGAACCCATAAGCACCCTTGTTCAACGACGGCCAGTAAAATCAACTATCTAAAACCTTCCGTGCAGTTTTTCTTGGGCCAAAATGCCCACCGCATGCCAATGCATGACAATGGTCCAGCACGTCCCTCCGTTCCCATTCCGGAATACATCTTCTAATCACCTGATCTGAACCATCCTCCAAAGGTATGGATCATCCCAAAAATAGTACTTGGCCTCACTCCTAATTTTCATCCTCTGGGCCCGAGAAATATCTGGTGTACTGGGCAGCTCTCCTGTGACCAAGTAGTTTGCCAGGTCCGCGAACCATGGCTCTGCATTCAGCTGATACTTCCCTTTGTCCGAATCTCCTGGACCGGTTACTGCCAACAACTTCTCCCATCTAATAGGTCTAGAGGATTCTCCCATGTAATATAGATGCTCCTCTGGGAATGCATCTGGTATAGCCTCCTCTGTATCTCCTTGAAAAATTCTGCTTAGATGATCGGCTACCTTATTCTCGGTCCCTTTCTTGTCCTTCACTTCCTAGTCGAATTCTTGCAGTAACAACACCCATCAGATTAGTCTTGGCTTAGACTCCTTCTTTGTCAACACGTACTTAATCGCTGCGTGATCAGTGAACACTATCACCTTCGACCCAAGTAAATATGGTCGGAACTTTTCAAAGGAATACACCACAACTAACATTTCTTTCTCCGTGGTGTCGTAATTCTTCTGGGCCTGGTTAAGAGTCATCGAGGCATGGAAAATTACATAGCTCTTCCCATCAATTCTTTGACCTAGCACTCCTCCGACGGCGTAGTCGCTGGCATCACACATCACCTCGAAGGGGTGATTCCAGTCCGCAGCTCTGATTATAGGGGCTGATACAAGCTTGTCTTTCAAAAGTTGGAAGGCCCCTTGACATGCCTCGTCAAAGTTGAAATCCACATCATTCTGCAGGAGGCGGGTAAGTGGCTGTGCAACTTTTGCGAAGTCTTTGATGAACCTTCGGTAGAATCCCGTGTGGCCCAAGAATCCCCTTACTTCTTTTCTGATTGGTAGGATAAGGAAGCCTTGAAATCACGTCCACCTTTTCCTTGTCCACCTGAATACCACTTTCCGAGACGACGTTGCCCAAGATAATTCCCTCTGGCACCATAAAGTGACATTTTGCAAAATTCAGCACCAAATTCTTCTCTCGACATCTTTGTAGTACTAGATCCAAGTTAGCTAGGTAGGTTTCGAATGAACTTCCATAAACTGTAAAATCATCCATAAAAATTTCGATACACTCTTCCAGCAGGTCCGAGAAGATGCTCATCATGCACCTTTGAAAGGTGCCTGGTGCATTACACATGCCAAATGGCATCCTTCTGTACGCATATGTCCTAAAGGGACACGTGAAAGTCGTCTTCTCCTGGTCTTCCGGATCTACGTATACCTGGAAATACCTACTATACCCGTCCAAAAAGCAGAAGAATTGCTTGCCCGCTAGTCTCTCAAGCATCTGATCAATAAAGGGCAACGGAAAGTGATCTTTTCGTGTAGCCCCGTTCAACTTCCGGTAGTCGATACACATCCTCCAGCCCGTTACCAGCCTTGTGGGCACAAGCTCATTCTTTTCATTCTTCACCACTTGTATCCCCGACTTCTTTGGTACCATGTGGACTGGGCTTACCCACTCACTGTCTATCGAATAGATGATTCCCAAGGACGGTAGTTTCAGAACGTCCTTCAAGACTTCATCTCTCATATTTTGGTTCAGTTTCCTTTGTGGATCCCAGTAGGCCTTTGCTCCTTCCTCCAAGCGAATATGATGCATACAGAGGTCAGGACTGATTCCCACTAAGTCTGATAGAGTCCAACCTATAGCTTTCTTGTTTCTTCTGATCACTTCCAATAACTCATTTGCATGTTTCTGGGTCAAGTTATTGTTGATGATTACAGAGAACGTCTCGTTCTCCTCCAAATAAGCATACTTTAGACCGGATGGAAATGTCTTCAACTCCTTTTTTGGCGAACTTGTCTCCTGGGGCAGTAGATTCTTTTCCATTTCTTTGGTGATTAATCCTTTAGGCCCTGGAAATTTTTCCAAACTAGCCGCATGGGCTTATCTCATTGACTCGGCGGATTCAGGATTCTTACAGAATTCTACAATCGCCTCTGCCAGCTCTTCATCCGTCAACTCCAGAGTGTTCATGGCCTCACACCATCCTGCTACCTCTCTATCAATAGGATGGCTTAACTCAGAATTGTCAATATGTTCATGCATTAATTCAGTCTCAAGATATTCTTGGACCAATGGGTTAATGACATCCACAGCATGCAGATTCTCCACATCTAAAGGTTTTTTCATTGCTTCATCAATGTTAAAGTGAATTTCTCCCCATGATAATCCAGACATATCGTTCCATCAAACACATCAATTATGGTCTTATCGGTGCGTAGAAATAGTCTACCTAAAAGCACTCCATTCGACTCAACAGACTCATATTCACTCATCTTAATCACATGGAAATCAGCTGGATACAAGAAATCATGCACCTTAACTATTACGTTTTCCAACACACCTTCTGGACTAATGCATGACCTACACGCTAACTGGATTACCACCTTCGTATCAACCATTCTTACTCCTTCCAGTTTCTTATATAGATGGAAAGTGGTAAAACATTTATTGATGCTCCTATGTCACACATAGCAAGCTCAACTCTAATGTTCCCGATTGAAATGGGAAGAGTGAACATACCTGGGTCAGTGCGTTTCGACGGCTTCCTCCGCTTCTGAATCACTGCTGACACAGTTTCTCCGATCACTATTTTGCCATTGGGTTTGGTCTTCCCGGCGATAAAATCCTTGATGAATTTACTGAAAATAGGCAGCTTCAAGGCTTGGAGAAAAGGCAGGTTGATTGCCAACTTGCCGAAGATTTCCATGAAATCTACTAGATCATCTTTTTTCTTCTTGGCCTCCCCTCGGTAGGGAAAAGGCTTCACTTGGTTGACCGTGTTGCTGGAATCTCCCTTGGAGGACTCTCCCATCTCTTTCCTCATTTCTTCAACCTCCACATCAGTTCCTTGGTCTTGGAAGAATTGGCCAGCCATTCGGGGTATTGGTTTCCCCAAGTCTCCGATCTGGATATCATCCTCTGTTCTAGCTTCCCCTGTTTCAGCTTCCCATGTTTCAGTGTCTTTCTTCTGTGGGGTTGGGTTATCCTTTTCCTTGCTCACCACAGGAGGTGTTCCGTCATCAATCTTCATTGTCGGACCTTTATACTCTCGTCCAGACTTAAGTATGATCTGACTGATGTTCGCCCTGTCCGGTGGCTTGACTGTGGTAGGAATCCGTCCTTCGTTTCCGCGCATCTCACCCAGGGAAGTCGCGATATGAGATAGCTGCTTCGCCAGCATGTCCATGGCTGTCTTGTGCTCCACTTGAGCGTCTTGAAGCTTATGTACCACATCATTGTTGGACTGCATATTATTCTGCATGTGTTGCTGTGATCTAACCAAATCGTTCACCATCTCATCGAGGCTCTTCGACTGCCTGGAGTTTGGCTGACTGGTATTCGGTCCTTGCTAGTGGGTTGGTCCATGTCCCTGATTTGGACGGAAATTTTCTTGGCCTCCTTGATTGTTGTTGTACTGATGACTCGACCATTGATACCCTTGATTCCCTTGGTAATTGGGCTGAGGGTTCTGGTTATAGCCATGGTAATTCCTCTGGTGTGGTGGCACATAGGAGTTTGCTGGATTGTTTTGATTCCTATTGACCCAGTTAGATTGGTCGCCCTGATTCCGGTTGCCCCAATTATTCTGCCCCTCCTGATTTCTGTTGGCCCAGTTGGGTTGCCGCTCCTGAAGGTTCGAATAGTTGGTGTTCTGTTGTTGGGGTGGCAAATTTGGGTCGTTATAAGACCATCTAAAGTTTGGGTGGTCCCTCCATGGGGTATCTTTTTGCTTCCCTGGGTTCCAACTTCCATTCGAATTCCAGTTTCCCATCGCATTTACCTGAGCTTGAATTTCTCCATCTCTTGGTTGACCATAGCAATGGTATCATTCCTTTGGGCCCGGCATTTGCTTGGCCTTTTCGGCTGGGTCCGGCGAATTATTTTTTCCTAAGGCGGTCAGAATCGTCTTCTCCAGCTTATCCATCCTAGCGTCTATCATATCATCATTTTGCACATTCACTGCATTCACATTTCCCTTTCTAAGGATAGTACGAGGGGAGTCATACGCCTTCTTCGCATCGATCAATCTTCCAAAAATTTCTCTGGCCTCGCTCACACGTTTCTTTGTGAAATTCCCCCCGCTCGAAGAGTTTAGTAAATCCTTGGACTCTGAATTCGCCCCTTCGTAGAAATTGTTGTAGACCTCTGCTTCGCACATTCGGTTGTTGGGGCAAGAATCGAGCAATTCCTTGAAATGTGACCAATATTGGCTCAAGGACTCATCATAATCCTGTCTGCACGCTAGAATTTCCTTCTTGATGGCATTCGTCTTGTTCGAGGGAAAAAAGTAGTCCAAGAAAAGCAGTCTGAAGTCTGCCCACGTGCTGATAGAATTGGTCGGTAACCTTAATAACCATGTGTTGGCCTCACCCTTCAGCGCAAATGGGAGTGCACGCAACCTGTAATCCTCTTCGGTCGAATTCGGGGGCCTCTTCTGAATACTGCAAAGTTTGCAGAACTCATGGAGAAATTCATATGGGCACTCAATCTTTCGCCCGTACAAATGCGGCATCACGACCAACACGTTTGTTTTGATATCAATCGCCCATTGGGCTGGGGTAATAACAATGGCTTGGGATGGTTCGCTATTCAGATGGGCGTTGAGTGAGCCAATCTCGGGGTCGTTATCTGGTTCAGCCACCATGATAACACCTTCTGCTCTTCCTAAGTCTGAAGATGACTCTACTTCTTATTTGATTGGTGAGGTTAGGTCTTCGTCACTTTCCGAACTCAACTGGACTGGATCTCCTGTTGTTAACCCTGATATGGTGGTAACAAGGGATACTGCTTTCTTGACCTGCCAACTAGTTTGGCCATCTCTCCAACCGGATGAGTTGTTCCAGTGTCCAAACCTTGAGCCTTTGCTCATAAACTGAAAAGAAAAGGAAAAACAAACAAATCAAAACTATATACGCCAAAACCTCTAAACACAAACATAAACAACGCCATACATCCCCGGCAACGGCGCCATTTGGAGGTAGGAGAATAGTGCGTTGTGCTATTGATATATCACAAACCCCTAAGTCCAGAGGATTCGCTAGATCACAGGTCTAGGAGATCGTGGAACCTTCAGAATTCGTTCGTTGGACACACACTTTTCCGCTTCAAAAACCTCAACCCACTATACTATTGGCTATTATAAAGAAGTAAATGATCGATCCCACGAGGACGGATGAGTTAGCATGCATTTAGAGAGTTTTGGGAGGGTTCGGCTACCGCCACGCAACAAGTGGGTCGAGTATTTTAAACTACTGGACTTAGGAAATGAAAGCTAACTACTCTATCTACTGGGTCCAAGAAACGGGTGCGTACGGCACATGCATGACTCAAAATGTAAAATCAACTTGCGAGACAAAATCAACGAACTGGAGACTATACTGATTTCCTAAAATGACCGAACAAACTAGCACAGAAAGTGGGGACCAAATTTCCCTAAGTGTCCAGGTTCTGGAAAAGCTGCAGAAAAGTAAAGGACAAGGCAGAGAGAACAGATTTGATCCTAACTACTAACAAACTTCATCTTCTTCAGGAATCCAATCGGGAAAACAGAATAAAACAGAGTAATAAACATCATAAAAACAGAGCAAGTTCCAGATCTGAAATTAAACAAGGAATTAAAGGCTAAACTCAACAGATCTAAACTACTGGGCCTAGGAGATGCGAGAACAACAGTAAAAATGCCATAATCATGCAAATTCAATTCGCCACGTATCAGATCCACAACTCTGACTCACAATCCCTTCCAGATCCAACCGATCCAAACCCAACAACCTTCCGATCTAGGAACATGAACTTCGATTCAAACAACCACTCAACAAACAACCTCAGATTCAACCAATCTCAATTCCAATGCAACAGTCAATTGCGAAAAGCATCCAAAATCAGTAGAACAACATCAAACATCAGAAACCATAGGAAAACAGAAAGTAGAAACTGTCATATCCACGAGAACAAATTCCAAAACACAAAGCAGTCGCCGAGCTTCCGGCAAGGAAGTTCACGGCGAGAATAAACAACAGAAAATAAAAGCAAATTGTATCTTCGCCCTCGTGAGGACGGTGTTACACCACAGAAACTGGCTAGGAACCACCACGGTAGCCGGAAGTCACCTCATAAGTGCCAAGTGCGTGTGAAGTGAAGTGAATTGTGATTGGAGAGTGAAACTAAGGAGACTAAGTGTAAAAGATAGAAAAAAATGCTAAAAAGAAGGCTCCTCTTCTAAAAGGGATCGTCCCTTTATATAGGCAGCAATCCCTAGGGCACTCACTCTTCATAATTTGTCTTTTTTGCTCTTCATCCTTATACTTGCTCCTTGCTCCATTTTTGTATTCTGCCAGCGTTCCTTTTCATCTCCTAGGTCAGGTAAATTGCTGGCGTTTTTCACTTCATTTTCCTCCTTTTCTCTGCCCCCTGTAATTTATATACGCTTCCTAGGTCCGGCAGATTTTTCACGCACCTGAACTTAGAAACATACATTAGTGCACCGAAAACACAGAGTTTTAATCTAAAACCAATGCATGAAACAAGTCTTATCACAATTCAATCAAGCTTCCATCAAAACTATTGAAGAGGTTACATTCTCTTGTCTTCAACTTGTTGGTTTGTGCTTTTGTCCCAGCCGGGTCTGGCTTCATTTGAGAGTGTGCTTGTTGTCGCTATTTGTTGGTTTGTCGTCGGCATGTTCCTTTCTCAAAATTAATCAGTCTTATAATTATTAATATAAAATAAATTCTATTAAAAGTAATATTAATAGATTCCAACAAATGATTGTGTATCCTAATTTTGATGCAATAAATTCTTGATAGTAAAATTAGACTAAAGTGCATAAAATTTTAATTAAAATGGGATACTTGATCTCATTTTTTTATTACAAAAGAAAAGGTGGATGTCGCAGTTGAATGAATATATCACAATTTATTACACAAGAGATACAAAATCATTTCTTGATTTACTCTCTAATATGTGTGTGCCAGCCTATATCTCGATTAACAAGGTTAGGTTTACTACCATTGAAATCAAATTTGAATGTAATAGTTAATCTATATAGGCATATTGATCTGCCTAATTATTGGTAAACTAACTGTCAATTAAGTCGCCCGTACGACACTTGCATGAATCATGATCACAATCTCCCTATGTTTTCAATGTTATTATTAAATTGAAAAATTGAATGTCGGTTTTATTATGACTTTAAATTGTAGGGCAGTGGTAGGTGGTAGTAGTGTGGCGATATATATGCTCATGCTCGTAATATTTCCGATGAAATATCATTTCAACACAGTGATAATTAATTATAAATGATGCCATATTAACTAGTTATTATGTAGTGGTAGCTAATCTAAATGTAATGCAGCCCTTTTTAAGGGCATATAACGTTTGAAATATTCCGAGTTATTGATTTTGATATGAGATGATGATGGTGTCATACTATTTTCATTTACACTATAATTTTGAGCGTGTGTTTAAATTTATTTATCAAAAATATTATTTATTTAATTTTTTACAAAATGCCCCTCCAAATATTCTTCAATTTCGCTTATATATATTCGCTCGGTATAAATTTCTAGCTCTGCTCTTGATTCAATTGGTGAAATGCTTCTTCTAGATGCAGTACGTCGGGGATTTGAGTCATCTCAAAGATAAATAGAGAATTATTACTCCCTCCGTCTCTGAAATTTTGGCATATTTAATTTTCTGCACTGTTTTATAAAAATGATAATAAATAGTCAAAGTGGAGACAAAGTAAAGTAAAAGAGAGCATATAATATAGAGAAGACTTTTATATACATTATTATTTCTCTTATTTTACTCTCTTTACACTTTAACTATTTATTATCATTTTTTCAAAATGAGTGTAGAAAATGAAATGTGACAAATTTTCATGGACGAAGGGAGTATTATTTTTTTTTAAAACACTACATGTTAAATGAATCAATTTTGAATAGCAGTAATAAATAAGGAAAAGATAGGCAGGCAGGAAAATTAAATTAAATTGAATTTGTATATCAGCACATTAAAGGATGGGAAGAGGTGGTTGGAAGGAGTGAAATAAAAACAACTTGCGTAGTTGGGAGGGAGGAAGTTGCAGCCACAGTGAGATAAAGTGATTATGTTTCGAGTCAGAATTGGGTATATATCCCACAATTATAAAAATTTTATAAATATTTTAAAAAATTACGATATACGACTGTTTATTCAGCCTATTCTCATTAGCCAATTTTTTATATATATAAACGGCTAGGATGATTCTTTACTCAATACACCAAACCAGGTTTCCATTTGATCAAACTAATCATATTAAAGTTGAGATCTTCTGATAATTATATTGATAATCATTAATGTGGAATGATATGGTACATACCTTACGTGAGTATCATTCTCGTTTGATGCACGTTTAACGTCGTTCACTTCGATTTATATATTTAGTTTAATTCTAATACATTAAAGAATGTTATTGAAATTTTTAATTTTACAAATTCTGATTTGTTAAATTTATTTGAAATTATAGAGAAAACAAGTAAATCGAGCTTTGATTTTTATGAATTTTATGAAATTAAAATTTTCAATAACATTTTTAATGCATTAGAATCAAACTAATTATATAAATAAAAACAAACAAAGTTAAATGTGCGTTACACGAGAGTGATGCTCACATAAAAAGCTCGCATAGGGTATATAGTATATCATTGCTCATCATTCATAAACACAAATTACACAAACAAATTGCTCATTATTAATAGATGATTCGCCCTTTAATGGGACTGGAACTCTCATGCTTAATTATTCGTTCTTTTTTGCTTAAATTTATGTATTTATGCACGTGTGATTTGTGTTTATGCCAAATTTTGGTCTTCTTACTCAAGTAAATATGTTGTTGACTACATATTTATAGTAAATTGATTACATATTTACGTCTATTTAACTATTTTGATTTTGGCTTACTCACTCCTTCCTATTATATGAGTCACATTTGATATGTGCACATGTTTTAAAAAATGTAAAGAATAGTAGATTAAAAAAGTTAGTGGAATGTGTAATCTATTTTTTTATCGATTTTATAATAGAATATGAGTGGAGTGGGTTAGTGGAATGTGAGACCTACTTATGGTAAAAGTTAAATATGACTCTTATTGTGAGACGTACTGAAATGACAAATTGTGGCTCTTATTGTGGGACGAGGGATGTATTATTTTATAATTGTTTTTTATAGTTAAGTAACCGGAGTATATTAAAAGACTAATATGCATGCCTGCTAAAGTTTTGTTTTCTTAATTTTACACTTAATGAAGGGATGTTCTTCATCAACATAATCTCATTTTAATTGTATAAATAAGAATGTGAATCTTTAATTCGAACAGAATAATAGTAGTATATCAATTGCATAAATCATAGTAATAGAAAATTCATAAGATTGATCAAATATACATCTTGCGGAATATGATCACTTTTTTTTTACTGGTTTAGAGATATTCCATGTTTAATTATGAGAAACTTTGATACGAATCCCACCGGCCCATTCCCCTACTAAAAAAATGTCTCAATGAAACTTGTCTAGAATAAAAATTACCTACATTAGTTAAAAATAAAATCATACCCTACTTACTGAAAATATATGTTGGTTTATGCAATAATCCATACATAACTGGCGAAAATTGTCAAGGTATCAGGTAATTATCACCTTTATCAGTAATCCCACCCATATTCACTTTTATTCAACATTCTCAAATTTATTCGAACAAATATTATTTTTATTCATAATAATTATCACCTTTATCTGCGAAGTATCAATAATATTCCCAATCTCGCTGATTATATGTAATACATTCTATAAATGTATAATAATATTGAATGAACGTATAATATGTTTTACATTTCAAAACTTGATTTTTTACACACCCAAAACTAAAAATAGTGATGCCTCCATAATTGGGGACATGACAAGGTTGCAGAAAATAGTTGACTTATCATATATTTTGGTTGAATCACATACTTGTAATTGCAACCCTAAACCAATTGGTAGCACAATAAATGAATACAGTTGGGAAATCTTCAATAGCAAAGACTGATCACCAAACAAAAGCCATAAATGAAATGAGGGCAATATAATTAGCAACATACCAAATCACATTCTTTGCTCTATTTTTTTTTCTCAACTCTCACTGCCCATCTATTATCTCTTATTCATATTCTTAACACATTTTACACTACAAAAATCGATTATTCATTCAGTTTGGTTGTGAATAATACTCCCTCCGTCCCTCAAGAATATGCACTCTTTCCTTTTTAGCCCGTCCCACAAGAATATGCACTTTCTAATTTTGGAAAGTCTTTCTCTATAATGAAGTGAGACTCATTTTCCACTAACAATACTTTATTTACTTTTTCTCTCTACCTCTCTCTTACTTCACTAATTTTACATTAAAACTCGTGCCGACCTCAAAGTGCATATTCTTTGGTGACGGAGGGAGTAGTAACTAATATTCACCCATACCATATTAGCTGTATATTCACAAGCAGAAATTCATTTGCAAACAACTACTGAAACAAATATTTAAGTACTACTGTTATTTAAGTGAGAATCATCTGGTCTTGTAGAAATTAATGACATGTATCAACTATTTAACATTTCATTTAATTACAGTTTTTTCAATACTACTCGAGGTATCGAAAAAAAGAGAGTAAGAACAAAAAGTACAATTTAAAGTTAGGCAAAATATCATTTTATACATGTGACTTAATATGATAATTTTAATTCCAATAATAATTATATATTTATTAATTTGTATTTTCATGTACATTAAGACATGTACAAGTGTTAAACACACGCACAGACGCACAGTGTGCGCCATACATTGCAACTACGTTTGCACATACACTACAAAAAATTTAGTATCGTTTAAGGACACAAAATTGCGATACAATTACTATTGTTTGAATTTTTTTAAAAGTAATCACAATTTAGGATGCAAAAGAAATCATCCTAAGTTGATGACAAATTATCTTATTTTTTTGCTTTTGTAGGATGCTTCTATTTGTGTCCTCTAATTCTAGTTGGCACTTCAACAATAAGGATATTTTATGAAGCGTTGTGGTATATTAAAAAACATAAATTAGCGTCCATGATAGCATTAAAAAATGTTATCGCCCATTTTTTTGTTGTAGTGATAGTGCTTACCCACACTGCTATGTAAAAATGCAGACGCACACAACACGCGTCTCTCGCCTCGCATTGGCGCAACTTGCTATCCTAGGCCGATCGGCGCCATGCATGCTTCACATGCCGACGCTGTTAATGGGCTTTGTCCGATGTCTATTAATTTTCTTAAAAGTATGTAAGTTTAAGATTTGATTATGTAATTATCGAATTTTTAAATATGTAAGTTTGGGAATTTGAATTATGTAATTTTTTATTATAAATTTTATTAATATTCATTTTAATTAAATTGCACATCAATTTAATTAGAATATGCAACTGCACACTATTATTAAATAAAAAGAATTAAAAAAATGAGAAATATTAATAGTATCTGTAAAGTGGTTTGTGGTATTCCTAGATTGTACCGTGCAAGACTAGTTAAAATCAATAACTAATAACTAATTGCTCCTTAATTGTGGATACCCTTAATTTTATCATTGTCGTTATTACGACAAATTAAGAGATTTATAGTAATTGGCAACAACTATTTGGACAAGTCTATGAGTGTTGGCAACCGATACAGTTAGAACAGTAGTATCACAATTCGTCATCTTATAATTCTTGGTTGGCTCAAATTTTATTTCACCTCATAATTAACAATAACGCTGTGGGCCTTCCAATTCTCACTACATTCAATTAATTTATCTATTTACCTATCATACTTGGTTCGACATGCTCACTTGAATACAATATGAATTGTATAATTTATTAAAAATAAATTCTTAAAATGACAGTAAGTTTGTAATCACATAAAGTATCATGTTTTAAATGCCTCATAAAGAAAGAGACTAAAATAGTTAAGAAGCAATATATGTCAAATGGCCTAATTTTAAGATGAAGTGTCAGTACACGGCTTGTGTAAATTGTTACATAACAATTAGAATATTTAGCATAATTCACAATGTTTATTGATGAACAACTCTAAGAAGTACATCAATAAGCATGATGAAGATTCAAGATTAACAAAATACCAAGAATGTTTATTGATGTAGCATCTAGCAGAGCTACAAACTTCATCACAGTTGATTCGTTCAACCAATTATTATTATCAGTAATAGCTAGATTTAATGAAATAAAAATATTGGTCCTTAGTGGCACAACTCTTCTACTTACCTATTAATTCTATAAGTGACGATAAATAAAGATTGTAACTACCTACAATTAATTGGATACGAGTATACCCCCTCTTCATAAAATTATATTCGAAACAAATAAAGATAACTAGTTACAATACTAGTGCCCCCTTCCAAATAAAATTGGATACCAGTAAGAAAAAAAAATGAAATATCAGTGAACTACATAAATTAAAGGTCTATGGACAATTGCAGATACATTTTTGCACTTCCCGGCAAAATGAAGTAATTAATACTATGAAATTGAATTTGAAGAATTTGTTCATATACACCGTGCACACGCTATACACAAAATATAAGTATTCCACACACTACACAAATACAAAATACACACAGTGCAGACAGCATACACACACTATACATAAAGTACACTGCACACACTATACAAAAAAACACACTCCACACATTGCACACTCTACACACATGCTATACACAAAATAAGCACACTACATACACTACACACAAAATGCACACTACGGATATTACACACTACACAAATTTTACACAACACACAATATACACAAAATACGCACACTACACACACTATTCACAAACTGCAATTTTAAATTTGGTTCAGTTTTTCAGTTTTTGAATTTGGTTGAATTTAAACTTTTTGCAAATTTTATTTTTTTCGATTTGGTTCGGATAAAAAAAATCTAAAAACTGAAAAAAAAATCCAAAAATTGGGTGCTTCAAATGTATTAAATATGTGTAATTTGCGAAATGTGTGTAGTGTGTGAAATGTATGTGGTGTGTAAAGTGTGCAACATGTGTGAAATGTATTTTGTCTTGTTGATATCTAGTAAAGCTATCTAATTTTATGATTATTTGGATTTCAAATATTTTATTTTTAATATGGAATTCAAATTGTGGAATTAAAAGATTTGGAATTACAATTCAATCCCAAATTCAAATATTTTTGTGGTACCAAACATTGGATATGGAATTGAAAATTCCAATTCCAATTCCAATTAGCAAGCGCAGCTTAAGAGCCCTTCGTATAATGATACTCCCTCTTACGATAAGCCCAAATCTAGTTTGAATTCTCATTTATAGCCATAAAAATTACATTCTCGGATTCCCCATACATGCCTATTCAAAAATGTTGAGCCAACGGAGGAAGTAAATAAGTCAATTCATGACTCAACCAATCTGTACCCACATAAACTGCAACTTACCTGTCCAAAATTACTGCTGTCTGCTAATAATATTGAATCTAATGTCAGAAAGCTTGAAAGCAAAATTCAGTGCCTGCCCTATGAATCCCTCACAGATTGACAAAATTGATCTAAAAATGTGAGGGGATATAATTATTCGAAAAGAATCAAGAAAACAATAAAAGCATGTTGAAGCAGAAATACATTAGAGCCATTGAAGGTAAAATATAACCAAATCAAGAGGGCTAGAACTTTCAAACCAATAATGCTACAAGAGCGGAAGCAATCCATCTTCATTGCAGTATTTGAGTTGATTCCGTCTACCAGCAGCAAGACTGTGCTGAGTTATCAGAGGGCTCGACTAAAATCCGGAGTCGCCATTACCTTTTTCCATCCCCATCCCATAAGACAAATTATTGAGCAACGACTCCAGGTGCTTAATTTCTTTTGGCACTGAAGCAGTAAGTACCTGCCCACAACAGAAAATTAGAACCTTGTTACCATAACCAAGCAGGCTATCCTTATCAACATACTATGTCAACATAAACTTTACGAACTAAAAACTAATGGGTAATACAATTAGTAAAGGTTAATTAACATAGAACAAAATTCATTATGCAATAATATGGTGGAGTGAATATAGTTTCAATAGCCACTCAAACTTCACCTCATATCCTGATTCTGTGATGAGAACGTCGTCTTCTATCCTTATCCCAATGCCTTGATATCTGCATTCCATTCATCATATCATTAAAAACTATTGTAAACATAAACTAGCAACTAGTATATAGAGAGCTCGCCCATATAGCAACTAAAGAGAGCTAGTCATACTGCCTACCAATTCAGTCAACCTGTGTTTTCAGTTTCATGGAGGATAAACTATCCTAAAGTTAAACTAAATTGATAGGAGAAACCACTAAATCCTGTCAATGTTAGGGAAGGATTTTAACCTAAAAGAGGCCACAAGACTATACGAACTAAAGAATGAAGATTTTGATGTTTCGCCTTTATATAAAAATAAAATAAAAATTATTGTTATAATTATGTGATTCAGTAAATAGTATTCTAGTCATAGCAATGTTGTCAAAGCAGTATAGCGGTTCATGGCGGTTCGCCCGAAAAATGCCACAGGGATATAGCGTATCGGTATGGCGGGATATAGCGGTCATTAATTAAATATATAAAATAATATTTATATATTCATATATAATTCAAAAAATTAGAAAATAATAAAAATATAACATTAAAAACTCTAAAAACATGTAATAAAGCATAAAATAGAAAACAATTATATAAAGTCTAGCAATTAAAGTCTTTAGTTCAAGTGTTCAACAAAACATAAAACCATGATAAGCTCAATAGACATCAATCATCAAGCTCAACATAGTCTTCTAGCTCATCATCATCACTATCATCGGCATCCATTTCATCTTCATCCTCCATTGCTTCATCCTCTTGATCTCCACTTACACTATCTTCAAATTCTTCCTCTTCCGATTCTTCATCTACAAGCGCAAGCCTTTTCCTTTTCCCTTTCCCTTTTCTAGGTATGATAGGTTCTTTTTTCTTAGAAACTCTAAGACAACTTGAACTAGATGTAGAAGATTCTTTCCTCTTCTTTGACCTAGTATATGTCCTAGGCTCTCCAACACCCGAAGCCTTATACACCATGTTCCAATCAAGTGTATCATCGTCATCATGAACCAAATGATTACCACCATCAATATCATCATCATCATCATCCAACTCCCCAACTAGCCACTCATTGCACTCATCAATATCATCGAGAATAATAGGATCAAATTCATCGGTTGCACTAAGCTTGTTCCTATCATGCAATTTTTGGTTATATTTCACATAAACCAAATCTTGCATCCTCTTATGCTCGAGCCACTGCTGGTCGCTGGACTGTTGCTGGAAGGTGCTCGGCTGCTGTAGGTGGCGGCGGCGGCGGCGCGGGGGTGGCGGCGTCAAGTGGCTGGGCGGTGGCTGAGTCACTGAGTGGGGATGATTGTGAATAGGAGGGGCTGTATGGCTGGGCGGTGGCTGAGTCACTGAGTGGGGCTGGAGGGTGCTGGCGGGTGCTGGCTAGGCTGCAACAGGCGGCGGCGGGGGCGGCGCGACGGTGGGTGGCAGATTGTGGAAGGACTGAAGGAGTAGAGATGAAAAGCGGCAGATTGGGGTTGTGGAATTAGGGTTTAGAATTATTGGGGTTAGAATTATTGGGGTGGGCTGATTGGGCCTATGCAAAATTAAATTAAAAAATAAAAAGCTCAATAAAAGTCAAAATTAACACCAAAAAGTCAAAATTGGGTTAAAATACCGCTATTGCGGGATATGGTAGCGCTATGGCGCCACGACCGCCACGGGTATGGCGGCCGCCACAGAAAAATGCTACGCATCGGTGTGGCGATAGCGTTTTCATTAAAAACTGATATGCTATAGCGCAATATCCCCGCTATAGCCGCTATTTGACAACATTGAGTCATAGTCTGGTATGGCTTACTTCTGGGAATCCTAACAAGAAGATTGTTGCAAGGAATGGTCAATGTCAGAACCTTACTTCAGGATGCAGCCATGACACTGCAAACCTTTTTAGAAGCAGGCTTAATCAGTTTACACGAATTAGCTGTCCTTCGGCATAATATTTTGTCCGAACTTACAAAGTTGAAGTCCTGTCATTGTATCGTTTCTTAGGAATGAGGGTGGTCTATAACCCCCCAACCCCACAAAAAAGGTTTTAAAAAAAAGAAGGTACTGAATGCAAAAAAATAAGTCAATTAACTAGGAAATTACCTCTCGGAAACATCAGAATTGGAAGGGATGTAAACTCCAGGTTCAATTGTGATCACCTGCCCATGTGGAAGTTGTGGAAGAATTAGTCAGCATCCAACATAAAGAACAGAAAAAGAAACTAGGAGCAGGACTGGGAATGTGCCAGCAGTCCATTCAGCAGCAACAGAACGCGACAGACTCTAATAAAAACTACTGGCATTTTGTACTTCTCGTACCATATGATCAACCAAAACACAAGCCAGGTTATAGCCAAATTTAATTTTCATCACCTACTCCCTATCCCAGCTGCCTATAGAAAAGGAATTTGAGTAGCTGAGCTTACACACCAAAAGCTACCAATGAAAATTGTGCAACTTCAGTATTTAGAAATGGAAGAGTAAAATATGTCAATACCCAATATCTCCCCACTCGCCACCCCCTAATAAACAAATAGGTACTCATGCAATTGTCTTAATAGGAGCCCAAATGCTTGATATATCTTATTTCATCAAGTTTGCAAGAAGGTTTTCTTGTATAAATATTTTTCAAGTAGACTTCAGGTAGTTAGATGGTACTAGTAGATACTACAACAACAGTGGAACAAGATAGACCAAAAGTTATTCTTATATATCTGAGAAAAGGTGGTATTGGTATAAGATAGTACAATAAAACAGCAGTCCTCCAGTAGGGGCTTTTCTCCTTTTTAGGTTTCATCGAATTTATAAATTAGATTATCATTTGTTTTCTTTTCCAAAATAAATCATATAAAAGGTTTACACATCCAAGTGCTTTCTCTGACAGGTATTCTTATAATCATTTGAAGCTCATTTGGGGGAATATTCAAGTTCCCAGTCGAACGAAGCAGAGGAAAAGGAACCGGAAAGCAGAAGAAACTTACAACACCAGGCTTCAGAGGGCGGTCATAGGTGATTGTGCGGCAATCATGGACATCCATTCCTAGATAATGACCTGTACAATGATGATGAACCAAACAAACTTAATTATAATAACTTCTCACCCATTAACTACCTATCCAGCAGAGCAAGCATGCATTAATACAGATTAGTCAATGAAAGGGAATGAATAATAACCTATACTGGTCGGGTTCAGCATATGGTAACCATGAGGTTGGTCACTTTTCAGTATTCCAAGCTCTTGGAATCCTTTTCGCAGCTTATCAACCTATTAAATGGACAATTCACAAATAAGTTTGTGATCAATTAATGTATGGTATGGTATCAGAGAATACTGAATGTCTGTGAATCGACAGCTTAAGTGACATACACATATCTTAGGACTGTTATATAGTATTTCATAACCTTGACATGCGTTAAACTAACAATATTGGGTTTTGTGTACATGACCAAACTAGTCGAGAGTAACAGTAGTATTTATCAGACATAAAAGCTCAATATCGGAGTACTTGGAAGTGTACATAAGAAATATTTTAGTATTGTACTACTTCAAGAGGAATTGGTGGATTCAATTTCAGTGTACTATTTTAGTATTGTGACTATTCTTGCGTAGTTGGGAGGGAGAAAGTTGCAGCCACAGAGATAAAGTGATTATGTTTGGAGATGAGAACCCTTAAAATTGTGAGAATCATTTTTATGTTTGTTCCACAAGAGTAAATGACTGAGTTATGCCATGATCCATCGATACATATATATGTATATATATTGAGGAAAGGGTCCAAATGACATGAGAACCCTTAATTATTGTGAGAATCATTTTTATGCCTTCGATTGTGAAGATCTGTGACAGTGGATATGCTTCACCTGGGTTGAATCCCAGAGGGGCGAAAATTTCATTTTTTCTGCATTTAATTAGGGTTTACCGATCCACATACACATGCCTATATCAACATTTTTCTTCTACTTTATCATGTATATAAATGTGTGATATATTATCCAGATTTTTCATGGCAAGATGTACGAATTAACATACAAATATATGGTTGCAAGTACATATGTACATGGCACATGCACGTGCATAGTTGTATGTACAACTTAAAAGGAAATATCCTACCATTTTATAAGACACCACTTTAAAAATCCTAGTTCTACTTCTACACTTCTACTGCATATAACATACACGAGCATGCCTTAAATTCTATTGTTGTCATTACCAGAGGCTTTTCATTCTTATTTATTTCCTCAAGTTTCCTAGCTACTTCTCCCTCTCAATCGCCACGTATTATATAATGACATAAATTACTGCACAACTTTGAATCCATTTTTTTTCTTCCATTCAAAATTATGAAGAAATCCATTCATATGACATGCCTACCCATAAACTATTTTTCCTTGTTACTTTTTGTTGAATTTCCTGGCCATACAAACCCAAAAACATAGGCATTTCATACACACCAAGCCAAGTAACAATTACAGAGAAAATTGTTTGAATGAGCCAATGAGGTAGGAGAAGTAGAATTTGTCCTCTCATATTTTATGCAAACAGAGCAAAGTAACTTAAATTCACTGGAAAGTAGTTCTAAACTCCCTTATAAAATTACAATCCCACGATAACTTTATACTATATGATATATATATATATATATATATATATATATATATGCTTCAACAAACTTTCCCAATTCAATACAAAAAAATAAATGCATATTCTCTAGCAGTTCTAAATAAATTTCCACCTCATTATAGCTGCACAAACATGCAATAGGCATACATGACTACATGAATGCTTACAAAAATTCTAAGTATTTTATAATTTACCACATGTCACATAGTCCCTTGGGCCCCTAATTCATGTGCAGTCACATCTAAGGAATATTTATGCGTCATAATATTAAACTAGATCCAAATTTCCATGCTTAATGTTATTTGCATTATCTGATAAGCAATAATAAAATTGGAAATATTCATTCTTCAATAAGAAGAGCAGCAGAAGAAAACTACAGATATAGATCAGTTGCTCAAGTTTTACCGAATAGTTGTGAATTTCTCGAATAGTTGTGCCTGGTCTGCAAAGTCTCAAACATTCTTCATTTGTCTCTAATATAAGGTCATAAAGTTCTGCCTGCAACATTTTAAAATAAAATTAGGCATCTCAATTTGACCTTTAATTTCCAAACATTAAACTGGAAATTTAAGTAAGCAAACACTACTCTCCGTGAGTTCGGTTAAGCAATGTATATGGAAAACTTCAGCAATTAGGAGGGTAAGAAAGTAAAATTTATCTATGATAATGCAAATGGTACAGAAAAGGACAGGAAAACATAAAGATTAAGAAACCGAAACAAAGTTAAACAAAATAATAGACAAGCTTAATACAGACTTCAGAAAGTTGATGCATAATGGAATTATTGTCAATAGAATTCCTTCAAACAGATCCTTTTCTTTTCCAGTTGACATTTGACCAGAAAAAGATCCTCAAATTAGTTTAGTGGAAAGTTCTATAATAAATATAGCTACTTTTTAAAGGAAATGCTCAAGGTTCTTTCTCAGTAGACACTGAAAGCAGGCTCCTAAATACATGAGCTTGGGTTCAAAACAAGAATTCTTGCCATTTAGGATTTGACACAGATATGGAATCCAATTTCATGCACTGATTGTAAATCACTATCAAAATCGAGAAGACTATTTCAACTGTTCCTGTGGTTACTTCAATTCTGCTAACTTTTAGCTCTTGAATACCATTTGTATTTTCATCTGCATTAGCTGTTAATGCTTATGGGCCAATAATTCATAAATATGTTTTCGGTCTTTCTTAATACCTTAAATGTCATCTGATCTTGCGTATATAAGGCAAGGAGGAAGAAGGCGCGAGCATAGCAGGCACCATGTCTGCTGCTGTTTAGTTATTCTTCTTTTATTCAGTTAGTTCAAGACTTAATTGTTAGCAAAGCAGCAAGGGCTCCTTTCGTGGGCTTGGTTCGTCCTAAGACATATAAGGCTTCCTTTCTAGGACTTTTTTCATTACCAAAGCAGCGATCCTGCACTCTGGTTCCTCTTATGGTAGTTGTCGATTTGGCTATTGGTTATTCACATTGTTCCTCTGAGTTCCTGTTAATCGGTTGTCATTTCAGAGTTACTATACTTTTTTGTTCATTTTTTATTAGCTAGCCTGTTTAGTACTACTACTATAAGAGAAAAAGGCTAATGTAATCTGAAAAGGAAGTTGCAAGTCCATGAGGAACAATATGCACCCTTATTCATGCGGAATGGCTCATCATTATCAACAATCCTCAAGTTGCTGACTTTACAGTATGATGCCCCAAAGGTTCCAAACACTTTAGCTTAAGGCATATACCTACATGTTAGGAAATATTTAAATTAACTATCAATTTTATTTCAACCAAGGTATCAGAAGATAGCCGCTTCAAATATGTACCTGTGCTGGGGAAAATCTGCCGAATGGTGACCATGTACGAGTAATATCACTAGTGTAACCATGGAGCTCACATCCTACATCCATCAGAACCAGGTCCCCATCTTGGATCTGTTAAAAGGTTACGATATTAATATAGACTTTACTTATGCATAAACATGCCAGGAAGCAAACTCACTCTCTGGTCATTCCGAGCATAATGTATGATGCTGCCATTTGAACCCCCACCAACCACAGGATTAAAGCTGTAAAAGATAAAATTATAAAGTTATACCAGAATACAAGAAGTATGTAAAAAAAGAGCTTAAAGATATTCCAGAAAATAGGAAAGAATATGTGCAACCATCATTTTCCAGATGCAATATCTTCTGTCAATCAAAATAGGATTTGAGATAAAACATTGTGTCTCTAGTAATGGCCTGCCAATAGGCATCTTTCAACAGGTAGTTCAAGAAAATAGAACACTTACGCCATTCTTTGGGCACCTCTCATTCTGCACTCGTATTCAAACTTGGCTGAGAGCATTCCCTCATTAGGAAATATTTTGGAGTGCAGCATTGTCTGCAGGAGTGCCTATCCAATACATAACACAAAAAATACTGAAATATTAGAAAAAAACTCCTTAAAAAAGAGTTCAGGTTGGGGTGTGAACAACATGGTTTTGCACCCACTTTTAGGATGATTTGCCTGTCATTTCCTAGCTTATTCCATGTTATTAGCGAGTTGTCTATTAATGTTATTGGTTTTTGATGAATCACACTTGCTTGGTTGTTTTCGTGAAATTTTAGGAGAATTAAGCCAAACGGCAAGGAACGAAAACGATGACATCAAAGTTAGCTCAGTGCAAATACACGGGAGAAACAGATCGAGAATTGGAGCTAAAACAGCAGTGAATTAGCCCAAATGATAGAGAAGCAGGTGCCCTGCTACGGAAGACCAATTGAAGAAGCCACGCTCAAGCCCGCGGTTCTGCGGTTGGGGGCAAGACAGCGGATCTATGAAAATGTGATCGTGGACATCCTGCAACTAGCAGGATTTTCCTATTTAAGTTTTTTCTCTCGCATATTGACTTGTTTTATTTCATTCCAAGCCCATAACCCACCAAAAGTATAAATACCCTTCCAATGCTTCATTTCGGGGAGTCTCATACACCCCCGAATTTTTCTCATTACACTTTGGAAGACTTGGAGGATTTTGGAATGATTTTGAAGAGAAGCCATCATAATTCAATATTACAGCTCAAGATTCAAAGATTTTACTTTGATTTATCTTCTTTTGGCAATGGGTTTGTATGCTTTTCTATATTTTGTATTCATGAACATGAGTTACTAGTTTATTCTAGGGCTTGGATTAAGTGCCTTGTCATGGACGATTCTTTTTTGTTAATTAATTATGGCCTCTTTACTATTCTTGTGCTCTTGGATAAATTAGACCAACAAAGGAAACAAACAATTACAGGAAAAGTATAACACATACTTAAAATACCAAGTAAGCTCTGATTGTGGAATATAATTTCAGTATCGCATCGTATGCATTTGAATCAATCATCATCATTCTCAAATTGCATATGAAATATTAACAATTTTATATTGCAGTGGTAACAACTTTTTTTGGTAATTTCCAACAAGAAATTTTTTCTGAACACTACTAATTTTATTTACAGAGTATTCATATATGATTAAGCATTGATATTCATCTCTTCAAGTTTGAATTTTTTTTATAAGTCCCTCTCAAAACATAATGAAGATTCTCTATTGTCTTGCTAGTACACAAAGCAGAACTAGGAAAATTAAAGATCTTGAAGGTAGAGCCATATTTTATGAGGGAAGATTGATGATGGTATCCAGAAAAATGGAATATATTATGTAGTATATTTGCTGGTTATCATACTTAAGCCTTAAGGTGCTACGACCTAGACTACAAAACGAAAATTGCATAATTGCCTTCTGTGGAAATAGGCTACTCCACCACACACTCCTAAACGAAAATTTAATTTACATACCTGAGAAGCTATAGATGCAGAATTTCGCATTAATTTAAGCTCAGCTTCTGATTTTATCCATCTTGCTTCATGAGTATGAACTGCAAAATCTTTCACTTTCCCATTGGAAGCGGCTTTTTGGAAGCTCTCCAAGTTCACATAAGTAGAATTAGCCGTATTCACATTATGGAACAATTGGAATGAGCACTCTATCCAACTTGATAGGATCTGCAACATAATTAAGAAAACTAACCATGAATACTTAAGCCAAAAACAAGTTTTCTTTGGCAAGTAATTTAAGACAGTCTGAGCAACCCTATCCAGCATATCTAACCTTTATAACGCCACACAGGAAAACAGCAAAAAGAGAACAGGCCTTCTTAATTCTTAAGTTCCACAGGCAATCCCTACTATTACAACAATGCAGTAATAAGTACCAATCACCAATTAAAATTTTGTGCGAGGTCATAAGTTTTGCTAAACCTGTGAATCTGTGACAAGCCACTGCAATCGATATTAATGGTCTGGGAAGCATATGACTATTCGATGAGATATACAATTAGGACATGTTTGCTAGGCATGATAAGATCATAAGAGAGTAGTAAATACCTATGATAACATAAATTTTGTTTACTTGAAAAATCAAAGCTCTTGAAATATGTTAAACTATTAATATAACATGTGCTCTAATTCAAATTTTGTTTACTTGAAAAATCAAAACTCTTGAAATATGATAAACTTTTAATAAAACATCTGCTCTAATTGACAATTTAGAAAATTGCAAGTTCTTGATAATATCAAAACACCCAACCAAACAGTGGATTACACATCTACACAATTGGAGACATTTAAAGCAAATACTAACACCTAAGCTTGAAAAACATCCTCTGATCCTGGTAAACATATCAAACATTATCCCATCAAGCCTAGCAAACAAGCACCAGACAAATATAAACTAGACTTCATTCCAGAATTAAATATAAAAAGTACATTTTCATAAGATATATAGTTCTCAGTTCTCACATTAAGTTACGGAGGTTGGTAACTTGATGGTGGTGAACACACTAAGTATTGGTTTAAAGTCAAAGAGTATTAAGAGGCTAAGAGTCATCTACTACGAGTTCGGACATAATATAGTGACCTTGGCAATCTTGAGACTTGAGAATTTTAATAGCAAACAATAATATCATTTTAAACATTAAATGATATTCCTTTTTCTATTAATACTAAGAAGCCAGTGCTGAAAGGTTTAATGAGATGAAGCAGCAACCACACATATGAAATGAAACAGTAGCAACTAAAATATAAAAAAGGCAACAGATAACTATAGCCTCATTTAAAGGTCTATTCAAGAGCAGATTAGCAGAATATGAAACTATAAAGATAAAATGATGAACTCAATACACCTTAACGAACATCAGAACAAGTTTAATTCACCTTATTCAATGCACTTATAGGGTATGCTTCATCAGCCTTGAATGCGCTTAGAGCTGCATCAACTCCAGCTGTCTCACCTTGCCATGTGACATCCTGAAACAGATTTCATGAACTACTAGTTCGAGATTTGCTGTTGTTGCACAAAGCACTACATGATAGTCTAAGAAGTCTAGACTCAGAATTGGAAGATATCCTCAATAGTCAAAATAACTAGTACTTCCTCCGTCCGCCATTAAATGTCCCATTTTTCCTTTTTCGTCTTTTCGCCAATAAATGTCCCATTTCACTTTTACTATATTTGGTAAGTGGACCCTACATTCCACTTACTCATTCCACTCACATTTTATTATAAAACCAATATATAAAAATAGGTCCCACATTCCACTAACTTTTCTACCCACTTTACTACATAAAGTCAAATAATTTCTTAAAATCTGTGCCGGTCAAATATGGGACATTTAATCACGGACTGAGGGAGTATTACAATTTACAATTTACAACAAGAGAAGACATTTCTCAAGGCAGAAGAACAGAGTGCTTGTTTCTAAAAGGGGAGGACTAGGAGAAGAGAGAAATAAGTGTAAGATAAAATATAATGAGTTAGTCACAAAATTAAAAACAAGTAAAAAAATAGCAATGAGTAATGACTGAAATCTGTTTAGAAATGTAAAGGACCAGCGGTTGAAGTGGCCAATTTATTATATGCTTTGTTGACAGCACTGAAGAACCAACAACTTACTGAAGTCTTCTTTAGTTTCCCAAGAATAGATCGGTTCTTAATGACAATATAAAAAAATCCATTTGGAATGGGAGTTTCTCCAAGTATTTAGTTTAGAAAGATACCAATTTTAAGAAGTTTTTGACATGGATATATAAATATTCTGATTTTGTTATCCTGAAAAAAAAAGATTCACAAATAAAAGGCTTATCTTGAACGAATAGATGATTGCTTAATCAACATTTTATGTTCATAGTGGTAAAGAATATTTTATATTACTCCAACCTATAATTTGAAAGGGTGCTGTTTAGGGTGGCTTTCCACATGAAATCATTTCCACGTCAGATATTCAGAAAAAATATCCTCTCAATTGAAATTTTTCTGAAACATGAACTTCTTGGGCTTCACACAAACTGTTAGATTCTTGAAATCCAGTATTCCATATGATATGAAACTACATTAACTTAGTTAGACCGCAGGAAGGTAAAATGAGGGTATAATATAGGGAACAGTTGTGTGCAGAATTGGCTTACTTGTGGTGTTGTTTCCGGCATAAACATGCACAAACCACAGTTATGACCCAAAACTGCAATGCCACCTGGCTGTTGGCAGCCAGTGATATAGAGATAATCAGCATCTTGTCTAAATGTATATGGCACGACATCGGTCATCATCTTAACTGGGGCTGATGCAAAAATTGCCAAAGCATTCTCTGGAAGTAGTTTCAACAACTTCTTCCTCCTCCATATGTATTCATCACTGCTTATTCCGGGAGTAATCTCCCCTTCCGTCAATATCTAGAAAGTAGATGATAATGGGAAAGGTCAAGTTTCTTAATCCAAACAGTTAATGATGATCAAGAGAACACAAGACACGCATAGGACCTGCGGATGAGTGTTCGCTGTTGGCTGTCCCACGTCGTGTACTGTCCTACCAGAAAATCCCCTCGCCCTCACCTATTCAATCAAAGGCACTTCAACATATGTTAAAGAAAGTACTTGAAAACAAATGTAAGCTTATGTGCCTTTCCACTTTTATAAACATAATTATATAAATAATGTGTATTTCCATATAAGAAAGATCATCAGCAGGTAAAAAATGACAAGTAAGTTCATCAAATTGCAGTGCAAAAAACCGAGGGCGATCAAAACTCATTAATTACGCACGCATAATCGCAGTATAACATTCAAAATGGGAAAATGAAGACTGCGACAACGAGTTCAATTTTCATCAAAAACAACAATTTATCCATAATAATAGCAGAAAATAGTTCAGATTTTCCAAGCATTTGTAGCGAATTAAGCAAGTGATATCAACCAATGCAAAAGAAGAGTAGAAACAACCCTAGAACAACTAAAAGTTTGCCAGCAGAGTGACGTATACGAGGAGAAATCGCAGAAGAAAGCTTAGGAAAATACGAACCTGGTTGTATAAATTGGGGGAGAATTTGCGCACTAGATTTCTATTCAGAATCTGCATACTGACTCACATTCAGAGTTCGACCCGCCTACAGTCATGTATGGTATTATTAGGGCTAATTAAGATTTATGGTTCAAACTTTCAAATAGTACATAAATAGTAGGTCTAATTAAAAAGTTGAAAATACAAAGAAAAAATCAAGGAGTGTGATCGAGTGGCATGAGACTCGTTCATCCTCAACCAAATGGTAGATCCTTGTCTTTGGGTATGAAGCAGCTTTAAATTCTTGAGCCAGCTGTCCCACGTAATTACCAAAAAAAAGTATGTCGATCTTAAAAGGTAGATTTTGCGAAAAAAATTCCGTCCAACTTACAAAAATTAGACTTTACTAAATTTCCGTCGAACTTTACTAATTTTTTTCTAGTGTAAGCTCGGGCTATCGTGGTAATTTCAATGAAATATTTGACATTATTTTATAAAAATAATTTCATTTTAAAATGTTGTTTTCATTGGTTTCAAAAAAAAGTTAAGAATAAAATAAGTGATCACAACCTGATTAGAAATTGGGTTTTGAATTTAAATTTCAATCAAGCTTTCATGCATTGCATATTTGCATCAGTATTTTAATTATTCGAAATTTGTCAAAGTCGCCTATATGATCTAATCGAGCTCATGTGATGACTGATTGTTGCAAGTGTGAATCAGAAATTTACTTACGACTAAAAGTAGAGTTGGATCGGTACAGTATACCTAATTTATAATTAATGGATTTATTTATAATTTTAATTAAAAATATTAAATTATACTATCATTATTTTAATCGGTATATATGGTATTTACAGTTAATTCGATACGTATTGATTTCGATATATAATTCAGACTTTTCGGTATACCGTTATCGTATCGAAAACTTACGGTATGATATCGTACCGTACCAACAAATTTGATATTTTCGATATTTTTCGACACGATACGAGCGATATACCATTTTTTGATATTTTTCGGCACGTGATTTTATATAGTATTAAGAAGACAGAGTAAAGTAAGAGAGATGGAAAAATAAAGATAATGTTATTTCTATTTTAGGAAACGTTTCATTTTTAGTGGAACGGAGAGAGTACTAATTAATGTATTTATACATTTTTAATTTTCTCACACTAGTAATTTTATGTGACTTTTTATTATTTTTTATTTATGTATATATTGTTTTTGTAAGATTATAAAGTATGTATCTTTAATTATATTGCTCATTCTTAAATTATTTATCTCATCGTCATCTCTATCTCGTAGCTCTATAATATTCTTGTCGGACTATTTATGATGTCGTTGACACTAAAAATACAACAATTTTCAATACTCCCCTATCTGCGAAAAATATTTTCATTAGTTGACGACACGAGTTCTAATTTATAGTAATAAATAAAGTATGTATAAATTAGGAATGACTTTCCATTTTTAGTATGTGACTAGTTTTGTGGACGGACGAAAATAGAAAAATGAAACAACTTTTTAAAATGAAAGAAATACTAATAATTGGATCCCCAATATCAAAATCCTATATCCGCCATTAGGCTCATCCAAAATAATTTTAGGGTATGAGCCAAAGCTATATAGCAAGTAGACGTCACCACGGTTCGTGAACCGCCGGTTCACGGTTCGGAACCGCCGGTTCCGGTTCAAGAATTGGTGGAACCTGAACCGGCCCGGCCAAGACCTCACGGTTCCGGTTCATGAACCGGCGGTTCACTTGAATCGGCTGAACCGTCGGTAGTTATCCGGTTCCGGGCAGGTTCGGGCGGTTCGGCGGTTCATCCGATTTTTTTTTTTTACATTGTAAATTGTAATTCAAGTTAAAAATGTAAAAAAACTTGCATAAATAAAATTAGAATGAAGCGATGTACAAATGTAATTTTATTGATACAAATTACAACTTCAAAATTACAAATTACAACTTTAAAATTACAAATTACAAGTTAAAATTTACGAATTACAACAAAAAAATTAGAAATTACAACTTCAAAATTATAAATTACAAAAGACTTAAAGTCTTCATTATAATTTACAAAATTACATATTCGAAATAAATGGGAGAAAAAAGAAATAAAGGAAAATGACTTGAGCTCAACTTAAATTTAAACTTAAATATAAAATTTAAGTTGAAATATAAGTTGAGATGTCTACGTATCCTCAATGCTCAATTGCATTTTGGAATCAAAGTCCACGTAGTTCTCTTACCTTGCTTACCTATTTGGCTTGATCGGAGGAATTGGCGCCTACTCTTCTTCGTCGGGGAAGTAGTCTTGGTCGGGTTGTACTACTTGATTGTCCCAATCCGGTTCTTGGTCTCTAATTTCGGCGGAGCACCAATCATCAAGTAACATGGTGGCTTCCATGTTTTGCACGGTGAGTCTACTTCTTCTGTCGTCCAAAACTTAAAACATATTAAAACTTACTAACATATTAAAACTTAAAACATATTAAAACTTACTAACATCTTAAAACTTACTAACATATTAAAACTTATAACATATAACATAAAACATATTAAAACTTAGAAGTTTAGAACTTACTTGTACTCGAAGAGCGGCTCGCCTTCCCACCTCCTCCGCAACTTGTGCTCTAGTAGGGGCACGACGACGACGAGAGTCACTTTGATCTTGGGCAATTCCCTTGCCCCGATCACCACCACGGCGAGATGAAGACATGATATTATGGAAATTGGAAGTAGAGAATAGAGAGTAGTGTTTATGTGAATATGATAACGTGAACAAGAACAACGTGAGTAAATTATGAGCGCAAATAACGTAAACAACTTGAGAGAATGAGGATGGAGAATAGAGAAATTGAGATTGAGAGAGAAATTCTTATTAACACAAGAATGGGGTAAGTAGAAATGAAGAGGAGGGGGGTATTTATAGGGGAAAATTGTGATTAAAAAAAATAAAAAAAAATCAAATTTTCAAAAATCACGGCGAAACCGCCGGTTTACCGCCAAAACCACCGGTTTTCGGTGGAACCGGCGGTTTTGAGGACCGTTTGAAATTTCAAATTTTGAAAAATGCGGCGAGAAACCGACGATTTTGTCGCCGGAACCACCGGTTTTCGGTGGAACCGCCGGTTTTATCGGTGGAACCGGCGGTTTCCGTCCACGGTTTTAGTCAAAACCGGCGGCCGCGGGAGTGGTTTCTGAAAAGGCTAGGGAGTAGGCCTGAAATTGTCGGAAACCGCCGAACCGGCGGTTCCGGCGAAATCGGCGGTTCCGAACCGCCGGTTACGGTTCGCCAAAAATTAGAACCTGAACCGGCCCGTCGGAACCGGCGGTTCCGGTGCCGGTTCGAACCGCCGGTGACGGTTCCGGGCCGGTTCAGCCGGGCCGGTTCGGTTTGGTGATGTCTAATAGCAAGCGGTAAGCATGTGGTTGGATGGTGTCAGTCTTACATGGAGATTCAATATAATCTTAGAATGGTCAATTACATAAAAATTCTAAATATTAAAAATTAGTACATAATTAAATCCTAAAAAATACATTCGTGGAAATTTAAAGAAGACTAGTCATCCGATGGTGGTCTCCCCAATTGTTGTCGGAGAGCTCGTATCATTGCACTATGTGAATCAAGTTGATCGGGTCTCATCTGGAGGGGTGATCGCCGGAGCTGGACATTTTTGCAAGAGTGAAAGAGTGAGAATTTAGAGAGAATTGATGAGTGAGAATTGGTGTAGTATGTTGTAAAAAATTTTGTGTTGAAATGAAGGTATGTATAGATGAAAATGTGTTTTACGGGTAAAAATAATAAAAATAAATAAATTAAAAATAGCTGAAAAATGGATATATTTTATTGGGAAGTGGGAAAATAGTATTTTTTATTTAAAACATGATTTTATATTTTTTTTGAAATTTTTAAAAAAAAAATGGAAAAAAGCCAATGGCATTACCTTTGGCCAATAACACAAGGCCACATCGCCCCTGCTCTTCGGTAGAGCGGTGCTCGATGCTAAGAGCAGGGCCGTGACGTCGGCAAGAGCACAGCGGTGAGCAGGGCGTCGCCGCGCTGTCGGCAAGCGCCTGCTCTTGGCGATGAGCACCGATGTGGATGCTCTCATGATCCATGTGTGTGTATGAGTGTGGGGCTTCAAGAACTCATTTTGCAGGTGCATCGATTATCGAAGCTGGTGAAAGTGGAGAGCTTTACCAACTGAAGGGTTGAGGCTTTTTCTTGTCAATTCTAGACATTTTTCTTGATTTTTTGAATCTATGGGAGTTCCGCAAGATACAAATTCTTGATAAAGACCGTCAGAGTTGATATTGATGTTGAAAACAAGCATAACCATTATATAGAAGAACGTGTACTGCATTGTTTTGCTAAAAGGATTTGTAATCAAGGCTACTGTTTCGTTGAATTATGAAGTTGCTCAACGAGCTAATACATATGTATAGCATGAGAACATTCTGGAACACTACACTAATCTATGTACTACATGATAAAACAAGATTACAATGCTAAACATACAAACTCTGCTAAACTACTTTCTTCTTCATTCCTCTGATCACTATGTCTCTCCAAGTACATAAGTGGTCCCACATCTTAGTTTTGCTCTCTGGTACAGTCACGAGCTCAGCTCGTGTAGTGCTAGCTTCCGTGGAGACAGCTTGTGTTGAGCCGCCACCTGCTTTCTCTCGTGCACAGCACACTTCTGCACTCTCACATTTCTCATCAAACAACTTCACATGACAAGCCACAGCTCGGCCATCTCTGCAACCACTTCTAACACCCTTCTCAATCCAAGAGAGGCTACAGAAACCAGTCTCAATCGTTCTCTCAGCTTCACGAAGGATTGATGACTCATGGGTTTAGTAAATAGGTCAGCTATCTGATCAGCAGTGGGCACATGTCTCAGTTCCAGTTCATTGTTCAATACTTTGTCACGAACAAAGTGCATATCCAACTCTATATGCTTAGTTCTTGCATGAAGCACTGGATTTGATGCCAAAGCAATAGCACTCATGTTGTCTACCCAAATGACTGGAGTATGCTTCTTCTTAATCTTCAATTCACCAAGCATTGAAGTCGGCCAAGTCACCTCTGATGCTGTTTGAGCTAAGCTTCTGTATTCAGCTTCAGTACTCGATCTTGCTACAACAGTTTACTTTTTCACACACCAAGATATCAAATTTCTCCCATGATAAGAACACACTTCAGTTGTTGACCTTCTATCATCAAGATCAGCTGCCCAATCAGAATCAGAGAAAGTTGAGATATCTCCATTTGATCTGTGAATTTGAATCCCATAATCTAGTGTTCCTGATATGTATCTAAGAATTCTTTTAACTGCTCTCCAATGTGTATCCAATGATCTGCCATGTATTGGATCACCTTATTAACAACAAAGTTAATATCTGGCCGAGTGATGGCTGCATATTGTAATGCTCCAACAATGCTTCTGTAAAGTTTTGGATCAGATATAGGCTCACCAGCATTCTTACTCAATTCACAGTTAGACACCATGGGAGTTGGACACCCTTTAGCTCCTGTCATATTAGTTTTCTTTAGAAGATCTTTGATGTAGTTAGACTGACAGAGATGGAGTCCATTATCAGTAGTTTTAACCACTTCAACACCCAAGAATATGCTCACCTCCCCAAGATCTTTTAAAGAGAAAGAAGAGTTTAATTGAAAAATAACTTGCTGAATAGTAGCAGGAGCATTGCCAGTGATTAGCATGTCATCAACATATATCAAGAGATATATCACCTCATCACCCTTCTGTCCGAAAAACATGGAGGTATCTGCCCTTGACTGAGAGAAACCTAGAGTGAGTAGGACAGAGTGAACTGTGAAAAACCATGCTCTAGAAGCATGCTTTAGACCATAAATAGCCTTGTTGAGCTTGCAGACAAGATGAGGGCCACCTTGTTCAAAACCTAGAGGCTGCTTCATATATATATCCTCCTTCAGCTCACCATTCAAAAAGACATTATTCACATCAAGATGAGTAACATTCCAGCTAAGAGAGACTGCTAGACTCAGAATGATTCTTATTGTAGTAGGCTTCACAACGGACTAAAAGTTTCATTGAAGTCAAACCCAGGCTGTTGAGAGAATCCTTGAGCAACCAACCTAACCTTGTGTCTAGCAACGACCCCAGATAAATGAAATTTGGTCTTAAAAATCCAAGTCCAACCTATAAGATTCTTGCCTGGTGGGAGAGATGTTAAAATCCAAGTTTTATTTTTAAGAAGAGCAATAAATTCATTCAGCATAGTAGATTTCCAGATAGGGATTAGTAAGGCTTCAAGATCAGATTTGGGCAAGAGAGAAGGAGAGGTGGCAATGGTGAAGATTCTGGGTTTGAATATACCAGATTTTGATATGGTTGTCATGGAATGAGTGGGCTGAATAGGAGCTATGGGATGAGTTGGAACAGCATCAGAGTGGGACTGATCAGATGAATGGACATCTGGACTACCTAATTCACAGTTAGGCTGAAACCGCTCAGAAGCTGATTCTGAGGCAGGTTGAGGAGCACAGGGAGGTGATGATGAATGTGAGGAACTAGAAGCAGGGGAAGGGAACTGATGAGTGATGGGAATAGGCTGAATAGGAATAGATGATGTGTGATGACATGGGAGAGTGATACCAATGGGTTTGGACTGAGTAGCAGAAGCATGTTGAAATGGGAAAACTGACTCATCAAAGATAATGTCTCTGGTTATAATTAGTTTCCCATCCGGAAGGAGAGCCTTATAACCCTTATGTGAAGAGTTATACCCCAGAAAAGTACCCTTAACAGATCTGAACTCCAATTTATGTTTGTTATAAGGTTTAGAGGGAAACACAGACAACCAAAAACTCTTAAGGTTGAGTAGCCAGGTTTCTTGAGAAAAAGCCTTTCATATGGAGAGGAGTTTTTTATGGTTTTTGATGGCATAAGGTTAATCAAATGAACAACTGTAGTGAAGGCATCATCCCAAAAACGTTGAGGTAAAGAAGATTGAGCAAGAAGAGCTAAACCAATTTCAACTATGTGCCTATGCTTTCTTTCAGCTAAACCATTTTGTTGTGGTGTATAAGGACAAGAGACTCTGTGAATAATCCCACACTCCTTAAGGAAAGGCACTAGACCCTGAAACTCACCTCCCCAATCATATTGCAAAATTTTAATTTTTAAGCTTAAGAAATTTTCAACCAATGCTTTGAACTGTTTAAAAACAGTAGTTACATCACTCTTGTGTTTGAGAAGAAAAATCCAAGTGAACTTAGAGAAATGGTCAACAAATGACACGTAATATGAATATCCATTTCTAGACTTGATAGGAGATGGACTCCAAAGATCACTATGAACAAGTTCAAGAGGAGAAAGATACTCTGAAGTAGAATGAGAATATGACAATTTGTGAGCCTTTGAGACAGAACAAAGAAAACAAAGTGAAGGATTTTTCATTTCATCATAGGAGATATTACAACTTTTTAGAGCAAGTTTAACTACATCAAGAGTAGGATGTCCTAATCTACTATGCCACAAGGACAAATTCTGACTAGGAACATGAGAAGAACTACTGCTGGAATGGCCAGGCTTCTCACACAGCTGGCACACTATTTTGTTACCTCCTCTTCCAAAACTTCTACCACCACGGCCACCTCTTTGGTTTTTTCCTCCAAAACCACTTCCATATCCAGATTCAAATCTGTTGTTGTTAGAAATCTGCTGATCCCTTTTCTGTCCAGACTGTTGCCGAACAAGATTGAGAGTTGGTTGGGACCCTTCTGAGCTTATCGAGTGAGCTCTGGTAGTCTCCATTCTGGACTCAAAGCTGAGCAGGAAGGAACTCACATCACCAATATTTCATGGATCTGACCTTGAAGTGACTGCACACACTGCTGGATCATAATCTTGGCCAAGACCTCCCAGAATTTGTAGCACTTGCTCTCCTTCTGATATTCTACATCCAACAGAACCAAGTAAATCAAATAGGTTCCCATCTTACCCAAATACTCAGTCATGGTCAGGCCATCTTTCTTCAAAGTCTGCATTTGCTGCATATATTGCATTACTTTAGCAATTGAACGGCTTGCAAAGTTCGTTTCAAGAGCTCTCCAAATATCTCTTACAGATCTAAGCCCCACCACCAAGGTTAATGAATTTTCAAACAGAGAAGACAGGAGCCATCCAGCTACTCTTCTGTCCTGTCTCTGCCATGCCACAAAGGCTGGATTCACAACCATTGATTCACCATCTGCATCTAGGATCTGTCTTTCAGGAGGGTCAGATTCTCCCGTGAGAAAGCCCTCGACGCCGTAGCCATAAACTGCAACATCTACTTGTTGCTGCCACATGAGAAAATTTCCATCATTTAGCTTAACCGAAATTGGAGGTAACTGAGAAAAAAGAGGTGGCAGCGTTGCCAAGGGAATGGTTTGATTGGCTTCAGCCATTTTTGAAAGGAAAAAAAAAGGAAAAATAGATTCAAGCAGTAGGAGAGACCCGCTCTGATACCATGAAAACATGCATAACCATTCATGTAGAAGAAAGTGTACTGCATTGTTTTGCTAAAAGGATTTGTAATCAAAGCTACTGTTTCGTTGAATTATGAAGTTGCTCAACGAGCTAATACATATGTGTAGCATGAGAACATTCTGGAACACTACACTAATCTATGTACTACAAGATAAAACAAAATTACAATGCTAAACATAACAAACTCTGCTAAACTACTTTCTTCTTCATTCCTCTGATCACTATGTCTCTCCAAGTACATAAGTGGTCCCGCATCTTAGTTGTTCTCTCTGGTACAGTCACGAACTCAGCTCGTGTAGTGCTAGCTTGCGTGGAGACAGCTTGTGTAGAGCCGCTGCCTGCTTTCTCTCGTGCACAGCACACTTCTGCACTATGACATTTCTCATCAAACAACTTCACAAGACAAGCCACAGCTTGGCCATCTCTGCAACCACTTCTAACAATGTCTTGACTTACAAGAGTTCTCTCTCTCACTCGCTCTCTCTCATTAATTTCGATATGATTCTTGAATTGAAAAAAAGGGATTGTATACTAACACCATAAACTGATTCAGGGGATACTCCTCTGGCAGAAGCTGCCAAAAGGGGACATGTCAAAATTGTGGAGTTTCTCGTCAAACATGGTGCTGAAATTAGCCTTCCAAATATTGAGGGTTGCACTATGCAGCTCTAAACAGTCAGTAGTTTTGTAGTTGTAAATTTGTAATGCTGGTACTAGTGTTTTAAGGTCTAATTGATTGGTTTTGTTTCAGATAATAAGGAGCTTGTGGAATTGTTGCGGATAAAAGGTGCTCCTATAGAGACAGATTCTGTATACGGAACACCTTTACAAGTTGCTGCTTCTCGTGGTCAAGTCTCTTGTCTCATGGCGCAAACGTGGGCAAGCACAATTTTCAGTTGCACTTTGTGCTGATGATAATCTTGTTTAAATCATTGTTGGTTTTGTTTCTTGTAATAACTTTAACTGGTTCCATTTGGGGTTTGAGAAATATGGATAAGGGATGAACCAAACACACTGTATTAACTTAAATCATTAAACTTTTGAATGTGGATAATAGATTGATTTGTTTAACATGTCAAGTTTGGTACTTTAGCCAATCATACTGATATGATCTTTATGAATATATTTATTGTATTAACTTATGATATAATCTTGTGAGATCAATCCCTTTGCTGCTTTCCATTTTGCAGCCAAAATTTTCTTGTGCAGTTGTGGACACCCCTCTTGTATGTGCAGTCAAGTCTCGTCCTCCATTTGAGTGCCTGAAATTGCTGCTTGAGGTATGTTTGGTGAAATGGAAATATGCCTGTCCTGTTTAATTTTCTGTTTTGTGATAAATGATTCCATGTTTATTGAATTTAATCAAATGGAAATCTCTTTGCAGGGTAAAGCAGACCCAAATTTTTATGTCGCTGGATTATGTCCTATGCAATGTGCTGCAATGGAAATCTGTTTATATTCCTTTTCTTTTCAGTACCCTTTTGCTTTGCAGCATTTCCTCCCCTCCCCCTTCATACATACCTACATACATACATACATACATACACACACACACACACGTCTCTCTCTCTCACTACACAGTACTTTCACTAGCAGAAATTTTGCTGCTGTAGCTGCATACTTCTACCCTATTTATTTTTTCCACGCCTGTTTCTGCCGACGTACATTCCCCGCTGCTTCCATCTCCCACCCCAAATAAACATCCTTAGCTTCAAAAATGGAGGGTGCAACTGAAGATCAAGCAAAAGGTTTCAAATAGATTAATCTTACCACTAAGCAAAATTTAGGCATTATAATTTCTAAAACAAAAGATATGATACGAAATTAGTGATAATGTGAACTAGGATATATATATGTACAACTATATCACCAAAACCATGACTAGCCTAGGGGTGAAATGCACACTTGTCATACCAAAGAGGCCTAGGATCGGTATAAGGAAGATGACTGGTCTGAAAATGTCATAGGTCAGAATGACTTGAAATTCGCACACTGCTTGAATTTTGCATGGTGCTTGAAATTAGCCATCTAACATTGTTTAGGCGGCGAAAAAGAAAATTTACTACTCCCTCTATCCCACAAAGATTGTCTCATTTTGACCGGCACGAGTTTTAAGAAAGTGTAATGAAAAGTGAATTGAAAAAGTTAGTGGAATGTGGGTCATATTTTAATATATTAGTTTATAGTAAAATGTAAGTAAGAATGGGTTAGTAGAATATGGGTCCACTACCAAAAATGGTAAAAAGTGAGATGAGACAAATTTTGTGGGATGGACGGAAATGGAAAAATGAGACAATCTTTGTGGGACCGGGGGAGCATTTTTTAGGTTTATTTACATAATAAAAAGATCTCCGAACGAAGATCCGAGACTTATGCACTGATATAGCTTCAAATGCGGCTTAGCCCTAAAGGAGGTCGCGACCGGGCTTCGAACGATGAAGTCGTCCTTGTTCAGCGAGATACACATCGCGGATGCGAAGGCCACAGCCGAGACGCTCAAGGGCCTGCTGAAGACCGGGTTTTGGCACCACGGTGAGTTCCTGGACGCCACTGCTGATCGAAATTGTGGCATGCACGGCGAAGATCACAGACTCCGTGGAGGTGCTGTCGACAGATGCCAAGTTCAAGAAACCCGACCCGGCATTGACTGCAGTGATTGAATTAAAGACCAACTGAAGTTGTTGCCACTTAGGCTGACTCAATGTACTAAATTTTTAGTGCATCGGACCTGCCCATATCTATTTGGACTTACTTTGCTGATTTTATACACTTGCATTTTTTGCCAAAGATTAGTCTCCAATGCTTTGAATGTGGTTCTGGTGAGTAAGTTCACACAATTTTGAACTTTTGATCATGATTGTCATTGTGATACTAAAACGAAAATCAAAGTCTGGTCTTCCTGATTTTTTAGTTCATTTACAGACTTGCTGGTTGACGCAATTGAAGCGTTGTTGTAATTCGTTTAGGCAATATTTCCAGCACAGCTCTCATTCTTTCTTAGAATGGCACTCGCTTGATATTTTGTTGTCATGTTTCTGCTCCAAATTGTGTACAGGAAAATATAGATCATCAAATATGTTTTTTTCAACATATACTTCCATCTGTTAGAATGGAAAGATCTCAGGAAATCAATTAGAATGATTTGTGGGAATCAATCAAGAAGATTAGGAACATAATTGTAGTAGAATAGATTGATTCTTTCTCGGAAACCTTCCTTGTATAAAATGTATTGAGCCTCTATTTAAGAGGAGAGTTATACAATGAATAAAACTACACAGTAAATGAATTCTCCCTATGTCTTTAACCTTTGTACCGATTAACATGGTACCAGAGCGGGATTTTCTCCTGTGACTCAGAGAAATCTCATCATGGTCTATACCTTTTCCGACCAATTGTAACCAAAACCTGTGAAAAACGAGTAAAAGGATGTCAGAATCCGACGAAACCAAACAAATAGTTACCGACAGCAAGGAGACAGAAGAGTTTGCAAGGATGTTTGCAAACTTCATGCGCAATAGTTTTGCCATGACAAACACAGATGCGACCAACAAGTCACACAACCCACCACCGGAGATCATAATGGATACCAAGTCACTGGATATCGGCTACAAACTAAACAACGAGAATTACTCGTTGTGGGCAGTATCCATGGAGAGAGCCATCAGTGGCAGGGGAATGATTTCCCACCTCACCGGGCATCCTCCTCCGCCGCCGAAGACAGATCCGGCCTTTGCACGGTGGCAACATGCGGACCACTGTGTCTTCACGTGGTTGGTTCAAAACATTGAACCGAAACTAGTCAGCCGAATATCCAAACACGCAACAACCAGAGAAGTATGGAAGAGTCTGGCCGTAACCTACTCCAGTGGCGGAGATAGCATACAGGTCTACGACCTCCGTCGCCGCGCGACCACCCTGAAACAGAAAGGTGAAACATTAGAAGAAATCTGGTCTCAATTGCAAGAAATATGGCTAGCCATCGACCAAAAGTCACCAAATCCGATGAAGTATCAGGAAGATGTCGAGATATACGATAATTGTACCCAAGAAGATAGGGTGTATCAATTACTCACTGTCCTAGATGACAAGTACGAAAGCACAAAGAGGGAAATTCTCAAGATGGAGCCGTTTCCCTCACTGGATGAGGCATACGCAACAATAAGGAGAGAGGACGCAAGAATGAGCGTCTTACAACCTGCCCACAATGAAGGGAAGAACGCAATGCAGGGAGTAGGCACCGGCCTCGCGGTGCGAAGTAGACCGCCTCAATCGCAGAGGAGCGGCGGCGGTGGTGGTGGAAACGGCTGGAACCGGCGAATGGATGAAGACCGATCCAAAATGGTGTGCTCAATATGTGGGCGGAAAAAACATACCAAGGAGACTTGCTTCGAGGTAGTTGGGTTCCCGGAGTGGTGGGAAGCCAAATATGGCCGACCACCGCCACCAAGCTCGAACAGAGGCTGTCAACTGGCACCATGCAGAGGGGGGCGTGCAGCCGAATCGGTGCTGGAGACGGAACGCCCGCCACCATCGGGGGCAACACCGAGGCCGCATCAACCCGAGGCGGCATAGGCGACCGACGATCGATGGAGGAGATGGTGGAGGCGGAATCGCCAATGCGAATTTGGCAAGTCGGGTGAGTGACGAAGCTGCGGCTCCTACACAAGGTAAATTAGGGCTTGGTGCAATTTTGCAATCAAGCCCCTCCATTTTCAAAGAACCATATATTCCACCCCACAGTTTGCCCCTAGATCCCCCAACTATGCAGAACCTGCAAATTGACCCCAATAATTCTGAAAATATAAGTCAGACCCCTAATTGTCAAAAGATGGACGTTGTGGAACTTTTTCCGTGTAAAAACCGTTTTGAAATACTCGGAAATTTGTCAATTGCATGTGCGGTGTCTTCTAGTGAAAAAAAAATGACAGGTGGATCTTTGATTGTGGGGCAACAGATACTATGACCTATGATGCCTCCGACATCATTGAATCCACAAAACCGGAGAAAGCGTACGTACAGACAGCTGGTGGATAGGTGTCAACTGTTGAAGGAGCTGGGACAGTAAACATATCATCAACATTAAAATTGTCAAACTATCTCCATGTCCCGTCTCTATCACATAAACTATTATCGATCAGCCACTTCACCCGAGAACTAAATTGCTCCTTACTAATGCAGCCCAATTTTTGCCTACTGCAGGATATCAGGATGAAGGAGATTATTGGACGTGGCACTGAGAAGGACGAGTTGTACTACATCGACGAGATAGCTCAAAAAGGAACCGCGTTGCTAACTCAAGGATTTGCGAATCGAGAAGCTTGGTTGTGGCATCGTCGTCTAAGTCATCCCTCTGCAAGTTATTTAAATTTGTTATTTCCCAGTTTTTCCCAGAATTTGCATTGTGAAACCTGTATCTTGGCCAAAAGCCGAAGACAATCATACCAATTAAGTAATACACGGGTTGAGACTTTGTTTTCTTTAGTACACTCTGATATATGGGGACCCGCACCAGTGGTGGGGGGACAAGGATTTCGATATTTTTTGCTTTTTGTGGATGATTGCACTCGTATGGTATGGGTTTACTTTATGAAGCATAAGTCTGAGGTCGTGTCTCATTTTATACACTTTTGTAAACTTGTGCACAACCAGTACCAGAAAAATATCCAAACCTTTTGTAAAGATAATGGAATCCTACATCAAACCACTTGCCCCCACACACCGGAACAAAATGGTGTAGCCGAAAGGAAAAATCGTATCATCCTAGAAATGACTAGAGCAATGCTTCTCGAATCCCAAACACCGAAACATTTCTGGGGTAAATCGTTTGCCCACCCGAACCTTGAAATTCAGAACCCCACTTGAAGTTCTGTCAACTCAAGCTAGAATCCCACAAGCCTTGACCCTCCGACCTAGAGTATTTGGGAGCTCAGTCTTTGTCCATATCCCAAAACATGAACGAACCAAACTCTCGCCGTGTGCTGTAAAATGTGTCTTTGTGGGATATGGGGTAAATCAAAAGGGGTACCGTTGCTATGATCCCAAAACCAAACGAATCCACGTCACAATGAATTGTAATTTCTTGGAGTCAGAATATTTTTTCCACCATCTTAGTGGTCAGGGGGAGAGTGAGAATGATAGGAGAGAGGGGGAGTCAAGAAATAGTGACCCACTAAGTTGGTTGCCATTGCCAAGCTATCTCAATGTGGATCCACCCGAGAAAGTTGTCGGAACCACCGAGCAGGTCTCATCAGAACAACCTGACCAACTCAGTGCCCCGGATCAAGATCCTCCTCTGATATCCAATGTAAGTGTTCTCCCTGATTCCGATACTGTTGACTCTGATAATGAACCTGGAACTGGTAGTAAGGAGGCAGGGGGAGATGAGTCGCAAGAGATGATCGAAAACAACGTCTCCATGGCAGAAGAAGTTGCAGTTGATGAGGATACCGGGTGATATGTGTTGCCCAACCGGTCGAATAGGGGAGTTCCGCCGAAAAGGTATTCCCCAGAACGAATTGGCAAGAACACACGCTATGCAATAGCAAACAGTGCCGTCAGTCGTCTGTCCGAGATGGCACGGGCATTTGAAGCAGCACTGTGTGAGGAGGAAGAGATACCATACTCAGCGGAGGAGGCGATGAAGCACAAACACTGGAGGGAAGCCATGTAGAAGGAGATGGATGCCCTAGCTCGAAATCAGACGTGGGATAAGAGCAAGTTATCGGAGGGAGTAAGGCCAATTGGGTGCAGATGGGTGTTCACGATTAAGAGGAGACCAGACGGTTCCATTGAAAGGTATAAAGCACGGCTGGTAGCGAAGGGATATACTCAGACATATGGCGTGGACTATGCAGAAACTTTTTCTCCGGTTGCAAAAGTGAACACAATAAGAGTTCTTCTGTCGATTGCAGCTAATCGAGATTGGCCGCTTTACCAGTTTGATGTCACGAACGCCTTCCTGCATGGGGAACTGAAGAAAAGAGTATATATGGAGGCCCCACCGGGTTTTACACAGGGATTTAAAAAGGGAGAAGTCTGTCATTTGAAGAAGACATTGTATGGGTTAAAACAGTCACCGAGAGTGTGGTTTGGGAGGTTCACTGATGCTATGACTTCGTATGGATTCCACCAGAGTCACTCGGATCATACTTTGTTCATAAAAAGGTAAGAAGGGAAAGTAACATGTTTGATCATCTATGTAGACGATATGCTTATTACTGGTGATGATACAGAAGAAATCAAGAAGCTGCGAGATAACTTGTTTAAGGAATTCGAGATGATAGATCTGGGCGACCTCAAATATTTCTTATGGATTGAAGTGCTGAGATCCAAAGGGGGAATATTCTTGAGGCAGAAGAAGTACATTCTCGACATCCTGGCGGAAACTAGACTACTAGGGTGCAAGCCCCCTGACACACCAATTGCGGTGAATCATGGGCTGAAGATCGTGGAAGGTGCAGAACTGGCAGATCGTGGTAGGTATCAACGTTTAGTTGGGAAACTCATTTATCTCTCCCACACTAGACCAGATATCGCCTACGCAGTGGGAATTGTGAGTCAGTTTATGCATTCACCACAAGTTGATCATATGGAAGCTGCGCTGAGAATTGTAAAGTACTTGAAAGGAACTGTTGGTCAAGGAGTACTATTCAAAAAGGTAGGACATTTAGAGATAAATGGGTATACGGATGCAGACTGGGCCGGAAATCCAGTAGATAGACGATCCACCTCCCGTTACTTCACCTTTGTTGGAGGAAACTTGGTGACTTGGAAGAGCAAGAAGCAGAAGGTGGTAGCATTGTCCAGTGCGGAGGCAGAGTTCAGAGGAATCAAGAGCGGATTGACAGAATTACTCTGGCTAAGAAGGTTGATGGTAGAAATTGGCTTTCAACCCCAGAAAAGCCAACTGTATTGTGACAATAAGGCAGCAATAAGCATTGCTGAAAACCCGGTGCAACACGACAGAATCAAACACGTGAAAGTCGACAGACACTTCATCAAGGAGAAGATTGAGAAAGGAATCGTGGAATTTCCGTTTGTAAGGTCAGAAGATCAGCTGGCAGATATCCTCACCAAAGCCGTCAGTTCTAGGGATTTTGAAGAGGTGTTGAGCAAGCTAAGTATTGGTGACCCCACTACTAAGCTTGAGGGGGAGTGTTAGAATGGAAAGATCTCAGGAAATCAATTAGAATGATTTGTGGGAATCAATCAAGAAGATTAGGAGCATAATTGTAGTAGAATAGGTTGATTCTTTCTCAGAAACCTTCCTTGCACAAAATGTATTGAGCCTCTATTTAAGAGGAGAGTTATACAATGAATAAAACAACACAGTAAATGAATTCTCCCTATGTCTTTTAACCTTTGTGCAAACTTCATTATATTGAGTATAAATTTACCAATAAAACCAAGTGAAACAATAATAAGAACACCGTAAGTTTGATTACAAACAAGACCGCAAAGACATCCATTCATGCTGGATAGAAATAAAAGAACAACATAACCTTAGAAAGAAAAGCTAATTATCCTCAAAAGAAAAGCAAATCCAAATTTATATGGCCAATATGCTTTAATTTAAGATATACTAAGACGAAAATAACTTAACCACCATTCTCGTTGATAGGAGAGAAAATTGTATCTTATCCCATGCATGAGAACTTGATTTTTTAATAGAACTTATTTATTATTAATATAATTAGTTTTTAAATAATACTCACTAAATTAAAACTTAATTTTCTAGTTGCGGTTAAAATAGAAGCACAGAAGTCTAAGAAATTGAGCGCCATGGATTCTTCATCTGAAATTGGTAAGCTAATTCGTGTATAATGTTCCAAAAATGGTTTGGAGTTTTCATGTGATAAAAAAGAAGAAAAGTTAAAAAGGATTTGGCATTGCTGCTAACATTAATGATGATGGCCCAATGAGATTGTCGACTAAGGCTGACTCATCATTCATCACACTCACATGCATGCATGTGGGCAAAATTTGCATTAGATAAGGAGCCAAGATATATACTTGTTCGGTCCACCAAAAATGTGATGGAAAGCCAAATAGTACTAGTGTTCAGAAAACCAATGAGAGAGGTCTTTTTTTAACAAAAATAAGTCATATCATAACTTTTACCCGGTATATTTCATTGAGTTTTATTCATAAGAATTGTTATAATTTATTTTATTTTATACATTTAATTTATTATCTTAAAAATTATTGTTGAGCGTATTAATTTTACTAATGACATGAAAATCAAAGTAACCCACCAGCCGAGCCAGGAAATCATTATCTAGAGGGGCAAAGATATATATGTGGATATTTAAAGTGTTTGAGGAAGGACATTTAATGAAGAAATTAATACTCCAATAATTATTTTTATAAGAGATTTATGCATATATATGAAAATTTTGAGGGAGGGCATTTGGTCATGATGCCCTCCCTCAAAAAGTACTAGCAGAATATTTTTCTCCATCTATAATACTAGTAATATATCTTTTGGGGTCTATGGATTACAATAATGCAGTTTTAATGTCGATTATAGATTATGAAAAAAAATTATCCAGATTGAATTCTACATATTCCTCTGTCTATGTATATATGTGTGTGTGATGCTCCTAGATGACCCTCAAAATGTATAGTGACGACATTGTACGTGTGGTCCTCGATGCATCCAAGTTTGATCAACTTCATTAAATTTGTCTTAGCTAGCTCCAAACCCTTATCCTTGATGGAGACCACACTCTCTCATTCACATCTCAATCCCAACAAATGGCAATATTTGGGACTCTCACTTAATCACACGTACGTCTTGCTTCTTGCCTCCAAGATTAAACACTATTTTTACCATTTGTCTCTTCTCTAACCAATATGATAGGAGTGTTAATATTCCAACTAAGCAAGACTAATAAGTTGGTTGAAGCAAAGTTAAAGAGAAAAACATTAGTTACTGAATAAGAAAGTGAAGTGGGGGTTTCTGTGGATGAGTACATGAAAAGAGGGAGTGTAAAATTTGGTTCAAATTATAATCTAATTTACAATAATGTGTGTTTATCCAATAAGCACTGAAATATAGTATTTCATGAAAATATAGGAGAGGGAGAGAGAATAAAATCGGGAGGGGTTTGAATGTTAATAGGATTATAGGAATGTCACATGTGGTATAAGTGGGGGTGGGGCTGCCCACAAGGTGACAGCCCTTTTTTTGTTGCAAAATTAGGCTGTTCTTTTGGCGGAATTTGCCTTACTTTCAAATTTGTGGGGTTATCTCTGTTGAAGTGGAGAAAAAATATGGCATGATTATCTAGGAGTATATATTACTATTAAAAAATATTAGTCATTTTTCATTTTATTATCACGCTATATATACATATATAGCAAATGGGTCGCTTAAATTATTAACTAATTTCCAATCCAGAATGCCAATTTGGTATGTTAAAATTATCAACACAAAAATATAAATATACCAATATAAAACTATTGATATACTTATAATGTCTTTGTGGTAATATTTAAATTTATATATTATATTGATAAAGTATAAATATTTACATATTGTATTGATAAAGTTAGGTTTTTATGTTGATAATATTAATACATAATATTAAAGTTCTAGTTTCTGGATTGAGAATTAATCAGTATTTGATACTATAGTATATCTTGAATATGGACAAGAAAACAAATGTGCTGTGCTTGAATATTAACAAGAAAACAAATGAATTCGGCCGTCTAACTTGCTTGTATCACAGTTGGTAGCAATCATAATTTTAAGGTCCATTTCATTACTCGAGTATTATCCAAAATGGTTATGGCCACAAAAAATAGTACTATTATTTAAAAATAAAGTTGAGTACACATCATTTATTAGTGGGGAATCAAATGCAATGGCGCAAGCAATAGAGTGACAAAAATATGAGTTGGCATGTCACAAAGCACAAAAAGCCTATGAATAAATAATTCTAATTTGAAGTCAAAGAAATACTATCAAGAACAAAAAACAGATTGGGTATGCAGGCACTTTACACAGATGTAAAAATATTACTACATGAATATATCAAACCTTAATTATTAACAAAATTTAACCCCAAAAATAAATAAAAAAGAAACAACTAAGACGAACCAACGTTCCGGCCGGAGTGGGCAAAGGCGGCGCCGCCGCCATTAAGTAAGCCCGTGAGGAAAGTCATAGCTCTGACTTGCATCTCCAAAGCCGCAATATAATCCGTGGTTTCTTCTAGAAGGTTCGGCAGCGAGACCTTCCGGCAGCCGGGCACTAACCGGCTCAACACCTTCACTTTCTTCTGCACAGGCGGCAGTTTCTTCCGCGGCGCCGCGCGGGATTTCCCGGCGGCGGGGGGCTTGGGCGCCTTTCTGTGCTTCCTGTTGATGCGGGCGAGGCGGAGGCTGAGGCGGTTGGCGAGGATGGCTCTGCTCCACCGCGTCTTGCCCCGGGCGGAGACGGCGAGGACTCGGTCGGCGGCGTCGCGGACGGCGCGGGCGGAGGCGGAATCGGGGCTGCGGAGGGCGTCGACGAGCTTGGACGAATAGGTGAGCTGCTCCGCCGGGGTCCGCCACCGGGTGGGGCCCGTTTCCGAGGGGATTCGGGTTCGGGAATCCGGGTCGATTTTACGCCGCTTCCGCGACGCGTCGGGATTGGACGATTCCGCCATTAATAAGGAGAAGAAAAGTCAACTGCAAAAACCGATGGAATTTGGATTATATGTTTATATCAAAATCAAATGAATTCACTCCAAATCAGAATCAATCCCCAAATACGGTACCTGATCAAAGGAGGGAAGGGCAAAGAGAGGGAAATTATGTGTAGGAAAGGAGAGGAGAAATTGAATTAGAGAAAAGGGAGTCGTGGAGCACTACTTGAGAGAAGAGAGAGGAAGAAACGACAATACACTCGTCTTTTGTCTATTCATTGCGCTGCCACACTTTTTTTTTTCTCCCTCTACTTTTCATGTGCTCAACCCAGGTAGGTATTGTTTATTTTTAAATTAATATAAGGAGTATTAAAATATATTTTGATTATAAGCTATTTTTAACTTGTCAATATATATTATAGTGTTTTGCAATCCAATAATCATAACATTTGGAGTAGTAATAATCATTGTTACCTTATAAAATCTTCTCAACAAAGATGAAGATGGTATTGTCCCTCGGAGATATTCTGATTAAGTTTTTATTGTACAGAAATCAAAGTCGTTAGAATTTATTTCAGTATAACAAATAATATCTTTCGGAATTCTTAACACTCTTAGGGATGGGAAAGAAATTAATCATACTGAGTTAGCAACACACTTAATCAATTAATTACCCTAGAATATCTTAAGCACAAGAAATAAATTTAATTTAAAAAGGAACATTTATTTGGTAATCTAAATTCTGACAGTAAATCAATATTAATCACGGTAGTGAGTAGTGACATTGATAATAATTTTTGTGAACTTTAACTGAATTGGGTCTGAATCTTCTTCGATCCCAGGCTAAGCCCATTAGTAATCAATACTATAAGGGAATAGTTCAGATCACAAGGACTTGCGCTAAGTGAAATTTCGAAATCACTCATATAGGAATTTTCAAGTATCCATTTGACCATTTCCTCCCATCTTGTGATATTTTCTCTTTTTCCAAATTTAAGATCTTATTTGTGAATTATAAACTCTATATAATTTTATTATTTAGTCATCCCGTCCTATAATAAATATCTCACTTTTCTTTTAGTTTGTCCCACAAAAGATGTCAATTTTTTTTTCAAAAAAATCATCTCTCATATTAACATAAATATACTTTTCTCTCTCCACTTAACACACAAAACAATATCTCCTAAAATCTTATGTTATTATCCAAATATGTCATCTATTATAGAACAAAGTGAATATTATTTTATTTATTTAATTGACATTAATTTGCTAACTTAATTTATGTATAATCAAGTGTACGTATAGAAGTCGAATACATTATGCTCAACTCCCTATGCTCAACTCAAAATTTCAAAGTTCAAACTATCCTTTAACTTTATCGAGTTCCACATGTTAATAAAATGTTTAACATGACATCATTTATTAAAATTTCGGTGTCAAAGTCAATTTTGAATTGTGTAAATTGATGAATTTGGGCAATTATGAAAATAATAAAAGTTTGTGTAATTCGGGACTTACAAAATTTTATTATTAACCGACTTATATCAACGAAAATTAATGTCGTTTATACGATAGTTTCTCCAAAAAACAGGAAAGTTTAATTCTTTATAAAAGGAAAATATTTAAACTATTAGCATTTCTTAAATGTTTTGTCTGTTGATCATCGATTCATCATTACAAAAATTGGTAAATCGAAACCCAGCGTTATGTAAACTTGTCGTGTCGCCAAACATCCCAATAAATAGATTGATGTAAGAAAATTTATACGTATTGTAAGAAAATTTATACGTATTGTAAGAAAATTTATACGTATTGTATACAAGTAAAACAATAAAAAAAAGTAATGTAGTTTCGTAGTTCAGTTATTAGTTGGGACCTTGATAAGGCTAATTTCATGCATCGGTTAGGGGTTAAATTCAACAATTTACGGGGTCTAACACATCTTTTAAGCCAGGTGTGTATAAGTAATCGATAGACCCAGGAATGAAGGTAGATAATCGTCTGACGAAGGATTTGGCGAGAAAGTGAGCATAATGAAGGAAAATTTGCCAGACGGAGGAGATCGCTAGCCGGAGGATAGAACAGAGATTTCAAGAAAAGGCTTCTAGAAGATCGCCTCCACATCTATAAAAGAAAGAGCATGCAACATACAGAGGGGACTCTTTTTTTGACCTTTTTGGCTCTGAGCTCATTTTCACACACTTCTGCACACACTTGGGGTTTCAGAATTTGAGAGGGGTTCGGGTTTCATTTTCAGTTGGCGGTTGTGTACCACCGTCCTTGCGTAGGGCGAAGAAACAATTTACCTGCTTTCATTTTAGTTTTCTGTTCAGATTTCAACCGAGTCTTCGCTGTTCGAAGCTCGGCTTTCGTATTTGCTGAAATATTACCGATCTATCTATGGAATTACTATTTTCTGTCATGATGATGCTAATGTTGAGTTTTGATTATGTTTGATTCTGAGTTTGTGACTGTTTACTTGATTGGATGCTTTTCGCACTTGATCTGGTGAATTGGAGTTGAATCGTGGTTGGATTGTCGTTGATCGGAGTGGATCTACTGAATCGGAGTTCATGGAGTTGTTTTTGGTGGTAGTTTGATTCGGATTGCTTGGATCCGGAGTGGATTAAGCGTTCGACGTATGGATCTGAAGCTGAGCTGGTTGGTTGTGCATGAATTTGATGATTCATTTCTGTGTTCTGTTTACTTCGTCTAGTAGAAATATATCCGTTGGTTTTCGATTAATCATCAGTTTCTGACGTCCGAATTTGTATGTTCTGTTTGAATCTGGGTCGTGCATTTGTCCAGAGGGAGTTTTAGAAAATGTCATAGTCAAGATGCATGATTTCATGTATCCGGCCGATTTTCATGTTATTAAAATGAGTGATAATGAATCTGCTGAGTCTAGCGGCGTGCTTTTAGGAAGACCTTTTCTGCGTACCGCCAAGACCATTATCGATGGCTTTGATGGAACCATATGCCTGGACTATAATGGGGAAAAATATACATTTAGCATAGATGAAGCAATGAAGAAACCTTTAGATGTTGAGAATTTGCATGCTGTTGATGTTATTAACCCTCTGGTCCAGGAATATCTTGAGACCGAGTTGATGCAGGAGCAGATTGATAATTCAGGGTTAAGTTACTCCATTGACAGATGAGGAGCTGACCGAAGCTATTTCGGAGTTTTGTAAAAATCCAGAGTAGCCAGGTCAAGGGGATTAGCCCATGTGGCTAGTGTGGAAAACTCTTCAAGGTCTGAAAAGGGAAAGATAACTGATGCGACAAAAAACAATCCCTTGCCCCAGGAAACAAGTACCCCCAAGAAGGAACTAAAAATGCTCCCGCCAGGCCTCAAGTATGCCTATCTGGAAGAAAATGAGACTTTCCCAGTAATCGTCAACAGCAACTTGACCGAGGAACAGGAAAGGGCACTGCTGGAGGTAATCAGAAGAAACAAAAAGGCAATAGGATGGACTCTCTCAGACCTAGTAGGAATCAGTCCTGATCTTTGCATGGACCACATCAGGTTGGAAGAGGGTGCAAAGGCCTGTAGGGACCCGCAACGTAAACTGAATCCAAACATGAGGGATGAAGTTCTGAAGGAAGTTTTGAAGCTGCTTTCCCTAGGTATCATCTACTCCATACCAGATAGTGAATGGGTCATTCCAGTTCACATGGTACCCAAGAAGTCAGGAGTTCAAGTAGTCAAGAATGACAAGAATGTATTAGTGCCCACTCGACTTGTCACTGGGTGGAGGATGTGCATAGACTACAGGAAGCTGAATGAAGCGACCAGGAAGGATCATTTCCCATTACCCTTCATTGATCAAATGCTCGAGAGACTGGCTGGAAAGCAGTATTTCTGTTTCCTTGACGGGTACAGTGGATACTTTCAGATCTATGTAGATCCCGATGACCAAGAAAAGACTATGTTTACGTGCCCTTTTGGCACGTATGCTTATAGAAGAATGCCGTTTGGGCTGTGCAATGCGCCAGGCACTTTTCAATGCTGCATGATGAGTATCTTCTCAGATCTACTGAAGGTTTGTATCGAGATATTCATGGATGACTTCACCGTATATGGAAACTCTTTCATTCCTATTTAGCTAGCCTGGACATAGTATTGAGGAGATGCCAGGAGAAGAATTTGGTCCTTAACTTCGAAAAGTGTCACTTCATGGTACCCGAGGGAATCGTCCTAGGGCATGTAGTCTCGGAGAATGGCATACAGGTGGACCAAGCAAAGGTTGATGTGATTTCGAAATTCCCTTACCCTACGAATCAGAAAGAAGTCAGGGGGTTCCTAGGGCATGCAAATTTTTATAGAAGATTTATAAAGGACTTCGCGAAGATCGCTCAGGCACTTACCCATCTGTTGCACAATGATGTTGATTTCGTCTTCGACGAAGAGTGTAAGAAGGCTTTTCAATTATTGAAAGATAAACTAGTGTCTGCCCCTATTATCAGGGCACCCGACTGGAGTTAGCCGTTTGAAATAATGTGTGATGCAAGCGACTTCGCAGTGGGTGCAGTACTAGGTCAAAGGATTGCTGGAAAAAGCTACATGATCTTCTATACCTCGAAGACACTTAACCAGGCCCAGAAAAACTATGACACCACGGAAAAGGAAATGTTAGCAGTCGTGTATTCATTTGAGAAATTTCGACCATACTTACTGGGGTCGAGGGTGATAGTTTTTACCGACCACGCGTCTATCAAGTAATTACTGGCGAAGAAAGAATTGAAGCCAAGGTTAATCCGGTGGGTGTTACTTCTGCAAGAATTTGACTGGGAGGTGAGAGACAAAAAGGGGAAGGAGAATAATGTGGCTGACCATCTGAGTCGGATCTTCCAGAGAGAAACTGAGGAAGCTATACCAGACGCCTTCCCAGAGAAACATCTATACTACTTAGGAGAATCTCCCAGACCCATCAGTTGGGAGGCAATAATGGCAATAACCGGTCCAAGAGATGCTGAGAAAGGGAAATGTCAGCTGAACGCTGAACCCTGGTTCGTAGACCTAGTAAATTACTTGGTTACAGGGGAAGTGCCGAGTTCACAAGAAATTCCCGGGCTCAGAAGATGAAGCTTAAGAGCGATGCTAAGTATTATTTTTGGGACGACCCTTACTTGTGGAAGATGGGAGCTGACCAGGTGATCAGGAGGTGTATCCCCGAATGGGAGCAGAGGGATGTACTTAATCATTGCCATGCATTGGCATGTGGAGGCCACTTTGGACCAAGGAAGACTGCGAGGAAAGTTTTGACAGTGGATTTTATTGGTCTACATTACACAGGGACGCCTTTGAATCCTGTCACACTGTGAGCGATGTCAGCAAACTGGAGGAATTTCAAAGAGAGATGAGATGCCGCAGGTCCCAGTAATCGTCTGCAAAATCTTCGACGTCTGGGGGATGGACTTCATGGGTCCATTCCCATCTTCGTACGGGAATACGTACATCCTTGTGGCCATAGATTATGTGTCAAAGTGGATAGAAGCCAAAGCTACCACTTCTTCTGAATCCAAAGAGGTGGCTAAGTTTCTTAGAGCTAATATTTTCAACAGGTACGGTGTGCCCCGAGCTATTATATCTGACCAAGGGGCGCATTTCCGTAACCGAACTATAGAAGCTCTGATGAGGAAATACGGAGTCTACCACAGGCTTTCTACCCCGTACCACCCTCAGTCTAACGGGCAGGCAGAGATCTCGAACAGGGAGATCAATGCAATATTGGAGAAGACGGTGAACCCGTCAAGGAAGGATTGGAGCAAGAGGCTCGGCGATGCATTGTGGGCTTACAGGACTGCGTATAAAACTCCTATTGGGATGTCGCCCTATAGGCTGGTATTTGGCAAGATGTGTCATCTGCCCGTGAGAGTGGAGCACATGGCATATTGGGCGGTAAAGGAGATTAATATGAGACCGCAAGCTTGTGAGGAAGAGAGTAAACTGCAACTTCAAGAGCTGGAAGAGTTAAGGCTGGAGTCGTATGAGGCTGCAATGTGGTACAAGGAGAAGACAAAGCTCTGGCATGACAAAAATCTCCGGGTCAAGGAACTACAAGTGGGTCAGAAGGTTCTCCTTTTCCAGTCCAGGCTCAAACTGATGCCTGGGAAGCTGAAGTCCAAGTGGATTGGGCCATACACTATTTTAGCCTCCGAGCGAATGGAGCTGTGGAAATCCAGGGAAGTGCCTCGAACTCTTTCCCTTTCCTTGTTAATGGTCATCGAGTGAAAGTCTTTAGGGATAATTCTGAGTTGTGTGTAGTGGAGGAAGTGCCACTACGCGCACTCTCTATTATCGTCTAATCAGACTAGTGAGTAAGTATTCTCGGTGAATTCCTGGGTCAGGTAAATAGGAATGCATTTTTTTCATCTATACACTGAACCAGGGGATCTCGGGAATACGCAAATGAAAGTGTAAATAGTTTAATTGTTTTTCAAAAAGTAGAAAAAATTACCAAAAAAAAAACTAATCTTCCAAAAATATTTTCAAAACACCAGACTTCTTAGGGAAATTGTTTTGTCTCACAATGAATCCTTGACCTGGGAGTTTGGCGTTTCACATGGGGGGAATAGCATTTACATGGGGGGAATGAGACATTTTCGGACCAGATGTTTTGGGAGAGAAGTGTGAAATTTTTGAAATTCAAATTTTAACTTTATGGGGAGGCGTACAATTGCTTACATTACGCCTGCAACCGCCCTGCAACCATTCCCTTTCCTTATCTAAAATACCTAATTTTTCCTCCCTTTTCTTTTATTTTCCAATCTCTAAAAAACCGAACTCTCTCTCTCTACTCTATATTCTCCCCCAAATCTTCTCTCTCACAATACCCACATTCCATCTAACCCTAATCGGAAAAAAATATTCTCCCAAGTTCTTGTGAATCTTGCAGATACAGATCATGGAGAAAACTCTGAAAGAAGGGAATCCCACCACCGCCTCAGATTCCGATGCAGCGGCGTTCATGGCAGATTTGATGTAGAAGTTTGGTAGTACGGAGGAAGCGATGAAGGCTTTCGCCCTCTTCTCAGCAATGATGGAAAAAGCAAAACCTACCGCAGCCACGACCGCACCACCACCACCACCGACGATTTCAGTGGATTCGACGGTCCAACCCCCAATCTAGTCTGCAGTAACCGAGCCGACCACAAATATGCCGGAGTGAGAGGCAGCAGAGGGCGGTGAACAGGGGGATGAGGTTGATCTGGCCGCGGAACTTGTACGCATGGCGGTTGATGATTTGGAGGGGGAAACCCCTGTTACTGAGGAAGTGTTTGTTGTAGGGAGAAACCCTAATTTTGAAGGTGATTTGGAGGGGGAAACCCTTGTGTCTGGCGAGGCAGTTGTTGAGGGGGAAACCCCTATCTATTTTGAGGGGGGGGGGGGACCCCGAGTTTGGAAAAGGAGGGGAAAACCCCGGAAATGCCTGTGGGGGAGGAGACCCCGGTTCTTGCTGAAATTCAGAAGCCCTAGGAAGGAGGGCTGAAATTAGTAGTGGATCTGGTGGACAAGCCAGATGAAGAGGACTCGTCGGTGGATCGGCGGGAGGCCAGGCGAAGGGCTCGACGGAGCCTGCGGGACGAGATAGATGATCTCGCCCAACCTACAGAGATGGAGTTCCTTGCCCCAGGTGCAGTTGGCGAGCAGGAGGAGGAGACTCCTGGGTCTTATAGGGAGGAAGATGAAGCGGAGGAACGCCGCTTGGCCGCGGAATGAAAGCGCGAGGGAAAGCATGCGACCGCTCCCCAGCCCAAGAAGTCCAAGAAGGTTGAATTCGTCAATAATGATGAGGCTCCACTCCCAGCCCCAACCAAGGTTCCTTTCGCTAAGGAGCAGGTCGGCCCTAACCCGACCAGTGAGTTCGAGGATGAAGAGGTAGAAGAGCAAGAGGAAGAGCTCAATTACGAGCCAACGGAGGTCTGGGTGACCAAAGGGCTGCTGGAAGCGATGGGAAAATTTGATGATCCGAAGAGGGCAACGACTTACAAGGAGCAGAGCGGTTTTGTTAAGCTGGAAAAGTCTGGGAAGCAGTACGATCCGGAGGAGCTGCGGGAGATTGACTCGGACGAGGAATTCCGCCAGTATATCGATGCTATTGGGTTTGATTGGCTACTGAACCATAACACGGCGGAGGTGCCCACAGCGTTAGCCTGAGAATTCTTCTCGACGTTCCGACTCAAACCCACCACTGACCTTGACGCTAACTCCATCAGCTTCAGGCTTTTTACCGGGGAGCATGAGATGAGTATAAGGGAGTGGTCCCTGAGGATGGGTTTGTTCACCCGCGCCGAGGACGATGATAGGATTTGGAATGAGCGCGTGGTAGGAGCTCCCAAGTACACCCCTGGTTTCAAGGCACAATCGGCATGGGAATTTGTTACCCATCCCAAGGTGGGAACGTTTAAAACCAGCTATTCCAAGGGCTACTACATTGAGAACCGCATCCTCCGCTTCGCGTAGACGTTTATCAGCTACAATTTGATGGGGACATCCAACTCCGCCTTGACCACGGCAGACCTCTACTTCACTTGGTGCATGGCGAAGGGTGTAAAGGTACACCTGGGCTACTGGTTGGCTCAGGCTTGTCATCAGATGGCCGCCAACACTTCTCGCCACATGTTCACTTTCCATCTCCTCGGTGCATACCTCCAGCGTAACATAATCGTGAAGATAGCCAAGTCCGCACCCGAGATAATCATGTGTGAGCCCGCGGAGTCGTTCAGGGTTGAGTACTTTTTCAACAAGGGGCTCATTTACATGCACAGGAAGGACGTCTGTTTCTATGAGGTGGGAAGGATGGAACCCCAGGTGAAGACGGAGCTGGATGGTGTTGAAGAAGTGACCAGCGTGGATTATGAAGAAATGAAGAAAGAGATGGGCGAGATGCGTAAGGTACTCGGCGGGGTCCGAGAGGAGATGAATGCCCTCAGAGGGAGTATCACCGACTTGGTGGGAAGGTCGTCCGCGCATAGTGACCGCATGGCGGAGGCTGTTCAGCTGATGATGATGATGACCAACTAGTTGGAGAAAAGTTTCCCCAGCCTCAGAAGAAGTTGCCCTCTGGACCCAGCAGCGTACCCACGCAGCCAGGGCAGGGAAGCTCATATCTTCAGCAGCCCCCACCAGTGTCCAAGCCCCTGTTAGCCCCGTCTGCATCCAAGCCCCTGACTGTGAAGAAGCTAGTGTCAAAGCAACGTGAAACTGAGGAAGAGAAGCCTGCGTCCCCGGCTAGGAAGAAAGTGAAGGTGACCCACCCCAATGTTCCACCCCAGTCTGGCTCCCGCGGGGGCCAGACTCCGAATTGAGACCCCCCGATGACCAAGTAACTTTACTTTTAGTTTTTTCGTTATCTTTTCATTTTTACCTGTTTGAATGTTTGTTTTTTCTGTGTCTGTGATTTTGTGTTCGTTGCTCAAGCATGCCGCGTATGTATATATGTGTATGTGTTTTCTCCCACTTAGCCCAATCTTTGGTCTAAGTGTGAGAAGTTTGTGTTTTTGGGCATGTTTTGGTTTCTGTTTTGTTTTAGTTTCTCCCACTTAGCTCGATGCTCGGTCTAAGTGTGAGAAGGTTGTTTTTCTTTTATGAGTTTGGTGTTTTGTATGCTTTATTTTATGTTTTGGGCGCCTTAACTGCCCCGTTTCCCCCCTTCACTGGGATGGCTTGGGGACAAGTTTGAGTAAGTGGGAGGGGGAGGGAGTTAGTGCAGTCTGTGTCTATGATGCCTAGGAGTCTTTAGGTCTAGGTTTTATGTGTGTCGCATGAGCTGGTGAATATAATAAGGCAAGATTCCCTTAGTGAGAGCAATTGAAGATATGATACATGTCAACTTTGAGGCCTTTTTTCCTTAATAAACTGAAATCGGTTTGGATGAAGTGAGACGATAGAGGATGCCTTAGACGACCTGGTTGTGAAGCCCCACTATAAGAGTGAGTTATAAGCCTAAACACTTTGAGCTGACATGTATAAAAATGGGCCGCCACTGGATGTTTAGGGAGAAGAGTCTGAAGGAGAAAAATAGTGGGAAAAGGGTTCTGGAGGTATAAGCTGGACGAAGTCCAGAAAAAGGAGGTATAAGCTGGACGAAGTCTATGGGAGAAATAAAATAAAATTCGGAGGCATAAGCTGGACGAAGTCCGGGAGATATAAAAAAATAATAATAAAAAATAAAATATATAAAAAAGAGAGAAGAGAAGAAAGGGCAAGAAGTAATAATAACCTGACCCAAGAATGAAAAGAAAGAATAGGGGGCTGTAGGAAGGAGAAACTCTCATAACCCGAAACATCAGTGGTGTGGCAATGACTTAAGAGTGAATCAATCCTAACATCCCTGGTGAGGAATGAATGATCGAGTGAATCCAACAATTGGGAAGTCCATAGGCTATCTTGACGAACTGACAGACCGATTAGGTAAAAGCAAAGAAGGGGAGGATTTGGAGACTGTAGACGATCGGATAGACCTTAAGCTTGTGAGGACGACTGCCTAAAAGTTGAAACTAGTTCATGCATTTGTGTTTTTCTTAAAGTGTTTATTTTCTTTTGGGTCGAGTCTGTTAATGTGTCTAGGTCTAGGAGTTTGTGTCTGTTATGTGGTGTAGGGTCGGTCATAGGATAGCTATGCATTGAAATTCGCCTTAATTCTATTTCTTGTTTTTATACTTGAGGACAAGTATGGTTTAAGTATGAGCAGTTTGATAAGGCTAATTTCATGCATCGGTTAGGAGGTTAAATTCAACAATTTACGGGGTCTAACACATCTTTTAAGCCAGGTATGTAGAAGTAATCGCCAGACCCAGGAATGAAGGTAGATAATCGCCTGGCGAAGGATTTGGCGAGAAAGTGAGCATAATGAAGGAAAAATTGCCAGACGGAGGAGATCGCTAGCCGGAAGGTAGAACAGAGATTCCAAGAAAAGGCTTCTAGAAGATCGCCTCCACATCTATCAAAGAAAGAGCATGCAACATACAGAGGGGACTTTTTTTTTACCTTTTTGGCTCTGAACTCATTTTCACACACTTCTGCACACACTTGGGGTTTCAGAATTTGAGAGGGGTTCGGGTTTCATTTTTAGTTGGCGGTTGTGTACCACCGTCCTTGCGTAGGGTGAAGAAACAATTTACCTGCTTTCATTTTAGTTTTCTGTTCGGATTTCAACCGAGTCTTCGCTGATCGAAGCTCGGCTTCCGTATTTGCTGAAATATTACCGATCTATCTATGGAATTACTATTTTCTGTCATAATGATGCTAATGTCGAGTTTTGATTATGTTTGATTCTGAGTTTGTGACTGTTTACTTGATTGGATGCTTTTCGCACTTGATCTGGTGAATTGGAGTTGTATCGTGGTTGGATTGTCGTTGATCAGAGTGGATCTGCTAAATCGGAGTTCATGAAGTTGTTTTTGGTCGTAGGTTGGTTCGGATTGCTTGGATCCGGAGTGGATTAAGCGTTCGACGTGTGGATCTCAAGCTGAGTTGGTTGGTTGTGCATGAATTTGATGATTCATTTCTGTGTTCTGTTTACTTCGTCTAGTAGAAATAGATCTGTTGGTTTCAGATTAATCATCAATTTCCGACGTCCGAATTTGTATGTTCTGTTTGAATCTAGGTTATTACTCTGTTTTCTCCATGTTCGTGTTTGAATCAGGTAACGAGATGCAGGTTGTGGTTGGTTAAATTCATAGTTTGTTATTTGCAGCTTTTCAGTCGTACTTTACCATTTCTGGAAATGGTCCCCACTGCATGTTCGATCTCTGTTTAGCTAGATTAGGCAGTCGTTCACTAGGTCGAGGTAGTTTGTTTGAGATTATGAAGTAATGATGATGTTCTCTGGTTCCTAGGTCTAGTGTCAGCCTATTTTCATTCCTCAGTCTAGTTATAATTCTCTCAACCCAAATTTGCGTGGCAGCAGCCAACCCCTTTTCCAGAGTCTCTTAAATGCCTTCTTACGCATCTGTCCTCGTGGGATCGATCATTGCTTCCCTGTACTAATTTATAGTATCGTGGGTTGAGGGTTTTGAACGCGGAATTAGTGTGTCTAACGACCAAGACTTCTATAATCCTCTGAGTTCCTAGACCTTGTGATTTAGCGGATTCTCTGGGTTTACGAAGCTTGATCTAGCACAAAAGCACACTCTAATCTATCCGAGCACTTTCAAACCTATAGAATTTCTTTAGAGCATCTCCAATGGCGGCTAGCAGACCGGCTAGCCGATTCCCGACATTAGCCGGTTCGCTCGCCAAACCATTGGAGTCGGCTAGCGCCAAATCGGCGAGCGGATTCTCATTCGCACCGCTTGTTTTAACGAGTTTTCTCTCTCACTTAATTTCTGTACAAGAGCAATAAAGCAAAATGCAGAACAACAACGAGGGGTTTCCAGTGACGAACGGGTTTCAAACTCCCATGGTACCCGTGGGAGGTGGATGGGGTCCGATGGCCGGGTACTACAACATGTACCCTTAGCAGCAGATGATGCCCGAGATGGTAGCCGGGGGTAGTATGCCAGGATGGCAGGGGATGCAGGGCGGGCAGGGGGTACCGGGGATGCAACCCGGGATGCAGATGATGCCGGGGTGGGCAGCCGGGATGCAGATGATGCCGGGGTTGCAGCCGGGGTTGCAGCCCGGGATGCAGGGGACGCCGGGGGGGCAATGTCTATCGCCCCAGTTTTAATTTTTTGACTGCTTCTTCGTACACATCGACCCCCATCGAAGACGCAGTTCACTGGGTGTGAGACTTTCTCCTTAGAGGAGTTGGGGATAGATCTCGAGGATGCGAACACTCCCGTTCAAACGGGGGGAGTAGGGGCTCACCAAAGAAGAAGAAGGGCAGTGGGAAGGGCAAAAGGGTGGTCGGCGAGTCGTCGCAGCCGGATGATGACGACAGCCCGGCACGGAGGAAGTGGACGGACCCGGACCAAATCAGGGCTGCGGTCTCCCGATTTTCGGGCTTGTACACCAACGCCCTCCGCATGCATACCAGTGGCCAAACTGACGAGGACTGCAGGAGGATAGCAGAGAAAGCCTACCTCGTGCCCGGGCATTATAAGGAGTTCACCTACTGGAACTGCTATGAGGTCCTGATTGACTCCGAGAAGTTTCGGGCAGGTGTCGATGCTGGTTGGCCGAAGAAACAGCGACTGAACTATGCCGGTGATTACAGCAGCAGCAGCGGCGGTTCCCACGACCTCCCCGAGGATGTTCAGGAGTTCCCGTCCCCTCCATCGTTTATTCGCCGCACTCGCCCGGTTGGTCAAAGGCGGGCGCAACGGGTAGCGAGGGGGGTCGCCCAGGGGTCCCAGGAGGTCCAGTCGGCATCCCCCCCTGTTGGCACGTCGCCAACCGAGCTCGCCTTCTTCACGAGTCAACAAACACGGGCTCAGATGCACAAGATCTTAGCTGAATGGAGGGCGGCAACTTACCCCGTGGAGAAGAGGTTTCTTCACTCAATGCCCGAGAGTATGCGGGTCGATTTGGATGCCGCCGCGGCACGGTTGGGGGCTCATATGCCGCAGAGGTTGGGGTCCCGGATAGCGGCGACAACGGTGGCGACGACGGCAATGGCCACGAAGAGTGAGACGGAGGCGGGGGCTCGTGTGTGAAAGAGAGGGGTTTTTTTTAAAATTAATGTAATTTTTTTTATATTAATTTATATTTTTTTCTAATTAATGTACTTTTTTTAATTTTACTATTATTATTGAATTTTCTCGTATATGTGTCGTAAATTTAATTCCGTATTTTGTGTGATTGTTAATTATTTGTTTTTTATAATTTTGTTTATTGTGGCTAACCTATTGCTAGCCTATTGCTTGTCCAGTTGCTTGTCCGGATGATGTGGCAGGAGGAGTTTTTAGTTATGATGATATGGCAGGAAGAGTTGTGGCTAGCCTATGGCTGACCTATTACCATTGTGGATGCTCTTATGTAGTGAGTGCAATGATTAGTAAATACAGTACTAAATAGAAATACCAAAGCATGTGGTTGTTTTCATGGCACTTTCAACCATCGCTTTTCCTCACAATTTATTAATTCTTTATATGTAATTGGAGTGATCCAGAGTTGATCAACCTAATTTTTTATTGCATTTTTTGTTTGTAAACAAAGTCATTAGTCATTCCCTCATGCTAATTTTACATTAAAAAGCGTCACCCATAAGTGTATGGACTAAATAGCATATGACAAGCTAAAATTATCGATCCTCGAAGACTAAAAGCCGGTTTGAGTATTACGATGCAACTTTGAACACTATTTAGACTACTGAAAGGGGTTTTTGGTTTTCTATAACTAAGATCAAAGAACAATTAATCAAGTAAAGACAAATAACTAAGCAAGCCAAACAAATGATGTTTTTTCACACAAATTTGGAAAGGTAGGGATATGAATCCGTTAGTATGGATTACAGGTTTCACCTAGGGATCATGCTCATCTATCAGTTCTCATGTGTGGCTAGCAAGGTCGGGTTAATTGATTAGACCCCTTCTCGGGTGCATCTAACTCATGGATTAATCCCTAATGTATGAGTCTCCTCCATACAATTCAAGATTAACTCCCTAGAACAATGGACCCAAGTCCTCTCTCTAGCTCATGCATCTCTCGATTACATGTAACGCACATAGTTGTTGATTACCTAACCATTCTAATCATGCATCTCTCAATGTCATTAATTAGAACAAGATATATCAAATTGTTAGCTAGGCAATTGGATAATAAGAGCTCAATAATCAACAAAAACCAACACAAGAGATAGATAGCATAAATCAAGGATCAACCCATGTATTCCATACAAACATTACCACATCCCTAAGGAAAATCTAGCTACTCATGTTCAAAGATGAAACAAAAGGAAAAACAAAGCAAATGAAAGAAAACATGGATAGAAATTGGAAACTAGAACTCTCTATGGTAGAAATGATGGTGGGGAGTCTTCTCCTTCAATCTCTTGAGAGGGGAAGCTCCTAAGCCTTCTAATCCTCTTCAAAACCGTGCTCTCTTACTCAGAATCGTCGTGTGTGCATTAGCGCTCAAATGTGTGAAGTCCCCTCTTATACTCGGAGTGAAAATCAGGATTAAATGGGTACTTATTCAAAACACCTGGCCGGGTCTTCTCTCTGGAACCTGATTTCTGCTACAAAACACCTGACCGGGTTTTCCGTGAAATGGAAAACACCCGGCCGGGTCTTCTCGTTGGAGTCAGCCTCGTTCGCTTCGTTTTGCCCGTTTTAACCTGTTTTCACTTCAAAACTCCAACAAACTCAATACTTCATCTAATTGATGACTAAATGGGTGAAAACCTATAATAAACACCTTAATTCACCAAAAATATGGGTTAATCACCTCTAAAACCATCCCAAACTATGAGTTTGTTAGTCATATGTGGCTACCAATAATGTATCGTGGAAAATATCGGCGTCACGATTAATCTATAATGAAAATGAAAATTTTAATATTGGTGCTGCTCAATTTTGTCCCTATCAAAGATTAAATGTTTCTACATCCCTCCCTGGGTGTGTAATAATTATCTATATAACGGTTCATTAAATAAAAACACAGGACTAAATTAAAGTACTTATATACTGCACTGAACATATAAAATTATTTCATATTTAATTTAACTTTATTCAAAATATATACTGCATGTAAAGATGTCGGGGTGTCATCATTGCCTTAGTAGAAATAAAGTAGTCAACAAGTGTCAATGGCCTTGTAGACAAGTATAACATTATTAAGTATTGCTTCAAGCTACTATCATGTAATCAACCTTACCAATTTGCCCCCACAAGGGGAAAATGCAATGTGCATTTGAAAATTTCACTCACTCTCAAAGTGTATAAGTTCATGAAATCACTCTCAAATCATCAAGGCATGCATAGTTTACCATAGGCTTGCTCGAAATCTACACTCTCCTCTACTACGGTGTGATTAAAGATCTAAGGTCCGAAAGGTCTTCTCTATAGGTTGTAATGTAGGCTCTTTGGATAGGTGATGTAATTTTTGGCTAAAGTGACTTCAATTCCCAACACCTAACTTGTTCAACTTCACCAACTTTCATCCCCAATCTTAGCTAGTTCTAGGCTTTCCTAGACTCTTGCCACCTATCAACATTCTACTTTTGTTCTTCACCTCCCTTTACAACAAATGCCAATTATTAACTATTTTTCACTTTCATTTTTATTTTATTTTCTTTTCTCTTTTTCTTCTTTTTTTCTTTTTTCCCTTCATGCTTTGCATGGTATCATCACTATTCTTTCTCTCTTTTTTTCTTTTTCTTTTCTACTTCAATAAGCTCGTACTTCAATAAGCTCGTATTTGTCAAAGAAAAGGTTTATTGGCTCAAAATGGGCTAACAAGGATTATTAACATGATAACGGGTAAAAGTAGGATATGACTAACAAGGATGGCCTAACGTCCTCCCTTATCTCTATAACCACTATGTAGAGTCAAGGAGATCGCGAGTAAGTTCTAGAAACATATGACATGCTTGAGATAAAACACACATTTAGGAACAATATAGGCTTAATTCTCACAAGGTCATTTTGGCAAAAGACAAGGCACCATGCAATTCACTTTAGGCAATTTGAAATGAAAAGTCATATGTTACTTAACCATATCAACAAGGTTTTCAAAAACTTTTCCACAAAATCATCGTTGGCAACTCCTCCAACATGTCTCACACTCGTTCAAACTTTAACTATCTCACCCTACTATCATCCTACCCAAAGGAGATTATTCAACACAAAAAGAAAATAAGAAAAACAATCCTAAAAAGAAACAAAAACATAAAAACAAGTGGAACAACGAAACATGGAAACATCCTCCAAAATCCAAAATCAAATAACATCATAAGTTAGGGTTACATGCTCACATATCATCATCAAATATAACCAAAAGAATAGGGGTACATGCCGGGGTATCATCAACCAAAAGAATAGGGGTACAGGCCGGGGTATCATCAAATAGAGAGTAAGAGAGAGAGAGGCAAAAGAGAGAATCCTTTAGACACCTCCCCAAACTTATTCCAACCAAAGCTAGGATAAATTTGAAAGAGAGTGGATCTCCCATGGACCTTCACTGCGGAGGAGGAGGCGGATGCTGCCACTGGCCACGGAATTCATCAAATCGGGCATTGATGTTGGTCCATTGCGCAGTGTTGAAATCAGTGAATTGGGTCTAGTTGGTCTCGAACTGGTTCCACAACGCTTCTTCCGGGCCTCATGCTGGGTCAGCCGTGCATCGTTCTGAGCCCAATATTCCTCCTGGCGAAGCTCCATCTGTGTCATCCTCTCAATGATCGAGCCGTAGTCCTCCTCTTCTCGCTCTTGGCGGCTTCGTGTCCTCTGAGTGCTTGTCCCGGCTCCATCGTCACCACGCGGCAGAATCTCTTTATTAGGCTCCTCGGGAACCTCATCCTCATCTTTATCCGCATGCCCTATCATCAAGGGCTCGGGGACCTCGGGAGCCTCAGAAAACTCCGCACGATCAAATTCTTCATACTCATCCAGATCAACATCATAAATCTTCTGTGCTGGTATCGGGCTGTGATGGCTTGGTAGATTGGGGAATTCATCTGCCAATTTCTCTTATTCACGGGCCCGTTGATGTACGTGTTGACGGGGTCCGGAAGAGGGAAGTGATCCTTCAACCCTGGCAAGAAAAAGGCTCGGCCCCCATACTCTACTCCAAGATCATGTGATTTCCGGAGTGCTTCAATATTCATAACCGTGGACCCTAGATCGTGATCAAATTCCCTTGTGTGCCCAAGTGGCGCGCAATTGCGCCCACCACAGCACCACAACATATAGTACCCGAGCTCCTCTTTGATGCCCGCTCCATGTTCTTCACAATGTAGTGGACCATGTTCATTGACCGTCCGTGTACGAGGCACCATAGCAAGAATAGTTCATCTTTTTGGACACTCCCTGTTTCGGCCCGTGCGAAGGGATGATTGTTGCAAGCCTTTTGTATCAAACGGAGAACTGGGTTCCGGATCATGGAGCTCTTGGCCCTGGCGGCCTTGAACCCCTCAGTCTCCAAGGTGACGTCGTTCCAGAATCTCCCATTCTTGAACTCCCTCGTCATGTCAAATTCATCCGTTGTGATCCCATAAATCTCCTTTAGCTCCCCCATTGGTAGCTCATATTGTGTGTTCCTTAGGCGGAACTTGATGGTCGTAATAGATCTCCCCCACATCACTACCACCAACGTGGTTAAGAACTCTAGAGTCAAGCGGTGGTGGGAAACGATCTCCATCGTGAACATCCTATTAAGTTCCCCCACGTTGCACAACTCATCAAAGCACTGAAGTAGGCCTAGGTTGTGTAGAAGGGCCCGACAAGGTTGCCTCGCAACCTTATAATCTTGTTGGGCCAGAACCTTCCAAGTGGCCCGCTCCTCTGCGGTTCTTAGAGTGACCGAACATCCATTTGCTGTAAGGACCATCACTGTACCTACAAATGCAAAGTATTAGCTTATAATGTAACCAAAAACTTGCCAATTCAACCAATATTCACAAGTTAGTATATGGAGTACAAGTAAGTGTAGGCATCACCCCCCCCATCATGTGTTTATATACCAACAATCAAAGCATATAACAAAAGAAACTAAGCACAAAATCACAATTGAAGCTCAAGAGATGCACAAATTCATCCTACACTTGTTCTAACATGTAAAGATCAAACATTTCACTCCATAATACCATAAATTCATCATTAATCCTCATGCTTGTAGCCAAATTCTCTCCCAAAGTCCAATCAATCACAAGTATCAACAATTCAAACTAATATTACCCACAACTACACCATCCTTCCATTGATTTATCTTTCTACAAACCCAACTCTTCATCAACATGAAACAAATAAGCAACAATGTCCAACAAAGGCAACATATCAACACATTCAACTTCACATTATGCAAACAATTCCTAAATTTTCACCCATTCTAGCAATTCTATAACAAATCCACACTAATCCTCAAAAACCCACAACTATGCATCAAATTCATCATATTCTTCCATAAATCACTCAATAGTCAACAATAATCCATGGGTAAAGAAGAAAAGATGGATAAGTTCATACCTTTGGGGTTTAATTAAAGTGAAATTAAAAAATTAGCTTCTTTGCCTTGTTCTCACCAAAATAGCCATCGATTAATCGGTTTAAAATGTGTAAAAGAGAGAGTAGAAGAGAGATTAGAGTGTAGAAGTGAGATTGGAAGGGATGAATTGAGAGAGAATCATCGAAATTCGGATTTGGGGGCTAGGGTTCACGAAAGAAGAGGCACCGGGTTTTCTGTCGGGTGATTCCGCGATGGCAGCTATATATACGCTAAAAAACACCCAATCGGGTTTTTCTGAAACTGGAAAACACCCGGTCGGGTTTCTTCTCTGGACTCCAACTGCTTCCTTAAAACACCCGATCGGGTTTTCTGTCTCGGCAGAAAATCCGACCGGGTTTCTTCTCTGGACTCTAACCCATTTTTTTCCGTTCCTTCCGTTTTTCACCCATCCAAGCCTATTTTCATGTTCCAACACACTAAAGCAAAAACAAACCCAACTTGATAGTATTCGGGCTCGTTAAACACACCAAAACAAACACTAAGAAAACTCCTAAAAATGAGAGAAAAACACATTGACTCAAATGAAATAAACTCTAAACTTGTACCTACTAGGGGTTACCTCCCCCATAGCGCAATTGTTTAACGTCGTTTGCCCGATGGTCTTCAAGCTTAGCACCTATTTTCCAACCTTACTCGGATAATGTCATCATGGCCCGTCTTTGCTTTAGCGGCCAAATAGAGCTTGTATAGCCGCTTCTTCAACCAAGTGGGCTTCACATCTTCCCCAACAGCACTTCCTTTAGATCCTCCATTTGCCAATTTGGCCACCTTCTTCTTTTTCTCCCACTAGCTATGTTCTTCCTCAAGCTTAAACAACCATTTGGGGATAGATATCTCCCCCAAAGGCTTATCAACCTCATCATCTTTAGCTTTCTCATGTGCCACTTGTATTATCTTGCAATCTTCAACTTTCAAGAGCACCTCTTCCACTCTCTTAGACTCTTCCACCTCATGGCGTTTCATCTTGTTTACATGCCTAAGGGTGAGTTCTCCCTTAGTGACACCAATTAGAGCTTTCCCGGTTGCAAGGAATGGCCTTCCAAGGATGAGAGGGACATTTGGATCTTCCTTCATGTCCAAAACAACAAAGTCCACGGGGAAGATAAAATCATTCACCCTCACTAAGACATTCTCAAGGACTCCATTGGGGAACTTGACGGATTTGTCCGCCATTTGAAGGGTAATGGTGGTTGGCTTCAAGACACCAAACTTCAACTTCCGGAAGAAGCTTAAGGGCATGAGATTTATGCTTGCCCCCAAGTCACACAAGGCTTTAGTTTGCCTAGCATTTCCGATCACACAAGAAATGTTAAAGCTCCCCGGATCTTTCATCTTTGCCAACTTCTTTTGTTGGATGATTGCACTACAATTCGGTCAAGCTCACGGTTTCATAATCAACCAACTTCTTCTTCTTGGACATTATCTCCTTTAAGAACTTGAGGTATTCGGGCATTTGTTGGAGGGCCTCAATAAGAGGTATGTTGAGGTGCACCCTTGAAACGTAGTGTCTGTCATGTGAGCGTATGTATGATAAATTCCTAGATCGAGCAGCCAAGTCCACTGAATCCACTAAACACTAGGTCTAGGAACTCAAGGCGACACGGAGAACTCTGGCTATGGACACACAAACTCTTGCGTTTCAAAGATCCCTCAACCCGTTATACTATAGACTAGTATAGGGAAGTAAGGGGTCGATCCCACGAAGATGGACGCGCAAGAAAACATCTAGAGATTTTTTGTTAGAAAACGGCTGCTGCCACGCAAACTTTGGTTGAGGTATTCTCCTTCTAGACCTAGGCACGAAATTAGACACTAGACCTAGTAAACTGTAAGCAACGTGCTGTGCTTTAACATCCTTAGAACAACGGAATTTTAAACATACTTCCTAGATAGAGCAAACGATTACCAACTATAGTTAAACAGAACACAACTAAGAATTGGGGACCAACTTCCAGAAATATCAAATACGGAATTAAAGCTGCAACTAACTAACAAAGCATCCAACTGACAACGACATACATCACATCAACTAAATCAAACACGAAGATGGAGAAAATAGAGCATATACTGAGATTCAAACAAAATGTAAAAGTTCGGACGTCGGAAACTTGCAAACGACCGGAAATAGAACAGATCTACGTATACTAGGCGGAATGAAATGAAAACACGAAAGTTAGGCATAAGTGTCAATCACTCTTCAGATCCAAAGTCGGAAACTCAATCCACTCCGGATCCAAGCCTTCCGAACACAAACAGCAACCAACATCAACTCCATGGTTCCCGATTCACCCAGATCTACTTCGATCAACACCAGATCCCAACAATTTCACCAAACTCGTCAACCAACACAAAACTCAAACATCCAACTCAGCAACTACAACAAACGCAAATAATGAACACCCATAATCAAAATCAGTAGAACTCGTTAATGGCGGAAAATAGAAATTTCATAAACTAAAGCAATTCGACAGTAAACAGGGCTGAGTTCTGAACGGCGAAGCTCGGTGAAATTCACGACAGAAAACTAAAATGAAAGCGATTTAAATTGTTTCTTCGCCCTCCACGAGGACGGTGTTACTCCGACGACTAACTAGCAACCAGTGACCCAGAACTGCCCTACAATTTCCCCATCAGAACCCAAAAAAGTGTGTAGAAGTGAAGTGAGCTGCAAACTAATCTGTTACTGAGGTCCCCACTGAGAGGATCCCTACAGATTGCATGCTTCCTTCCTTATATAGGTGCAGTAGGATCTTCTAGAAACCTTCGCAGAAATCTCCATTCTGCCCTTCAGCTTCACGATCCCTCCATCTAGTTGTTTCCTCCGAATTTGCTCACTTATTCACCATAATTGCAAGGTCCTTGGAATCCACCTTCTTTGTTCCTCGACCTAATGAATTCTTCTACACACCTGGCTTAAAACATGTGTTAGACCTTATAATTATATGAATTCACCCCCTAGACCTATGCATGAAATTAGCCTTATCAAACTGCTCACACTTAAACCTTTCTTGTCCTCAAACATGAAAGACAAGAAAAAGATATAAGGCGAATTTCAGTGCACAGTTCCCATGAACGACTCTACAAACAAGACACGAATAAAACTCCAACTACTAGACCTAGACATACTACAGACACAAAAAGAAACACTTAAAGAAAAACACACAAGCATGAACTAGTTTCAATTTTTAGGCGATCGTCCTCACAAGCTTAAGTTCTATCCGATTGTCTACAGTCTTCAAATCCTCCTCTCTTCTTTCACTTAAACGGTCTGTCAGTTCGTCAAGATAGCCTATTGACTTCCCAATTGTTGGATTCACTCGATCACTCATTCCTCACCAGGGATGTTAGGATCGAATCACTCTTAAGTTAATGTTATACCACTGATACATCGGGTTATGAGAGTTTTTCTTTCCTACAGTCCTTCTTTTTACTTCCTGGGTCAAGTTACTATTGTTCCCTACCCTAAGAATTTTTTTCTTTTGCTACCATTTTTTTTCTTTTATTTCTTTTCCCCTGGACTTCGTCCAGCTTATACCTCTGAATTTTTTTGATTTTCTTCCTCCCCTGGACTTCGTCCAGCTTATACCTCATTTCCTGGACTTCGTCCAGCTTATACCTCCAGAACCCAATTTTTATTTCTCTCCTTACGACTCTTCTCCCTAAGCATCAAGCGGCAGCCCCTTTTCACAAGTTAGCTCTCAATATATAGGCTTATAACTCACTCTTAAAGAAGGGCTTCACAACTGAGTTATCTAAGGCACCTCTATCGTTCTTACTTCATTCAGACCGCATTCAGCTTATTAAGGAAAAAATGCCTCAAAGTTGACATGCATCCTATCTTCAATTGCTCTTACTAAGGGAATCTTGCCTTATTATATTCACCAGCTCATGCGAACACAAACACAGAACCTAAAAAAAAACTACAGACTCTTAGACCTAACATATTATTCACATGCTTGACACTAAATGCACTAACTGCTCTCCCCCTCCCACTTCATTCATGCTTGTCCCCAAGCAATCCCAATGAGGTGGAAAACAGTGCAGATAGTGGCGACAACAAAACAGAGATCTCAGACGCAAAGAAAACACAAACTTCTCACACTTAGACCAATAATTAGGCTAAGTGGGAGAAGATATACACAGAAAACACAAATAACAAACACATGCTATATTAACAAAAACTTCTCACACTTAGACCGAACATCAGGCTAAGTGGGATAAGTGTAACAAACAAAAGCCAAAACATGCGAACAACATCTTCTCACACTTAGATCAAACATTGGGCTAAGCGTGTGAAGGCACAACACATATATGCAGAATAAAGCATGCTGGGCAAAGAAGATAGATAAAACGAAAAGAAAGAAGAAAAGAAAAAAGAAAAGTAAAAGTTTCTTGTTCATGGGGGATTTAATTCGGGGACTGGCCCCCGCGGGAGCCAGACTGGGGCAGTGCGTAAGGTCGGGTCACCTTTGTTTCCTTTCTTGACGGCGAATCCGGCTTCTCATGCTCTGTCTCACTCAGTTGCCTGGTCAATGTCTTCTTCACAGGCAGGGAATTTGATACCGACGGGGGCAAGGGTTTAGACGCGGGTGGGGGACGCTGTAGAGATGAACGTCCTGGCCCAGGGTGGGTGGACACCGTGCTGGGTCCAGTAGTCAATATCGCCTGGGGCGCGGAGCAATTCTCCTTCAACCATTTGGTCATCATCATCATCAATTGGACAGCCTCCTTCATCTGACCACTGTGGGTCGACGACATCCCCACCAACTCCTTCATACTACCCCGTAGGGCCACCATCTCCTCTCTGACCATCCTGATTTCTGATCTCATCCATCCCACCTCATTTCTCATCTTCTCAACTTCAATCTTAGCTGTAGATTCGACAACTTCTGGTTCTCGCTTGACCTGGGGTTCCACTCGGCCGACCTCGTAGAAGCACACATCTTTCCCGTGCATGTACAACAGCCCTTTGTTGAAAAAATAGTCAACTTCAGGGGCTGACTTGGCGATCTTCAGTATTATGTTTCTCTGAAGATAAGCCCCTAAAAGGTGACACGTGTACATATGTCGGGAAGGATTGGCAGTCATTTGGTGGCATGCCTGAGCTAACCAGTATCCTAAATGCACTCTTACTCCCGTGGCCATGCACCAAGTAAAGTATGAATCCGCCGTTGTCAAGGCTGAGTTCACAGTCCCCATAAGATTGTAGCTGATGAAGGTTTGAGGAAATCGGAGTATGCGATTCTCTATATGAAACCCCTTTGAAACACTTGTTTTAAACTGTCCTACCTTTGGGTGGGTGATGAATTCCCAAGCCGGTTGTGGTTTGAAACCGGGTGTAAACATCGGCGCTCCAACCACCCGATCATTCCATAGCCCTTCATCATCCTCCGTACGCGTAAATAGTCCCATTCGGAGGGACCATTCTCGTATACTCATTTCATACTCTACGGTGAATAGGCGGAAAGTGATGGAATCGGCATCCAAGTCCGTGGTTGGTTTCAAACGGAAAGTAGAAAAGAATTCTCGTGCCAAAACTGTCGGCACCTCTATTTCACTGTGTTTCAGGAGCCAATCGAACCCGATCGCATCTATATGCTACCGGAACTCGTCGTCAGAGGCTATTTCTTTCAACTCCTTCCGCACATACCTCTTTCTCGATTTTGCCAACTTACCAGTACTACATCTCTCCTTGTACGTAGCAGTTCTCTTAGGGTCCTCAAACTTCTTCATTGCTTCCAGTAGCTGTTTGGTTAGCCAAACCTCTTCTGGCTCAAAGTTCAATATCTCCTCGGGCGCTTCAATTTCGTCCTCATCAGACTCGCTAGACGAAGGAGGGCCGACAGGTTCCTTGGCAAAGGGAACCTTAGTTGGGGTCGGGAGCGAAACTTCCTCAGATTTGCTTCCTGCGGTCGTCTTAGCCTTCTTGACCAGGTGAAGCAGCAGCTTGCTTTCCCTTCCTTTTCCGTTCGGCCGCCAGGCGACGCTTCTCCTCTTCGTCTGCTTCCCCGTCAAATCTAGGGGTTTCTTTCTCTAGCTCACCCTCCGTTCCTAAGACGTGGACTTCCTCTCCTGCGGGCACAGTGAGATCCTCGATCAGCTCTCTCAAATTCCGTCTGGCCCGTCTTCTAGCTTCCCGGTCATTTATCGGTACTTCTGTAACCACCGGCTGATCGTCCAGTTCTATTACCAATTCCAGCCCGCTCTCCTTGGGCTCCGATCCGTCGTCAGTAATGAGGGTTTCTCCCTCCTCAGACAAAATAGGGGTTGCCCCCTCAATGTAAACTAGGGTTTCCTCCTCAGCAACCATTTTCTCAGAAATTAGGGCATCTCCGCCCGCTATCCTTTCTGGGGTCTCTTCCCCAACACAATCGTCAGAAATACCAGGGGTTGCCCCCTCCAACTCACCAACAACTGGGGCTTCCCCCTTTCCGACTTCTTCAAACACCACAGGGGTTGCCCCCTCGACTACATCAACACCAGAGATAACAGGGGTTTCCCCCTCAACTAGCATAACCTCCTCCATCTCCGCAACCAGATCTGTACCGTGTTCCTGTTCTTCGGCCACCGCGATGTTTTTGTCCGGTTCGCCAGTAACCGATTTGGCTTCTGCATGAACGGTAGACGGTTGGGAAATCATTTCCTCTGGGACTTGTGGTGGTGGTGGTGCGGTGGGCGTAGCTTTCCTCATCATTGTTGTTAGCAGGGCAAAAGCTTTCATCGCTTCTCCCGGTCCTCCAAATTTCTGCAACAATTTTGCCATGAAATTCGCCGTGTTGGAATCGGCAGATCCGGCGGTGCTTCCTTCAGTTGATGTGTTCTCCATTGCTCGGATCTGAAAATTTCTCAAAGACTTTGAAAGAAATTACGGTTAGGGTTAGTGAAAAGCTGGGTATTGCGAGAGAGAATTGGGGATTTTTAGAGCGAGAGAAAGTTTGGATTGAGAAAATAGAGTATAAGGAGTGGAAATGGTAAAAGTGGGTAAGGGCGCGTATGGATATGCAGGCGGTTGCAGGGGTGACATAAGCAACCGTTCGCCTTCCCATAAAGTAGTTTTTGAATTTCAAAACTATTCCACTTACCCCAAACTAAGTTTCTCTGCCCCATGTAAATGTTACTCCCGCGATACCACACTTAGGCAAAAACAAAAGAAAATGAAACACCAGAGGCCCAGGTCAAGGAAAAAAAATGACAAAACATTTTTCCTGAAAAGACTGATGTTTCAAAAATAAATTTTTTTTCGAAAATTAATTTTCTTCTTTGTTTGGAATTTTTTTCTTTTATAAAAACCAGCTAAATATTTACACTTTCAATTAAACACTCCCTAGATCGCCTGGTTCAGTTAATAGATATGAAAAGAAACATTCCAATTTACCTGACCCAGGAATTTATCGAGAGTTTTTTCCCCCACAGACCATTTAAGCGATAATAGAGAGTGCGCGTAGCGACACTTTCTCCACTACACACAACTCAGAAATATCCCTAAAAACCTTCACCCTATGACTATTCACAAGAAGGGAGTAGAGTTTGCGGCACTTCCCTGGATCTCCACTGCTCCATTTGCGCGAAGACTTATGATAGTGTAAGGTCCAACCCATTTGGATTTTAACTTTCCCGGTAGCAGTTTGAGTCTGGACTGGAACAAGAGAACCTTCTGTCCTACTTGTAGTTGTCATGCCAAAGCTTAGTCTTCTCCTTATACCACATTGCGAACTCATAAGACTCAAGTCGTAATTCCTCCAGTTCTTGAAGCTGCAGTTTCCTCTCTTCTTCACACGCCTGAGGGTTTATGTTAATTTCCTTAACCACCCAATAGGCCTTGTGTTCCACACCCACAGGCAAATGGCACATCTTACCGAACACTAGCCTGTAGGGTGACATTCCAATAGGCGTTTTATAGGCTGTCCTGTAGGCCCATAGTGCGTCGTCAAGCCTCTTACTCCAGTCTTTTCTTGATGGATTCACCGTTTTCTCTAGTATTGCCTTGATCTCTCTATTTGATATTTCTGCCTGCCCATTTGACTGAGGATCATAAGGTGTAGACAGCCTGTGGTGCACTCCATATTTTTTCATTAGAGCTTCTATCATTCGATTTCGGAAGTGCGTCCCCTGATCCGAAATAACAGCTGTAGGCACACCATACTTGCTAAAAATGTTAGACATAAGAAATTTTTCCACTTCTTTAGCTTCACAGGATGTGGTAGCCTTGGCTTCTATCCATTTCGACACATAATCTACTGCCACAACGATATATGTGTTCCCATACGAAGATGGAAATGGACCCATGAAGTCCATCCCCCAAACGTCGAAGATTTCACAAACGATTACTAGGACCTGTGGCATTTCATCCCTCTTAGAAATTCCCCCTGTCTGCTGGCATCTCTCAGAGTTCTGACAAAACTCAAAAGTATCCTTATGCAATGTGGGCCAGTAAAACCCACTATCTAACACCTTCCTCGCCGTCCTCCTGGGTCCAAAGTGACCTCCACAAGCTAGGGCATTACAATGATTCAGCACATCCCTCTGTTCCCATTCTGTAATACACCTCCTAATCACCTAGTCAGCCCCCATTTTCCATAAATACGGGTCGTCCCAAAAATAATACTTGGCTTCGCTTTTCAGTTTCATTTTCTGGATCCTGGTGATTGATTGAGAACTTGGTACCTCTCCAGTGACTAAATAATTTGCCAGGTCTGCGAACCACGGCTCAGCGTTCAGCTGACATTTCCTTTTCTCAGAATCTCCTTGACCTGTTAACGCCATTATCTCTTCCCAACTGATAGGTCTTGGAAATTCCCCTAAATAGTACAGATGCTTCTCTAGGAATGCATCAGGTATAGCTTCATCCATTTCTCCTTGGAAAATCCTGCTCAAGTGATCAGCCACTTTGTTTTCTGTCCCCTTTTTGTCTCGAACCTCCCAATCTAATTCCTGCAAAAGTAACACCCAACGGATCAATCTGGGTTTGGACTCCTTCTTTGCCAGCAGGTACTTAATAGCTGCGTGATCGGTGAAGACTATCACTCTTGACCCCAGTAAATACGGGCGAAACTTCTCAAACGAGTATACCACCGCCAGCATTTCTTTTTCAGTGGTGTCATAGTTCTTCTGGGCTTGATTGAGCGTTTTCGATGCATAAAAAATCACATAGCTTTTCCCATCAATTCTTTGACCTAGCACCGCCCCTACTGCGTAGTCACTCGCATCGCACATTATCTCAAACGGTAAACTCCAGTCAGGCGCTCTGATAATAGGGCTAGTTTATACTTCAGTAACTGAAAAGCTTCCTTACACCCCTCATCGAAAACGAAATCAACTTCATTATGCAACAGATGGGTGAGTGGTTGAGCGATCCTCGCAAAATCCTTAATGAATCTTCTATAGAACCCCTCATGCCCTAGGAATCCTCTAACTTCCTTCTGATTCGTAGGGTAAGGCAATTTTGAGATCACGTCAACCTTCGCTTGGTCTACCTGTATACCCCTCTCTGAAACTACATGCCCTAAGACAATTCCGTCAGGGACCATAAAGTGACATTTTTCGAAGTTTAAAACCACATGCTTTTCCTGGCACCTCCTCAACACAATGTCCAAACTTGCTAGACATGAGTCAAAAGAATTCCCATACACAGTGAAATCATCCATGAAAATCTCGATGCAATCCTCCAAACGGCATCCTTCTGTAAGCATACGTGCCAAAAGGACACGTAAATGTAGTTTTCTCCTGATCTTCTGGATCTACATATATCTAGAAGTATCCACTATATCCGTCTAGGAAACAGAAATATTATTTTCCTGCTAGCCTCTCCAGCATTTGATCAATGAACGGGAGTGGGAAATGATCTTTCCTGGTCGCCTCGTTCAGCTTCCTATAATCAATACACATCCTCCACCCAGTAACAAGTCGAGTGGGAACCAATTCATTCTTATCATTCTTGACTAACTGAATCCCTGATTTTTTGGGAACCATGTGAACTGGGCTGACCCACTCACTATCCGGAATAGAGTAGATAATTCCCAGGGAGAGTAACTTCAAGACTTCTTTCAAAACTTCCTCTCTCATGTTTGGATTAAGCTTACGCTGTGGGTTCCCTGTAAGCCTTCGCTCCCTCTTCCAACCGAATATGGTGCATGCAAAGATACGGACTTATTCCTACCAGATCAGAGAGAGTCCATACTATGGCTTTCTTGTTCTTTCTGATCACGTTCAGCAACTCCTTCTCCTGTTCCTTGGTCAAGTTGTTGTTGATGATGATGGGAAAAGTCACATTCTCCTCGAGATAAGCATACTTGAGGCCTGGTGGGAGCACCTTCAGTTCTGTCTTCAAAGTACTTGCCTCCTGGGGCAAGGGGTTTTTCTCTGTTCCATCAGATATTATGTCTTTCCTCGACCTAGAACAAGCCTCCATGCTTGCCACATGGGGTATCTTCCTTGACATAGCTACTCCTGGATTTTTACAGAATTCCAAGATTGCCTCGGCTAGCTCTTCATCTGATAATTCATTTGTGTTCATTGCTTCACACCATCCAGCCACTTCTCTGTCGATAGAATAACTCATTTCTGAATTTTCAATCTGTTCCTGCATTAATTCTTTCTCAAGATATTCCTGGATTAAGGGTTAATAACATCAACAGCATGCAAATTTTCTACATCAAGAGGTTTCTTCATTGCTTCATTGATGCTAAAGGTGTATTTCTCCCCATTGTAGTCAAGGCATATAGTCCCGTCAAAAACATTAATTATGGTCTTGGTTGTACGAAGAAAAGGTCTTCCTAGAAGTACGCTACTAGACTTAGCAGATTCATTGTCACTCATCTTTATCACATGAAAATCAGCTGGGTACAAGAAATCATGCACTCTGACTATCACATTCTCAAGCACACCTTCAGGGCAAATGCACGACCTATCCGCTAGCTGAATCACCACTTTCGTATCTACCATACTTACTCCTACCAGTTTCTTGTAAATGGAAAGCGGTAAAACATTTATCGAAGCCCCTAAATCACACATGGCATGCTCAATTTTTACATCACCGATTGAAATAGGTAAGGTAAACATACCTGAGTCAGTGCATTTGGAGGGCATTCTCCGTTTCTGAATCACTGCTGACACATTCTCTTCAATTAGAATCTTCCCACTGGGTCTAGCCTTTCCAGCTATAAATTCCTTAATGAACTTGCTGAACACCGGCAACTTCAAGGCTTGTAAGAACGGAAAATTCCAGCTTCCCAAAAATGTCCATGAAGTCTACCGGTTATTCCTTCTTTTTCTTAGCTTCCCCTCGACTTGGGAATGGCTTCAGTAACTTCCCTGCTCCAGTAGAACATCCAGCTGAGGGCTCATTGGTTCCTTTTCTTACCTTCTCCCTTTCAAACTCCGGCTCTGGATCTATGAAAAATGGTTCAGCTTCTTTAGGCAATGGTTTCTCCAAATCTCCTGCCCTAAAGTCATATGTTCTCTCGGGACTATTTTCCTTTAAGTTCTCGGGTCTAGAGGTTATACCCCTTTTTCCTTTGCTTCCTGTGGGGTTTGTCTCCTCATTCGTCCTTATCTCTGAACCTTCATGCCCCTTTCCGGATCTTAAAGTGATCAGACTGATGTTAGCTCTATCAGGCATCATTACTGAGGTAGGAATCTTGCCTTCATTCCCTCGCATCTCGCTCAAAGAAGTAGCTATCTGTGACATCTGTTTTGCCAGCATATCCATTGCCGCCTTTTGCTCTTGCTGAGCGTCTTGAAGCTTGTGGACTACATCATTGTTCGACTGCAAGTTGTTCTGCATATGCTGCTGAGAACTTACGAGGTCATGCACCATCTCATCCAGATTCCTCGATGTCTTAGAATTGGACTGACTGGACCCTGGGCCTGCATTCGAACCACTTGCTTGATTCTGGCGAATGTTCCCTTGACCTCCCGAACTATTGTTGAACTGGTTTCCTGGCCCTTGATAGGTGGGTTGGAAGTTCCTCTGGTGTGGTGGTACATAAGAATTCCCTTGATGGTTTTGGTTCCTGTTCCCCCAATTCGGATGATCTCCCTGGTTCCGACAATTCCAGTTGCCCTGCCCCTCTTGATTTCTCCCAGACCAGTTACTCTACCTCTCCGGTTGAGGTACAAACTGAATGTTCTGCTGTGGTGCTGGCTGGCTCTGGCCGTTGTCCGACCATCTGAAATTGGGATGGTTCCTCCAGGGTGCATCTCTCTGTCTCCCTGGATTCCAACTTCCATCGGGATTCCAACTCCCCATTGCATTAACTTGAGCCGGGTACTCTCCTTCCTGGGGTCCATAATATCGCTGAAACTGACTATCTCCTAGACCCGGAGGTTTCTCCTTCTCTTGTGAGGTTGGTGGGTTGGTCTTCTCGATGGCGTTCAACAGTGCTTTCTCAAGCCTGTCGATTCTTGCCTATACCCTCTATTCATCCTGCCCCCTCAGCGCATTCGCTGAGCCTTTCTTCACAAAATTCCTTAGGCTATCGTATGTCTTTTTCGCCTCAATCAGCTTTCCCAGAATTTCTCTTGCTTCACTTCCTTTCTTCCTTGTAAAATTTCCCCCACTCGAGGAGTTCATCAAATCTTTTGACTCAGGGTTTGCTCCTTCATAAAACATATAGTAAATCTTTGCCTCAATCATCCTATGGTTCGGGCAGGCATCTAGCAACCCCTTAAATCGTGACCAATATTGACTCAGAGACTCATCATACTCCTGCTTGCACTCCACGATCTCCTTCTTGAGAGCGTTCGTCTTGTTCGACGGAAAGAAGTAATCTAGGAATTTCAATTTAAAGTCCCTTCATGTGCGGATAGAATCCGGGGGTAACCTTAATAACCAAGTGTTGGCTTCCCCCTTCAAGGCAAAAGGAACTGCGCGCAAGCGATAGTCCTCCTATGTTGCATCATTCGGCCTCTTCTGAATGCTACACAATTTGTTGAATTCATTTAAGAACTTGTACGGACACTAATTCCTACGCCCAGAGAACGTTGGTAGGATGTCGAGCACATTCGTCTTGATCTCAATGGACCTCTGTCGCGGATTCATAACTATAGCTTGAGCTGGCTCTCCGTCTAGATGAGCAGTGAGAGAGCCGATTTCCGAATCTAGATCGATTATGTTTGCCATGACCCCTGTTTCTTCCTCCTCTGTACTTGTTTCCGAAGACGATTTAGGATCCTCCCTTCCTGACGAGTTCCAATCCTCTTCACTTTCTGAACCAAACGGAAATGGACTTCCCGTAGATAATCCCGATCTGGTGGTGACCGTAGATGCTGAGCCCTTGACTTGCCAAGTAAACTGATCATTCCTCCACTCAGATGAGCCTCCACAGTATCTAAACCGCGAGCCTCTGCTCATAAACTGAAAATAAAGAAAGAAAAATTAAGAACTATGTACGCCAAAATTCTCTAGACACAATCACAAGTTACGCCTTCCATCCCCGGCAACGGCGCCATTTGAAACGTGGTGTCTATCGTGTGAGCGTGTGTATGATAAATTCCTAGATCAAGCTGCCAAGTCCACTGAATCCACTAAACACTAGGTCTAGGAACTCAAGGCGACACGGAGAACTCTGGCTATGGACACACAAACTCTTGCGTTTCAGAGATCCCTCAACCCGTTATACTATAGACTAGTATAGGGAAGCAAGGGGTCTATCCCACGAAGATGGACGCGCAAGAAAACATCTAGAGATTTTTGGTTAGAAAACGGCTGCTGCCACGCAAACTTTGGTTGAGGTATTCTACTTCTAGACCTAGGCACGAAATTAGACACTAGACCTAGTAAACTGTAAACAACGTGTTGTGCTTTAACATCCTTAGAACTACGGAATTTTAAACCTACTTCCTAGATAGAGCAAACGATTACCAACTATAGTTAAACAGAACACAACTAAGAATTGGGGACCAACTTCCAGAAATATCAAATACGAAATTAAAGCTGCAACTAACTAACAAAGCACCCAACTGACAACGACATGCATCACATCAACTAAATCAAACACGAAGATGGAGAAAATAGAGCATATACCGAGATTCAAACAAAATGTAAAAGTTCGGACATCGGAAACTTGCAAACAACCGGAAATAGAACAGATCTACGTATACTAGGCGGAATGAAATGAAAACACGAAAGTTAGGCATATGTCTCAATCACTCTTCAGATCCAACATCAGAAACTCAATCCACTCCGGATCCAAGCCTTCCGAACCCAAACAGCAACCAACATCAACTCCATGGTTCCCGATTCACCCAGATCTACTTCGATCAACACCAGATCCCAGCAATATCACCAAACTCGTCAACCAACACAAAACTCAAACATCCAACTCAGCAACTACAACAAACGCAAATAATGAACACCCATAATCAAAATCAGTACAACTCGTTAATGGCGGAAAACAGAAATTTCATAAACTAAAGCAATTTGACAGTAAACAGGGCCGAGCTCCGAACGGCGAAGCTCGGTGAAATTCACGACAGAAAACTAAAATGAAAGCGATTTAAATTGTTTCTTCACCCTCCACGAGGACGGTGTTACTCTGACGACTAACTAGCAACCAGTGGCCCAGAACTGGCCTACAATTTCCCCATCAGAACCCAAAAAAGTGTGTAGAAGTGAAGTGAGCTGCAAACTAATCTGTTACTGAGGTCCCCACAGAGAGGATCCCTCCAGATTGCATGCTTCCTTCCTTATATAGGTGCGGTAGGATCTTCTAGAAACCTTCGCAGAAATCTCCATTCTGCCCTTCAGCTTCACGATCCCTCTGTCTAGTTGTTTCCTCCGAATTTGCTCACTTATTCACCATAATTGCATGGTCCTTGGAATCCACCTTCTTTGTTCCTCGACCTGGTGAATTCTTCTACACACATGGCTTAAAACATGTGTTAGACCTTATAATTGTATGAATTCACCCCCTAGACCTATGCATGAAATTAGCCTTATCAACCCTCTTGAAGATCTCAAGGAACTTAGCAAACTTCTCATCCTACTTCTTCTTTTGCACCAATTGAGGAAAAAGAATTTTGACTTCTTTTGCCTTTGGTGGAACAATTGCCTCGGGTTGAACCTCGGATGGCATAATAGGTGATTCCACCCTTATCTCCTCTTCTTCTTTCTCTTTGGGCACTTCTTTAGCTTCCACCTCGGGCATAGGAGGACTCTCATAGCTCGTCCCACTTCTCAAGTAGATTTCCTTGTAATCTTTTGGATTTGGAATTGTAGTGCTTGGGAATTGTCCCGGTTGATGTATTTGTCCCATGGCTTGGGAAATTTGACTCACTTGGTGCTCTAAGGCTCCCAATCTTGTGGTGACCTCCACTACCGCGATTTCCACTTTATCAATCCTCATGGTGAAGTGTGTCATGATCCCATCAGTCTTCTCCATGAGTGCTTTCAAAAGCTCATTGGTGACATCACTCAAAGATTTTAAAGTGTCGGGTACATTGGCCGTCCCACTTGGTGCTCCAAATCCGGGAGGTGGAGTTGGTTGGGTAGCATTACTCGGATTCCCATATGAGAGGTTTGGATGCGCGTTGAAAGGTGGACGGTAGCCTTGATAATTACCACCCCCATTGTTAGGGCGATAATTGTTGAAATTTCTTTGGTTTCCCCCTTGGTTTCTGATAAGTTGTATTCTAGGCCTTGGTTACGGGTCAGTATGATGTGCTTAATTGATTATATTTGCAAAACAGTTGTTTAAAGTGTGCAGGTTAAGCATTCTAGCCAGTAGGGAAGTTTCGGAATGTTCAGGTGAAGGAGGCGCCAGCATGATCTCATACTGATCAGTATTCGTGCTAAAACGGCTTGAGATGGAGAAGACGGATAGCTGGGACGGATTACCCACAATTAAGGGCAAAGAAGTCAAATTGCAACGAGGATTTACCCTAAAATCAAGGGTAGCCTCCCTATAAAAGGAAGCCAAATTGGAGAGAGAAGGAGACAACATTCACTCATTCAACACACCATCTTTAGGTAGAAAGTTCTCTCGGTAGTTTCAGTCTTTCAGCCGTGTCCCGCTTCTTGCCTCGCCGTAGCCATGATCACTTGACGTTCAGATGTTCCCAGAATTCCAGTCATCGTCCATTCCAGCCAGCAAGATCGTAGTTTAGAGTCTCATAGTCCGGAGTGGCAAAACACTTTTACATTGCTTTCGTAGTTTTAAATTTCTCGCTTTCCTTACGTTGGATCTTGTTTACCTTTGGATATTTTCTGCTTTTGAAATACTTTGTTGAAGATCCAAACGTGTTTATGCTATGAAGTTGATTTCAGTTTCGTTTATTGTGGTGTTTCTTTATTCCCTTGCCTAGTTAGCTTAGATCTAAAGTTTCTCGGTGTTTAAAGTGCTGATTCTCTCAATTCCGTTTACGTAACAAATTTCTTTAGGATAGATAAACAAGTACTGTTTGATCGGAAAGTAGGTCGTTGCATGCAAAGCTTAGTTTTAATTTCTGAATCGTTCTTTCATGTTGACCAGTACGCAGAAGTCCAGTTTCAGTGTTTGATTTCGGATTTGATTTCTTAGTTTTGGATCTGTGTTTGTAAGTTGTTAATCTGAGTTTTTCCGTGTTGAATCTGGAATTGTTATCTAAATTTTGGAAGTGTTTGTTGAAGAAGATGATGTCTATTCCAATTTGAGGGGACCACTTACTTTTCAAGATGCTTTTGCTTTTGTCCTTCACTTTTAGTTAAGCCCTGTCAGCCCAGTCACAAAACTTCCACTACACTCTGAATATTCTGTTTAGCCCGAAATAGAAACCCGTACCTTCCAAATATTTTCTGTTACAAAATTGTCCCCCCATTCCACGTACACAGTTACATTCCAAATGTTTTCCTTACCGTCGGACCAGTAGAACACCTCCTTTAAGTTCCAGCCTAGGTAGAAACTCAACCCAGCGTGGTAGCTAACCAAATCTTCCGATTGTCACCGCGGTAGTTTAAGAACGCACCATCTCTGTGGGATTCGACCCTTACCACCACTATACTGATCAGTAGAAGTGGGTTGTGGAATCTTTGAAACCAAGGTCTAGGTTAGTTAGGATTTCTATCATGATCAGTAGGATATATCCTTGCTTGAACGACACTTACGCACCTTAGGTCCTTTCAAATGGCGCCGCTGCCGGGGATGGATAGCGTTATTTGCAATTACTGTGAGTGATACTTCGGTGTATATATTGTGCATAACCTTTCTTTTTTTTTTCTTTTCAGTTTATGAGAAGCAGTTCGGCTCCTGACCAGTGGAGGCCGAAGATACTTCAGCAAGGATCGATACTCGTAACCACTCGATCCGGGTTGTCGACGGCTTTATCTGACTTAGGTTCGAGTAGCGACGAAGAGCAATACAACATAGAAGGACCAATACCAGAGGAGATACCACTGTTGGAAGGCATTCCAGTTCTGATGGCCGCCAACGGAGATGAGGATCCAGAGATCAGTACCCTTAACGCGCATACCGAGGGAGAACCATCGCAAGCCATAGTCGTCACTCCAGGGCAAACCGCCTGCGATGTGAAGCCTCATGTGATCGCGATTCTGCCTACATACTGTGGGAAGAGCTATGAAGGGCCGTATGAGTTTCTGCATGAGTTTTGTAAAATTTGTAGGGCGCAGAGGAGACCAGCAGGAGCGAATGAGGATGATTATAGGTTGAAGGCCTTGCCATTTGTGCTCAAGGGGGAAGCCAACACCTGGTTCATGCGCCTGCCCCCCAACTCCATTGAGACTTGGGCCGATTTCAAGTCAGCATTCCTAGGCGAGTTTTTCCCGTCATCAAAGACAAGCGCGCTGAAAAGGGAAATAACTAATGTGAAGCAAGGATATGATGAACCCTTGAGCGATTATTGGGCAAGATACATGGGTCTTTTGGAATCATGTCCCAACCATCGCATGGCGGACATTGAAGTACATCATACTTTCTACGAAGGTATGAACGCGGTAACCAAGGATCTAGCAAATTCATCGTCAGGAGGAAGCTTCACACAATTACGGGTCAGCGAAGCGAAGAGAGTCCTAAGGAAGCTACTGAATGCAAAGAAAGAGTATGACCATTCAAGGGAAGGATACAACCGAGAGCGGGCTGCTGTTGTCTTGTCTACTGATCAGGAAAATAAACTGGAGCAGAAAATGGACTTGAAGATGGATGAGCTGAAGAAGTCACTTCTGAGTGCGATCGAGAAGAGCACCCCACCACCTCCCCCAACTGGGAATTACAAAGGTGCAGAACAGGGAAATCAAGGACCGAACTATGAACAGCCTAGTGACTACGTGAATATGGAACAGGTCAATGCTGCGGGGTACTTCAATTCCAGTGGGCATTGGATTCAGGGTAGACAACGGGATGCACCATGGAGGGATCATCCAAACTTTCGATGGGGAGACGGGGGCCAAAATCAGAACCAAGGACAGAACCAGTATAACCCCAATCCAAACCAAAACCCTAACCGTGGACTAGCAAACCCAGACTACCAGCCCAACTGGTCAGGAAGAAACCAACAAACCCAAAATCAAAGCCCACAAAGCCAAAACCCGAATCCTGTTTATGTACCACCCCACCAGAGAAACTTCCACAGTTTCCAAAATCAGCCAAATCATGCACCCCAACACCATCAGAACCAAAATCAGTTTCAAGCCCAGCACCAGAATCAATATCCTCAAGATCAGTACGTCCCTCCTGCCCAGTATAACCAATACCCGCCTAATCAAGGCCAGCAAAACTTTCAGAACTACCAACACCAAGGGCCGAATCATTTCCAAAATCCGAACAGGCCAAGGAGGTCCGTTGAGGACATGATGGGTGAAATGCTAGCGTCACAACAGAGCATCAAAAAAGAATTGCAATCCCATAACGAGGTCGTGCAGGGGATGCAAAATGCCCAGAAAGAACATAAGGCGAACATGGATATGATGAATAGGCAGTTAGCCCAACTGGCCAGTTCGGTGGGTGATTTGAAGGGAAATGCAGGGAAACTACCATCTACAGTCCAAATACCCGAAAAGGCAAATGTGAGTAAGGTTACGTTGAGGTCAGGAACTACTTATGACGCGCCTCAACTCAAACGACCTAGTGGAGGATCTAACGGAACGAAGATAGGAGGCGATACCGTTTCAGCGGAAGAACTAGGGAGGCCTATGCCTCAGATGCAGGATCCATTCTTCTTGGATGCTACACCAATTGCAGGAGATGAACCCGAAACCCTACTGACCAGAAAGGAACCTCATCGAGAGGAAGAGCCCAGAATGGAAGCCCAGACTCAGGAACTACCCCGGAAAGACTCCAAGAAGGTTGCTAAGGGACAAGTAGATGAGAAAAAAGGGGAGAAACCATTCCCATTCCGATTTGTTACAAAGAGGAAGAAAGAGAATCCGGTTGACTATTTGTCGATTTTTGGGAAGTTGGATGTCACCATACCATTTCTCCAAGCCGTGAAACTACCCCCCCTTGGGAAATTCATAAAGGATTTCATAGTCGGGAGAGCCCAGAAAGATGGCAAGATTATGGTGGAAGGGATAGCGTCAGCAATAGTGCAAGAGACGTTACCACCCAAGAGAGCCGACCCAGGTATGTTTACCTTACCAATAACTGTTGGAGATGTGAAGGTCGAACATGCAATGTGTGATTTGGGGGCATCTATAAATGTCATGCCATTGTCTATCTATAACCGGTTGAAGGGAGTGAGGCTGTCAAGTACTAGAGTATTGATCCAACTGGCTGATAGGTCATGCATAAGTCCGGAGGGAGTTTTAGAGGATGTATTAGTTAGAGTGCATGATTTTACATACCCTGCTGATTTTTATGTGATCAAAATGAGTGAGCATGAAGCGAGGGAGTCTGGTGGAGTCTTGTTAGGAAGACCATTTTTGAGAACGGCCAAGACGATCGTGGATATGGCTGAGGGGACTATTTGCATTGATTTTCATGGGGAGAAGTTTACCTATGATATAAATGATGCCATGAAGAAACCTATTGATTCTGAAAATCTATGCTATGTTGATGTGATTGACCCTTTAGTCCAAGATTTTCTTGAGACCGAACTATTGCAGGAGAGACTCCAGGCTTTAGATGTATATGAACAGGCTGACGTAGAAGCTGCTGCATGGTGTGATCTGATCAGTAGCCAGGGGTTGACCGATGAAGAAATTGAAGGAGCAATCAAGGTTTTTTGTCAGAAGTCGGAGTTCATAGGAGCCGCAGGGGCTCAGCTACCAGTCAGTATAGAAGAACCATCAGAAGGAGATTTAGAAAAAGGGAAAGAGTCCGAGAAAAACCCCCTAACCGAAGACACACTTCCACCCCAAGTTGAGCTGAAGAAGTTACCCTCGAATTTGAAGTATGCCTTCCTCGGAGGTGAGGACTCCTATCCAGTGATCATCAGCAGCAGCCTTACGAAGGAACAAGAAGCTAGGCTACTGACCGTGCTGAGCAAGAACAAGAAGGCGATTGGATGGAGTCTTACAGATTTAGTTGGAATTAGCCCCGACGTCTGCATGCACCATATTAGGCTGGAAGATGGAGCAAGGGCACATCGAGATGCCCAAAGGAAAGTAAACCCTAACATGCGAGAGGAAATCTTGAAGTTGTTGTCGCTAGGGATTATCTATTCAGTGCCAGACAGTGAGTGGGTCAGCCCAATCCACATGGTTCCAAAGAAGTCGGGAATCCAAGTCGTCCAAAATGAGAGGAATGAGCTGATTCCAACGAGGCTAGTCACGGGTTGGCGAATGTGCATCGATTACCGCAAGCTGAACAATGCAACAAGGAAGGATCACTTCCCTCTGCCTTTTATCGACCAGATGTTGGAGCGACTCGCTGGGAAGAAGTACTTTTGCTTCTTGGATGGGTACAGCGGATATTTCCAAATCTACGTGGATCCTGAAGACCAGGATAAGACCACCTTCACTTGCCCATTTGGAACTTATGCATACCGGCGCATGCCTTTCGGCCTATGCAACGCTCCAGGTATGTTTCAACGCTGCATGATGAGCATATTTTCTGATTTGATTGAGGATTGCATAGAGATATTCATGGATGACTTTACGGTCTACGGAGACTCGTTCGATTCTTGCCTTCATCATTTGGATATAGTTCTTGAGAGATGTCAAGCGAAGAGTTTGGTTTTGAACTTTGAGAAGTGCCATTTTATGGTCACCGAAGGGATTGTTCTGGGACACGTGGTCTCGGAAAGGGGAATCCAGGTAGATCGAGCAAAGGTGGACGTTATATCTAAATTACCATTTCCTACTGATCAGAAGGGGATTAGGGGTTTTCTGGGGCATGCCGGATTTTATCGACGATTTATTAAGGATTTCTCCAAAATCGCCCAACCCCTTACCAGGCTACTTCAAAATGACGTGGAGTTCGTTTTTGATGAGCAATGCAAGGCTGCTTTCAATCTTCTCAAGGAAAAGCTGATATCCGCACCTATCATACGGGCTCCTGACTGGGACCATCCTTTCGAAGTAATGTGCGACGCCAGCGACTTTGCGGTAGGGGCCGTGCTGGGTCAGAAGATCGATGGGAAGAGGTACGTAATTTTTTATGCGTCCAAGACTTTGAATCAAGCCCAGCGGAATTACGATACCACTGAAAAAGAGATGCTGACAGTGGTGTATTCTTTCGAGAAGTTCCGGCCGTATTTGTTGGGATCCAAGGTCATAGTATATACTGACCATGCAGCCATTAAGTATCTGATTGCCAAGAAGGAATCCAAACCACGCTTGATCCGATGGGTACTATTGTTACAAGAATTTGATTGGGAGGTGGAAGATAAGAGAGGAGTCGAGAACAAGGTGGCAGACCATTTGAGCAGAATAATGCAAGATGGAAACAGTGACGGAGTGCATGATAAGTTTCCAGAGGAACATTTATTTGAGGTGATTTTTGTGCCCAGGAAAATTGATTGGGAAGTAGTGTACAAACTTACTGGTCAGAATGATACAGCAAAAGGAAAGGAGAAGGTAGGGCAGGAGCCATGGTATGCGGACCTGGCTAACTACCTAGTAACTGGAGAACTTCCAGAAGCACCAAGTGTTACCAAGGCACAAAGAATGAAGATCAAGAGTGAAGCAAAATACTACTTTTGGGACGACCCCTACCTATGGAGGGTAGGATCCGATCAAGTGATAAGAAGGTGCATTCCTGACTGGGAGCAGCGGGATGTTCTAACCCACTGCCATTCATTAGCATGCGGAGGACATTTCGGATCCAAGAAGACGGCAAGGAAGATTATGGATAGCGGCTTTTATTGGCCAACACTCAACAAAGATGCGTACGAGTTCTGCAGAAGTTGCGAGCGTTGCCAACTGACCGGTGGAATATCTGCCCGGGACGAAATGCCGCAGGTTCCTATAATAGTTTGCGAGCTATTCGACATATGGGGAATGGATTTCATGGGGCCTTTTCCTTCGTCCTATGGCAATCTGTATATCCTAGTCGCGGTAGATTACGTCTCCAAATGGGTAGAAGCCAAGGCCACAAGTACGTGTGAAGCAAAGGAGGTGGCCAAGTTCTTAAAGAGTCATATCTTCAGCCGGTTCGGAGTTCCAAGGGCGATCATATCAGATCAAGGTACACACTTCTGTAATCGCACAATTGAAGCCTTAATGAAGAAATACGGTGTGCACCATAGACTTTCCAGCCCGTACCATCCGCAAGCCAATGGTCAAGCGGAGATCTCTAACCGTGAGATAAAGAAGATTTTGGAGAAGACTGTGAACACTTCGAGGAAAGACTGGAGTGTGAGGTTAGAGGATGCTCTCTGGGCGTATCGAACAGCCTACAAAACCCCCATAGGCATGTCCCCTTACCGGATCGTTTTTGGGAAGATGTGCCATTTACCGGTTGGGATCGAACATCGAGCATACTGGGCAGTACAGAAAGTGAATATGGATGCTACAGCCTGCGAAGAGGAAAGGAAGCTGCAGCTGCAGGAGCTTGAGGAACTTAGATTGGAGTCATTCGACTCAGCCATGTGGTACAAGGAGCGAACCAAACTGTGGCATGATCGAAATCTGAGAACTAAGGAGCTCCACGTTGGCCAGAAAGTACTACTCTTCCAGTCAAGATTGAAGCTTATGCCAGAGAAACTCAAGTCCAAATGGACAGGACCTTACATCATAACTGCACTCCGATCCAACGGGGCAGTAGAAATTTCAGGGAGTTTTCCTAACTCGGAACCTTTCATAGTAAATGGACATAGGTTGAAAATATTCAGGGAGAATAGCGAAGTGGGTGTAGTGGATGAAATTCCACTGCAAACACTTACATCGGTTTCATACTGATCAGTAAGATGGGAATTTGGAATTCCACATGGTTAGTTCCTTTTTGATAATTTTCTGCGTATACTGGCCAAGTAGGATTCCAAATTACCCAAGAAAGGTGTAAATATTGTAAATACGTAATTAGTCTTTGCATGTCAGATAATTTCTAAGAAAATCCAAAAAAATATTTTCGGGCCTTAAATTTAATTTGGAGTACACATTGACCAAGAGACTACCCATTTGGTGCTATTTCAATTCTAATTTAAGTGCCCATTTGAATTATTTCCCTTATTAGGTAGGTATCGAGAAAAGCCGAAATTTTTTAATTAAGACTTATGCAGCTTTTGCAGGGTGGCAGCGGCTGGAGTGGCGTGGAGCAGAGAGAGCAGACGTGATAGCCAATCAGGGGCCAGCATTCCTAACCGCCTTCCGTCCAAGCGTCGCGACCGGCAACTCCCTATAGCCGGTTGAAACCACCTACAACTGCTATCTCTCGCCTAAATTAAACGACCGTCCCAAACTTTATCCCTCACAAACCCTCATTTTCAAATTCCCTTTCTCAAGAGATATTATCCCATACTCTCTCAAGAAAGCGTAAATCACAAACCCTCATTTTCTTCCATTTTCTCCCAGATATCAAGACCAAATTCCACTGTTTACAAGCCCTAATTTTCAGCCATGGGGAAGAAAGCTTTTGCTACCAAAATCAAACCGCCCTCAAAGAAGGTCAGTGAGGAAAGAAACCTCGAAATACCACCACCACTAAACCCACAACGTCCCGCGCCAACACAACAAGCCCCGCCGATGGTCTCTCTGGATGCAATGACGGAGTTTCTCCGATTGCAGGATCCGAATAGGAATTGGGCAGCGGAGTTAGAGTATTTTAACCAAGGTAGAGGGCAAGGGAGCGGAGCCGGAGCAACTCATGCGGCAACCATGCCAGTAACCACTACGCAACCCTTGACCCCTATTTCATCTACATTGCCGATTCCGTCGATGATTCCCCAGGAAAGCAACCCCTCAACTGAAGCCGAAATGACAGAGACGGAAGAATTTTTTCCGACGACCCAGGAAGCCGAACTTGAGGATCTCGAGGCCATTGCGGCTTATTATGCCTCTGATGAGGAAGAAAGAGCGGAAAGGCTGAGAAGGGAGCAACAAGACCAGGAAGGGGGAGAAGGAATTGAGGAGACGCCAGAAGTGGAAGCGATTCACCAAGAAGTAATTAGGGAAGAGATCGACCTGAATAAGTCGGCCCAAAAGCGCGGCCTCATGACGGAAACGGAGTTTGAATCAATAGTGGAGGAGGTGAATCGCAGGGAAGATACTGCTCTAATGGCTGAGGGTCTAGACCTCGCATCGAGGGCAGTAGGAGAGGATGAACAAGCTTTTACAGAACCCATACCGAAGGATAAGGCATCCCAGTCAGTAGGGGAAGAGGAGAGGGAAGAACAGAGTGAAGAAAAAGGGGCAGAGCCAGTTGATACCCAAGTGGAAGCAGGGGATGATCGAATGCAAGTAGAGGAGGGGAGACCAACCGTAGACACTCAAGTGCCGGAAACTGTGGCGCCTCCCGTCTTAAAACCCCACCCAGTGAAACGGCAATTGGTCCTGAAGACGCGGGTATCTCAGCGATGCCTGGGCAAAAGAGCAGCCAGCAAGACCAAGACAAACACGGCTGAGAACCCAGTAGAGATCGAGAGCGAGGAAGAACAAGCCACTCCAACGAAGGCAGGGGGTGAACCTGCACAGCCTACTGCTCAGGAGGAAGAAACACAATATCAGCGAGAAAGAAAAAGGAAAGGAAAAGCCGTTGTGAAGAACAAGCCGAGTACCAAAAAACCGCGTACCGTGAACACAAGCATCGTGATCACTGAGGCTGACCAGAGGACCCCATCAAACCGGCAAACACAGAGTGACAGTGAATATGAGATCAGTGAAGAATCTGAATCCGATAGCGATACGACCATGGAAGATGAGGAGTACAAGGAGCAGCAACTCCCTAACGATCATCGGGAACTATTGCATCCACCTGCAGAACCACTCCGATATAAGCGTTGGACGGTGGAGCTCACAGATGACGTGGTGGAGGGGATGCAATTTTTTGACTCCAAGGAGCTCCAATCCATCTATCGCACCAAGAACGCAAAAGGCAAGAAGGTTAAGTGTGGAAAGGTAATTCATCTCCCCTCGTTAGATGAATTGAAGGTTCGGGAATCGTTTCTCGCCCTTTTCCACGAATTGGGTTTTGAATGGCTGTTAAGGAATGAGAATTTGAATGTTCCGGTCGATTTTGCCAAGGAATTTTTCGCGACCTTTCGATTCAAGGTCACAACGGATTTGGATGTAGAGTGCATCAGTTTCAGAGTATTTGGAGGAGAGATTAGGATGAATTTGATTGAATGGACTGTTCGGCTAGGGATATGCAGTTTGGAGGAGGCCATAGGGCCCGAGTGGAGAGATAGGGAGCGGGGGATTCCTCGCAGGCATGTGGACTTTGAGCCCCAGGTAGCTTGGGAAGAGCTTACTCACCCCGGGGCAGGACAGTTTCAGTCCACTATCTCCCGATCTATCCATCTCAACGATCCTAATCTACGCCTGGTTCAACTCTTCTTGGGTTACAACCTTTTAGGACAGTCGAATTCGGCAGTCCGGACATCGATGACGGAATTGTATCTTATGTGGTGTGCCAAGAGAGGCAAGAAGTTGCACTTAGGGTTCTGGACTGCATACACATGTCACCTCATCGCTACCCACCCAGCACGGAATATTTCCCTCTGCCATATATTGGGAATCTTTGTGAGAAATAATGTCACCGTTTCAGAGGACGAAGACTTAACCCCCTTGGCGATGGTGGACGCCCCAGGATTGTTTGATACCCCCTATTCGTCCGGACGAATGCGGTATACATGAGGCAAGGCGTGCCACACTTCTACGCGATGGGAGAGGAAGCTACACCCACTGCTCGGTTGGCAGCAGCTCATGAAGCACCGGCACACGACCAGAGACAAGAGGGGATGGAAAAAGCTATGGAGAAGATAGCGGAGGGAAGCAGGCAGATACGGGCAGACATGATCGGATTGGCATCGGACCAGGAACTGCGTCAAGCCAGAATGGAGAAGGAAATGGATGAAGTTAGAAAGGAGAATAAGCAATTGAAAGCAGAGATGGTCAAGCTAGCGGCAGTGATGGAAAGGATGTTGAAGAGATCTGCAGAGCAGGAGACATTGGCTCAAAAGCAAGACGCTATGGAGACGTTAGTGACTACTTTGGGAGAGGAAAATCATCGATTGATCACGGAGATGGGCCGGATGGCATCCGTGATAGATGTGTTGTTGGAAGAAGTGACCAGCCGGAAGAAAGAACAAGCTACAGGAACAAGCGGCCATGCTGGCCAGGATGTTGAACCACAAGTCCCAGAGACCGTAGTGAAGGAGCAAGAGGAAGAGAAAGCCGAGGTGCTAGCAACTGCCGAGGAGCCGGCAAAGGATGATGAGCACCAAGCTGGAATGGAGACAGACCAACCGGAGGACCAACCGATAGAACGACCTGCACCACCTGCCCCACGAAGGAGCAGGAGACTCCGATAGACCCCCCCTACTAACCAAGTTAGTTTTTCTTTTTAAGTTTCAGTTTTTCTTTTAACTTTTCGTATTGTTGTTATAAGTTGGTTTTGTTTAGGTAGTATAATTTGTGTTTGTGCGCAAACCCCACTTCAAAAAAATACTTAGCCTATTCCATAGTCTAAGTGTGAGAAGTTAAGGGTTTGTTTCTTTGGAGCATGTTTTCTTTGTTTTGTTTGTTTTGTTTTCTATGTCGCATGCATGTTAGCTCACACTTAGCCCATTGCATGGTCTAAGTGTGAGGAGTTTGTATATATGTGTTTGTGGTTATGTTTTGTTGATCTCTGTATAGGTGATAAAACCTCTCTCACTTAGCCTATTCCATAGTCTAAGTGTGAGAAGTTTTTGTTTTAGTTTTGCTGTTTGTTGTCTGTGTGCCATCGTACTGGCCATTACCTTTTCCACTTCACAGCCTTATCTGAGGGCAGACACTTGTGAAGTGAGAGGGGGGACGCAATGGCCAGTAAGATGTATGTATATATGTGTAGTCTTTGTGTTTATGCTTTTGTTTTGTTTTGTTAGGTCTAGTTTTATGTTGTTTGTGATTGGGCTTAAAACTCAACCGTCTTGAGCTGAAGGTGAGGGGAATTGAGGGAGATGGGACATGCTGGAAAACCTAAACCATCCCCGTTAGTACCTCCTAGTCAGGATAGATGAGGTGAGTATGAGAGAAAAGCCCATACTTAGAGCCAAACACGAAAGCCCTCTAAAAATGCGAGTTATAAGCCTTAAAGTGGAACCACTTCCCACATATATTGAAAAAAAAGAGAGAGGCTGCCACAATTCGCCTAGGGTGAAGTGATCACGGGTAGCAAATACTGAAGGCAGTAGGAACCCCCCCCCCCCCCCCCGTTAAAAAAAAAAAAAAAAAAAAAACCACCTTTAGAACCCTTTCTTCTTAACCTTTTATATACCCAGATAAACACCCCAGCCGACTGGGACTGTGTAAGGCATGAAACAATGGAGCTTACTGGCCAGGAAGAAGTGCGGAAAAGCAGAAACCAGCTGGGCGAAAAAGTTAGAAGAAAATCGACCAGGGAGTCATTCCCAGTCCAAAAAAAGAGAAGAGGGAATAAGGGTGGCGAAGCCACGAAGGAGCGAAAAAAATAAAAATAAAAATAAAAATAAATAAAAAAAAAGGGAACCGAGAAAATGAAGAAAATGGTCAGAAAGATTTGACCACAAAAAAGAGATGAATGAAGGAATAAGGGTGGCGAAGCCACAAGATGCTACTGACCAGTGGAGATCAAAGCCAGAAGCGCCAACTAAAGAAAGCAACTTATCAGAAGCCTAACATACACAGTTCCCCCGCATAAATAAAAATAGAAATTTTTGAACCTTATAGCCTTAGGAACATCCACCGAAAACATTACAAGCCAACAACCCCGTTACAAGCCTATAAGTCCTTCAGTAGCCGCTCGTGGAATCTAAGTCCGAAGCAATTGTGGTGAGCATAATGAGAGAATGCAGTCCTGACATTCCTGGTGAGGTATGAGCGACTGAGCGAACCTAGTGTTGGGCCAAGAGTGTGGGTGATCTTGACAAACAGATATACTGACTGGAAGAGAAAAGGGGGGCGGCAGAAGTTCAAGGCTGTCTAAGGCCGGATTGCACCTGATCCAGAGGGGAGGGATGGTTGAAAATATAGCCCGATCTATGTGTTTCAGTCTTTTATGTGTTTATGTTTCTCTGTGTTTGTTTGTGTTTTTCTTTGCGTCATAGTTTAGAGTCTAAGTTAGGTAGAGTCGGTCAGGGGAGTAACCAGGCTAGAATTTGACTTATTCTTTTCTTTGTTTGTTCTTCACGCTTGAGGACAAGCCTGTGGTAAGTGTGAGCAGTTTGATAAGTCGTATTCTAGGCCTTGGTTACGGGTCAGTATGATGTGCTTAATTGATTATATTTGCAAAACAGTTGTTTAAAGTGTGCAGGTTAAGCATTCTAGCCAGTAGGGAAGTTTCGGAATGTTCAGGTGAAGGAGGCGCCAGCATGATCTCATACTGATCAGTATTCGTGCTAAAACGGCTTGAGATGGAGAAGACGGATAGCTGGGACGGATTACCCACAATTAAGGGCAAAGAAGTCAAATTGCAACGAGGATTTACCCTAAAATCAAGGGTAGCCTCCCTATAAAAGGAAGCCAAATTGGAGAGAGAAGGAGACAACATTCACTCATTCAACACACCATCTTTAGGTAGAAAGTTCTCTCGGTAGTTTCAGTCTTTCAGCCGTGTCCCGCTTCTTGCCTCGCCGTAGCCATGATCACTTGACGTTCAGATGTTCCCAGAATTCCAGTCATCGTCCATTCCAGCCAGCAAGATCGTAGTTTAGAGTCTCATCGTCCGGAGTGGCAAAACACTTTTACATTGCTTTCGTAGTTTTAAATTTCTCGTTTTCCTTACGTTGGATCTTGTTTACCTTTGGATATTTTCTGCTTTTGAAATACTTTGTTGAAGATCCGAACGTGTTTATGCTATGAAGTTGATTTCAGTTTCGTTTATTGTGGTGTTTCTTTATTCCCTTGCCTAGTTAGCTTAGATCTAAAGTTTCTCGGTGTTTAAAGTGCTGATTCTCTCAATTCCGTTTACGTAACAAATTTCTTTAGGATAGATAAACAAGTACTGTTTGATCGGAAAGTAGGTCGTTGCATGCAAAGCTTAGTTTTAATTTCTGAATCGTTCTTTCATGTTGACCAGTATGCAGAAGTCCAGTTTCAGTGTTTGATTTCGGATTTGATTTCTTAGTTTTGGATCTGTGTTTGTAAGTTGTTAATCTGAGTTTTTCCGTGTTGAATCTGGAATTGTTATCTGAATTTTGGAAGTGTTTGTTGAAGAAGATGATGTCTATTCCAATTGGAGGGGACCACTTACTTTTCAAGATGCTTTTGCTTTTGTCCTTCACTTTTAGTTAAGCCCTGTCAGCCCAGTCACAAAACTTCCACTACACTCTGAATATTCTGTTTAGCCCGAAATAGAAACCCGTACCTTCCAAATATTTTCTGTTACAAAATTGTCCCCCCATTCCACGTACACAGTTACATTCCAAATGTTTTCCTTACCATCTGACCAGTAGAACACCTCCTTTAAGTTCCAGCCTAGGTAGAAACTCAACCCAGCGTGGTAGCTAACCAAATCTTCCGATTGTTACCGCGGTAGTTTAAGAACGCACCATCTCTGTGGGATTCGACCCTTACCACCACTATACTGATCAGTAGAAGTGGGTTGAGGAATCTTTGAAACCAAGGTCTAGGTTAGTTAGGATTTCTATCCTGATCAGTAGGATATATCCTTGCTTGAACGACACTTACGCACCTTAGGTCCTTTCAGTTTCCTCCTTGATGGATGTAATTCACATCTTCAACGGTCGGTTGAGGTTCTCCCATGGGTACCACCCCCACACTAAGCCTATCCACCTTTTGATTCAACATTATCATTTGTTGGGTGAGAAGATTAAAGGCATCTGCATCCACGACCGAAGCTACCGACATTGAGCCATCTCGGCCCGAACTCCAACCCTTGCTAGTATAGGCAAACCTTTTAAGCATCGTCTTGCACTCATCGACCCCCTTGTCCAAGAAATCATCCCCCCGAGCCAAAGTCTAATTGACTCTTGATAAAATCCGAGCATCCATTGTAGAAGAGGCTCACTTGATGGCCCGGAGATAGCCCATGGTTGGGGCACTTTTTCAACAAAGCATTGAATCTTTCCCATGCTTCAAACATGGACTCTTGGCTCTTCATACTAAAGTGAGAGATCTCCGCTTGAAGGTTGAGAGTGGAGCTAAGAGAGAAGAACCTATCCAAGAACGTTTGGGCTAAGTCGTCCCAACTTGTAACCGAGCCCGGCTCAAGGTTATCAAACCAATCTCTAGCATATCCCGGTAATGAGAATGGGAATAGCCTAAGCTTGATTGTATCGTCGGGAACCCCATTAAGCTTTGTTGTATTGGCAATCTCCAAGAATTTAGCTAAGTGCCTATTAGGATCCTCCGTGGGCCTTCCCGAGAAAACACGTTGCTCTACAAATTGAATCAATGTCGTCTTCAACTCAAAATTATTGGCATTCACCCTTATATCATAAAGTGAAATTGTGATATTGACATTCCCAAGTGCATCTCTAACCGGTGCCTGTCGCCTCCTTTCCTCCTTTCTTTCCCTTCTCATCCCCGCCATTTCTTGTTGTAGTTGGAGAATGATTTGGTCTTGATTCAATGGAGGTGGAGGTGGAGGGGGAACTCCCTCATTGTTTCCATGTGGATTTTTCATTGGCTCAACTAGATGTTGAGCTCGTGCTCTCCTCCTTTGTCCTCTTCTCCTTTTATTGGTGGCTTCTATTTCCAAGTCAATCGGCTCAAGGGGTAGACGCCTTGAGCGCGTGAGCATACCCACCTACACAACACAAGAGAAGAACTAAAGGAAGTTAGAACTAAACAAGAAAATTAAACTAAATAAAGCAAGTAAAATGTCTAAACTAGTATTCTCTATCTTATCACAATATCAAACACAAAGCAAATTTAGTCCCGGCAACGGCGCCAAAAACTTGACTCATGCTAATTTTGCATTAAAAAGCGTCATCCACAAGTGTACGGGCTAAATAGCATATGGCAAGCTAAAATTATCGATCCCCGAAGACTAAAAATCGGTTTGAGTATTACGATGCAACTTTGAATACTATTTAGACTACTAAAAGGGGGTTTTTGGTTTTCTATAACTAAGATCAAATAACAATTAATCAAGTAAAGACAAATAACTAAGCAAGACAAACAAATGATGGTTTTTCACTCAAATTTGGAAAGGTAGGGATATGGATCCGTTAGTATGGATCACGTGTTTCATCTATTAGTTCTCATGTGTGGCTAGGAAGGTTGGGTTAATTGTTTAGACCTCCTCTCGGGTGCATCTAACTCGTGGATTAATCCCTAATGTAGGAGTCTCCTCCATACACTTCAAGATTAACTCCCTAGAACAACGGACCCAAGTCCTCTCTCTAGCTCATGCATCTCTCAATTAATGTAACGCACGTAGTTGTTGATTACCTAACCATTCTAATCATGCATCTCTCAATGTCATTAATTAGAACAAGTTATATCAAATTGTTAGCTAGGCAATTGGATAATAAGAGCTCAATAATCAACAAAAACCAACACAAGATATAGATAGCATAAATCAAGGATCAACTCATGGATTCCATACAAACATCACCACATCCCTAAGGAAAATCTAGCTACTCATGTTCAAAGATGAAAGAAAAGGAAAAACAAAGCAAATGAAATAAAACATGGATAGAAATTGGAAACTAGAACTCCCTATGGTAGAAATGATGGCGGAGAGTCTTCTCCTTCAATCTCTTGAGAGGGGAAGCTCCTAAGCCTTCAAATCCTCTTCAAAACCGTGCTCTCTTACTCAGAATCACCGTGTGTGCGTTAGAGCTCAAATGTGTGAAGTCCCCTATTATACTCAGAGTGAAAATCAGGATTAAATGGGTACTTATTCAAAACACCCGGCCGGGTGATCTGTAAGTGGCGAAACACCTCGCCGGGTCTTCTCTCTGGAGTCAGCCTCGTTCGCTTTGTTTTGCCCGTTTTAACCTGTTTTCACTTCAAACTCCAACAAACTCATTACATCATCTAATTGATGACTAAATGGGTGAAAACCTATAATAAACACCTTAATTCACCAAAAATATGGGTTAATCACCTCTAAAACCATCCTAAACTATGAGTTTGTTAGTCATATGTGGCTACCAATAATGTATCGTGGAAAATATCGGCGTCGTGATTAACCTGTAATGAAAATGAAGAATTTAATATTGGTGCTGCTCAACTTTGTCCCTATCAAAGATTAAATGTTTCTGCATCCCTCCCTGGGCGTGTAATAATTATCTATATAATGGTTCATTAAATAAAAACACAGGACTAAATTAAAGTACTTATATACTGCACTGAACATATAAAATTATTTCATATTTAATTTAAATATATTCAAAATATATACTATAAAAACTTCATTGCCTTTGGATTCAAACCCATACTTACATTATCTATTAAGGAGATGTCTCCACCTTAGATAGATCACCGTGATCCAATAATTAAAAATGGTTTTAACATTCTAACCATAAGAAATATCTCAATCTATATCCATAGATGTATAATTAATCTAGATTTTAAAAAGCGTCAAATGATTAGGACATAATTATTTGTTAAATAAGAAATTTGATTGGGATCGAACATGCTTATCCAAACTAACTGCTATTTTCCAAACCTAATTCTCGGAATTTGACAGGCAAACTGTCCGTTTGTCTCATCTCTCATAGTTGTTGAACCATTGACCTCATACTCGTAGTTTGGATCATAATAATATACAGCCAATATTTTGGATTTTTGTGGTTGGAACATGTGCGCCATCATATCGATTTCATTAAACTAAGAAAATACTTCGTAAACTATATCCCGTTTGCTTTCTATAATTATTGATAGATCAAATAACAATACAAGCTAGTGGAAAATAGATGATTGTTATTGTACCATGTTAGAACTTCAAAACACTTCTTTAAGTAGTACTATTACGTAATGTTATAAGAGTGTTAAATTTTTATTGAATAATTCTAATTAAATATAAAGCATATACATACAATGTTTTGTACTACTAGTAAATACCTTCGTACCAATAACTTATACTGACTTTTGGACATGCTAGAATCATAAATAGATCTTTGTAACGAAGGCATGCGGTCGGCAGCAATAACCCCTGTTACGGGGTCGGGTCGGGTCGGGTGTCTCTGAGGTGTGACACACGGCATGGGGAGGGTCCGGCGCCGGGAGCAGTATGCATTGTGGGCCTTTGAGCATGACCACAAGAACATTTTTTTGTTATTTCAAAATTATATTCTGAATATGTGATTTTAATAGTTTTTTATTTTCCAAATTATTTAAGCCTCTTGAATTGGGAAAGTTGATTTCTTTAAATTAATTAAATCGGAAGACTTTGTTGATTAAAAATTTATATCAATAGACTAATTAATCATGAAAATTTTGAAAATTTACTTAAATCAAGTCGAAGAAATGTAATTTTACAAATACTTAAATTTCATAATATTATATCTTCAATTTATTTTCTTACAATATATTTTTTGAGATATATTTCCTGGTGTGACTAGAATTAGAATGTTCTATTTCTATCTTCAAATGGAAGTTTTCTCTCATTATAAAAGCATCATAAATATTCTATAATGAAATCTCTAGTTTGACATCAGATTTAAATGTAGAGAACATTTTATCTAACTTGGTACACAGTCCATTGTGTTCATTTTTTTTAGATTTGTTATTATCTGTATCTATTTCTCAATACCACCCGCAAAAACTATGGCATCTGATATTAGACTTGAGGAAGTTGGATTCTATTTTTATTGCAAAATGAGGTATTAGAATTTAGACTAAAATTTAAAATTGGTATCGTATTGTAAAAAAATGGGTTACAAGTACACTAGTATAATTTTGTCCTTACTGAATAAGTATTTCTGTAAAAAAAATAAAAAACAACAACATTTTAACCTATTTGATGAGTGAAATATGGACCAAAACATATTACTATTATCTAAGACCAAAAGCTAACACATTAATTGTTTAGACCAAATAAGTTTTTGTGTAGATGCACGAGATCAATTTTGGAGAATAAAATGCAGTTCACCATTAATTTTGACGAAACCATTTAATGCAGACCAAAAACATATATACTAGTATTATTTAGAACTAAATGTATGACCAAAATGATTTTTGAACCAATGTATGGAACCAGTTTTAGGACGAATTTAACCATAATTATCAAAAGTGAAAAGTGTGAAGTTAGTCTTGTTTTGGGATATGATGCAAAAGTAGTATTTCTGCATAAATTTAGGGATAGTGATAATGGTAATACTATTATCTACATACGTGAAGAAGGTAGTTTTAGACAGAGATGATTGGAGCAAAAAGAGAAGGAATAGAATGGTTAGGCATCATCAGTGTGAGTGACGTCTTGGATGAGGGCGGATCTCATGTCGTGCGAGGGGCGCCAGTGGCGCTTCCTCTGGTTGATGAACCAGTTGTTGATCTGCTGCTGCTCCAGCCCCGTCATCTCCGACAGCCTCTTCTTCTCTTCTTCCTTTTTATAGTTATAGTAGTTATTAGTTATAACAAAACCACAACACAAGACCTTCTCAATATATATATATATATATGAAGATATATGGAGAGATAATGAATACGTACGGTAGGGTAAGGCCACCTATAGTGTGTGTTCCACCACTCCAACAAAGCAGAAATAGCATCCTTTGGCAGTTTACCCTTTTTCTTCTTCTTCAACATCTCTTTCCTCAAATTGCTTACAAACCCGCTGTACTTCCGCATTAGCATCTCTTTCAACTCGTGATCGCCTGACTCTAGCATGCTTCCACATCCTTCCACCACTTCTCCGCAGCTTTTATCCTCATCTGTGCATGCATATATATACTAAAATTTTTACTTTCACAAATATAAAAAACTCGTAACTCCGCAGGTGTTGAGTTAAGGGTCTCTCAAATATTGAAATCTGAAACTCTGAAGTGAAACCATTATTATTATTGGAAAGCGATCTGTATAACATGGGGTGGTCATTTTTGTTTTCTTAGTTTAAATACTGTACTAGTTTTAAATCGTGTGATGAATACTGATATTTAAAATAAAATCAAACAGTAAAAATACTGTTTTAACTAACTAGTAAACCACAAATTATTAATGATTCTTTTCTCATATATCTTGGGGTGACTCCAAACCCAGACATAATAGATACTCCGTACAATAGAAATGTCTTACTAACCAAGTTATCAGGGGTGACTCCAAACCCCAACATAATAGATAACATAGCAATAGAAATGTCTTATTACTAACTAAGTTATACTCCCTCTTTCCCATAAAAAAAATTTATTTTTCTATATTGATCCGTCCTATAAAAATAGCCCATTTTCTATTTTTGGAAAGCATATTCCCTCTTATAAGATTGCCCCATTCTCTACTAACAATAATTCAATTACTTTTTTTTCATATCTCTTACTTTATCAATTTCATATTAAAACTCACGCCGTCCCCAAGTCTCTATTTTTATGGGACGAGGAAGTACCAGTTAGCATTATACATAACTCTCTTGTTCAGTTATTTCATTTCTTAGTTAGTATACATGTTAATTAGTGAGAGGCCTGGCAAAGTTAAACTAATCCATCTATAACGTACCCACAAGTACATATTAAGGTTGAATTACCAAAGAAAGGAGTAGTAAAAAAAAATAAGCCTCAGAATATATTTTTCTTGCAACATAGATAAATAAAATTATACACAACATTTCTATGGCAATATATATGTAACTTAATCAGCATATACACCATACAATCTCCAAGGAAAAATATATATAAAAGTTAAATTAATGAGTATATTCCAAAACACTGTAGAGCTCAGGGCTCAGAGACACATTTCCAAAGGTTCTTCCAACACGCACTGAAAAGGTTGTATATATGCGAGAGAAAAAGACAAGAGATCTAAGTAACAACCCCCTCCACTCAATCTTATACTCGTACGTTATAAATTTGATTATTTCATAAACAACTACACATGACAAGTCCTGACACTTATCCTCAGAATGAATGAATTAGTCAAATATATAGTAAATACAAAAAATCACAAATTTAACATGAGTACTGTGAAACAGTAACTACTACTGAAGAAGTTGTAGTAGAAGCATTAATTAATCGCTTATTAATTCCACACACGTACATCAAATTAAAATGATGTACAGTAGAAGAGAAGATTAAAGATAGAGAGACGTACGAGTAGAATGAATAGTAGTTGAAGGTAGGTTTTGGTTGCAGAGATGAGTGAGCTGAGATCCAATGCTGCTTAAGAAACTCCTCGCCTCATCGAATGGCTTCGACAACTCCTCCTTATATTTGCGTAGAGACTCGCAGTATGATCTCTTCATTCACACCACCATGCATTGCATCATCACATCACATATTTTATGAAGAAATCAAATTAATGAAATTGTAATTTGTGTTTAATTACCATAAAGGAATCGAGTTCAGGGTCTGTTCCAAAGTGAGTGGCCAAAAAGATGGGATTGCTATCTCCGCGGATTTGTTCAAGAAGAGAGGCCATTTCAGGAGGTGCACCTACCTTGGTGCAGTCGATGTAGGAGGAGAGCAAGGTGGGATAAAGTGGGTGATTAGCAATCCGAGCCTTGATTAGGTCTTGATCTCCATCAAAATCAGTGTGGTATGAATAATGGAAGGAGGTGTATAGCTGCTCATCATCCATCCCTATCCACACAATGCCTGCGTGTGTGTGTGTAGAATTTAAAGGCACAGGCGAAGAAACAGTGAATCTTAGGTAATTTATGTTCAGCACCAAAGGGGGGAGTAGACAAAGGTTTGGGGAAAGAGAGAGAGAGAGGGCAGGTTTTTGGAAATGGAAATTGAAGGAGGTAGGTAGGTATGTATGTATGTATGTATTTTATTCAGTGCCAAAAACAAAGGGATTGGAGGGAGGTGAATAATGATTAAAAACACCTGTAGGGAGGAAGGTTCAGAGATGGAGTCATGTTGTATATGTGATGTGCAAAGAGTGGACAGCGATTGAGAGAGAGAGAGAGAGAGGTGACATGACTTATGGCTACTTTTCGATACGCGATTGGTCCAATCTATGTACTACTCGCTATTGTCTGGTCACATACATATACTACGCCTACCTATATACCAATTCCAATTTCCTTGGGAACTATGCATCCATTTTCGTGCCCATGCCCATGCCCAATAAAGCTGCCACTGCTGATCTCCCGCCCTTCGGCTAGAGCGTGCCGATTGATGCCCTATCAGAGCTATTGCCGAGACAATGCTGATCGCAGTCGATATGAATTTTTTTTTTTCATTTTTAAACTCTTTAGTACATCATTTTTTACTCTATTTTATCACTGACACACTATTTATTAGTGCTAAAAATACCTGTAAGTTTACATGGTAGATCTAGTATAACTAAAGGTCAGTACCGGGATATCGAACACATGAAATAAGATTGCAACTGGCTATCATATACTAAGCGTCATATACTACTATTTAAAGACACAAATGTTTTTTTGGTTTGATTTTATTAAACTAGACTGAAAAATAAACAAATAAAAAAAAGAAAGCATATAAACAATGATACAAAGCAGGCATAGGAATGTAGAATATTAGGATTCAAAACACAATCGACTTTCTTAAATTACGGTCTCTAGAGTTATTAAGTCGGTCACTTAACTGTATTAAACCCTCTCCCGATGTGAGAAATCCGTAGATTAGGTGTTGAAATCAAAGTCCCCTTTAAATCTCTAACATCTAACTCCTAAAAGATCGTTAAGACCAATGACCTTACGTAAAACTTCAACTCTCCCGAGTTCTATTGAATTAAAGTGTTAATTATCCATTTTCCAAGTCAACTATTTCGTCTCCCGGATACTCTAATCAACTCTAACATGTATTCAAGAGGTAGCTAATCAATTGAATATAGAAAGCGCAATGATAAATCATATAACTACAAGAGCTAACAAGGAAAATCAATCGAATATCTTCACCAAAAATTCCACGATTGATGTTTAACTCATAGACATGTAAAAACTACAAATAAAGTACGAGACATGAAAGAAATTGATAAAACTCAAGGTTGAATCTTCAATCTTCAGTCTTCTCTTGCCTGGATCTGCAGAACTCCGCTCCAATGGAAGATGGATGAATTTAAGGGTGGAATATGGAATGGAAGAAGAGTAGAGAGGGAGAAGGATTGGAGGCTCTGAGATAAAGATTATGAATTAGCTTCAGAGGTATTTATAGGCAGGAAAAAGGTTTATTTTTGATAAATTTCGTGCCCTACAAGAAATAGGAGAGATTTGGCTCTACAATATAATAATTTCTTTTCTTCCATGAATTTCCGCATAAATTCCCGTCAGCTTTGACTACACTGCGCAACGTTCGTAGAATTGTCATAACTTTCTCCACAGAACTTCGGTTGAGACATGCAAGATATCCACGCGAAGCTCTTTCAAAGACAAAGAGAATGATATGTAGTAAGCACTGACTGGACTTCAAAATCGCTGGCAGAATGGGCTCGAACAGAGGCTGCTGCACTTTGGTCTTTTTTCACCTTTTCTATCTTTTATCAACAAACACGTCAAAAATACCAAATGTATAACATATGCAATTTAATAACATAATTTGCATGATTGACATTTAAAACAAGTCAAATCTAGTTCTTAAAAACATGCAAAATATGTGTTTGTCAACTCCCCCAAACTTAATTATTTGTTTGTCCTCAAACAAAACAAGAGAAAAAACTACTAAAGAAACACGGATGCTAAGAACTAGAATTCATAGTTGCCTCAAAAATTGTAACAAGAAATAAAGAGTTTGACAAGAATACAAATCAAATCAAGCAAAGCTTATTAGTGTAGTTTCATTACTAGCTCGTTGATCACCTTGAAGTACATGCGCTCACAAGTGTTTAGAAGTGTGTTTATCACCCACTCTCAAAGTGTATAAGGTAAAGAATATATGCTCTCAGATCATGCAACATGCAAAGTTTACCATAGGCTTGCTCGATGCCTAATCCCTCTGCTACTTTATGTGATTAAAATCAAAAATTCGAAAGGTCTTTATTTTCGGTTATAATGTAGGCTTTTTGGTAAGGTGAAGAAATATGACTAAAAAGTTACTAATCCCAAACATAGCAAAAGTGATCAATTTCTACTACATCAAACATACCACCGCACCAACAATTCGAATCTCAGTAAATTCTATACTTTGTCTAAATTTCTTCTCACTTCCCAAATTCCTTTGATTTTTTTTCTTTTCATTTTTTTTGTACATCTTTTCTTTTTTTTCTTTCTATGCACAACCAATTATCGCATTCAAACCACCGATGTCTATGCACTTTTCATAAGTAAGCACACTACTTTTCTTTCTACCTTATCTCTCCAACTCTTTTCACAAAATATAAACTAAAATTCACCAAGAGTGTATGGATATTCCCTTTTTTTTAGCTTCCAAAGAAAAAGGCTTTAAAGGCTCAAAGTGGCTAGCTAGGGAAAAATATTTTGAATAAGGTCATAAATTTGGATATATAAAGTAGCTAAGAAGGATGGCCTAACGTCCTCTTTTAACATTTAAACACTATGTAAAATTAGACAGACTAGGAGCAAGTTCTAGAAATAAATACATGAATGCAGATAAATCACACAAGAAATAAAATTATGGCTCAAGTCTTACAAGGTACGTGATACGATTATTATTATTATTATTTAGTTAGTTAGTTAATTATAGATTTGCATATCTTTTTCATATCTTCTGTCTTGCTCATTAAGTTAGTATCCACTATTATAAATAGTGGACATTGTTATTCATATTATTCATTCAATAAAAATCAATTATCCTTCTATTTTATTTTCTCTTACTCTCTTTCCTTTCAAACGTGCAAAACGCACAAAATCATAATTTTGACGCCGGATTGATCGACGGGCAAAAGCTCCCGCGACGTTCGATGCAAAATCTACGAGTTAAGGAACTTCATCCTTAACAATTGGTGCTTTCATCGTGATCTCTTCCTCCGAATCGCTGTCTACATGTCGTACAGCTACACCGGATATCAACTCCGGCAGACGGATTACCACCCATGGCAGCCCGTATCTCAACCTCTGCTCCATCCGATCAGAGCGTTAGATCAACAACCATCATATCCATATCCATAGGATGGGAGACTCCACCCACAACACCATCCCTACCAAGCCCGTCAACCCACTTCCTGGGACCCACCATCATCCTACGAGCCAGATTTGTACTCGCCACCACCCTCTTGTTGGGACCCGCCAAGGTTGTGCACGCAGCATGGATACTCTCAGCCTCATCAACCGCCTCAGCAGCCACACCACACCGCGCTCAGACAGCCCACTTGCTGGGACCCGCCATGGGTGCGCACGCAGCAGAGTTCTTCGACCTATGATCAACCGTCGTTGTTATATCCGCAACCTCCCGATCAACCGGATTGGCAATGTCTCCCAACGACTAATGATGTCGGCCATATGGAGCCTCTCGACATGCCACGTGATCCAGTGACACCGGAGTCTGAACCGAGCCTAACGGTGGCTGACTTGGCTTCACAGCTCGAGCGTTTGACTGCTATTGTCAGGGAATTGGGGTCTCAGATGGATTCACGTGAACTTTGCCTGGGTGATCCACACGCCGCAATGAGGCCGACGAGCCATCTCCGCACAGCCGCCCCATTGGCCGCTACAACTGTTGTCTCGTCCACGAATCTGCCCCCGCCAGCTCCTTCGTGCAGCCCCGATATCAATGGAGATGAGGGCGAATTGTTAGACGATGACCCACTCCCACTAGCCGTGATATCTCAGTCGGGCGACTCCAATACCATTCCAACATCGATCCCTCATGTTGTACTTGTTTTCCCCGGTTCTATAAAATTGGGGATTTCAGAGGGTGTGAAACGCGACTGCTTTAGTTCTTCTCTCGGCAAGAGTAGAGTTACAGAGAAATTTCACAATTTGGATGATATAGGTTTTAATGATGGTGCGAATCCAATTGATGGTGATGTTGCAAGAATGAATCATCGACCAAGATCGCTTGACGGTGATAAACGGTGGATTCCTCCGGGCAAGGACACGTCGTGTTTGAGCATTCTGGGACGCGTGGACAAGCTTCCCATTTTAACGATGAATTTTGGCAACCACAATAGTCATCCTTTGATGATTTTTTATGGAGGTGATGCAGGGAGACGCTCAACTATTCGGTGTATGTTTGACCCAGGAGGATTCCTCGACACTCATTGTTGCTTCATGATGCTCACCTTGAGGACAAGGTGGATTTCAACCGTGGGGGAGTTGATACGATTATTATTATTATTATTTAGTTAGTTAGTTAATTATAGATTTGCATATCTTTTTCATATCTTCTGTCTTGCTCATTAAGTTAGTATCCACTATTATAAATAGTGGACATTGTTATTCATATTATTCATTCATGATACCGACATGACATGAGGAGAATGGACGGGCAGATTTATAGTCCACTATTGTGACAGTGCACTCCTAAATCAACCCAAAGCTTTTAATGTTTTCATACGTCTCTTTTTAATGGGTTTGTGTTTCTTTCCCTACTCTTCCTTCCTTCTTCTTTGGACCCCAATCAACTCAAGGCTCTTCATGTCGAGCACTCGGATCACATCACTTAATCAAGCAACTTGCATGCAGAGCAGATTAATGTGTGTAGTTTTCAAAATTTAAATTTAAATTTTGAATTATTTACTTATTTAAATTATAAATATTACTGTTTAAATAATACCTCCTCCGTCCATAAAAAATAGGCACATTAGTGGGCGACATGAGTTTTAATGTAAATTTTATAAAATATGAAAGAGAAAGAGATAAAGTGTGTAAAGTATGAGAGGAAAAGAAAAATGTGGATAAAGTAGAAGAAAAAAAAGTTAAAAAATGAGTAATAAATTGAAATTAATTTTCCATTTTTAATATGAGACTAATTATGATAGACGGGGAAAAGTGGAAAGATGAGACTATTCTTTATGGACATGAGTGAGTATATGAAATTAAAGATTAATAAAGATGTTAAATTAAAAAAAGTAGAAGTATTGATAAAGTTTTATGGTTTGAGATACCAACGAAACATGAGAATAGTAGAGCTTATTTGAAAATAAATGGATGCGAATAAGAAACCCCTGAACGGGTAGGAACATTACTCGATTTGTGATATAGACATAGCTCAATCTTATTGTAGATTACACAATCAAAACACCTTGTCATTTTTTGATTACATTGTAGTTTATTTTTAATTTGTTTTTCGTCATTTTAGAAAAAAACGAACTAAAACTGACATTTGTATTTTCTAAAATGAACTAAAAATGACCTCTGTGTACCTACAAACGATAGTTCTGCATTCTACAATAAAATGTGGTTTAATTTTTATTATAATCCTTTTCCCATATATTATTCCTTTCTTCCAAAATCCTTAAGTAATTTAGAGATTGATTGTGGGATTAAGGTCGAAATAGTCCAACCATAATTTTCATTGTCCAACTCCATTATCGATAGAATTTCATGTACCATCAAAATGACATGGATAGTGACTTACAAGAGTGTATATACCCGCTGATAACGACAAAACGTGTCTCACATTTTTGTTCCAATCCAAAAAATAAAAGAAAATTCCAAAGAGTCGGTTCATGGATGCCCGCCTAGAGAAGGGTTAAATTTTGAAATTTGAAGTCAATAATTGTTTGAGATAGAGAATATTCTAATAATGAAGACTCATGATATTTGCACCATGAAGTTTACCCATTTGATTAATACATCGACTGTACACATCAACCAAATCTAACACAAATCAGTGTATTCGAATTTAATATAATGCGTTTACACACAGGCTTGTATGCATTGAGATCACATCGTTAAACTTCTGTCACATTCGTCATTCTACTCGAACGCGATCAACGACAAAATGTGAACCAAGCCCCGATATACGACAGGATGGACTTCAAGGTGTAGAAAGCAGATGCTCATCACTGGCTTATGCCATATTTTGGGCGCAAATTACCAAGGATCTCCGCGTATTCTGCACTTCCCTTACAGAAGACTTCGTTCCATATCTTCGAAAGATCTGTTTCAAATAATCATGAGTCTGTCAAATGTATTGCAGTAAGACTGCATCAAGCGCTACTTTACTAGTTTTCGTTAATTTATTAGTTCCATACAGCATCATGACGAAACAAATCTTGTATTTAAAAGATAAATGACATACCATCCTTATCAGCCGGTGAAAGGCACATGATGATCATATCAAATCTTGGGATTTTGGAAAAACTTTGCAAGTATTCAATGCCTAATGCCATATCTTCCCTATAGTCAAAAATTAAAACAATATCCATGTTATTATTGAATAAAAGGAGAGCTTCCACCTTGTATTACTGAGAGGTTAGCATCTTACATATAAAAGGTGGCAATGCACCGAATGACGTCAATTAGTATTGGAGCTGACAATGCATGCTTAAACAACCCAGGCAATGCAGTTGGCGAAGTAACCTGGTTAACGGGGTCGCAAGCTTAAGCTCAGGACTAAAAGAAAGCTTTCGGAAATAATGAAAAGAAATTTCACACCTTCAATAAGCGAGCCTGTAACTCACGATCACCAGACAGTCCTCGCCAAGATACCTCAAATTGATAAGCTGAAGTTGGTGCAGCAATGTTTTTTGCAGCTTCGGCCTTTGCCAGAGCAGCTGCTTTTGCAGCAAGCTCTTGCACAGATGCTCTCAGCTCCAGCTTGTTTTGGACTTTCCCCTGTGAAAAGTTTGAATGAGGAGCAGTGACTAAGAGTCATAGCAGGGCACGTAATATTGACACTGCAGCGACATTGTACAAAGAGTTGAGCATGCAATACAAAAGTATTTACTCAATAAATGCTGTGAACAGCAACTAACAAATATTATCATGACAAGCTTTTCTTTTGTCTTTAACTGTAGTACCATTATGTTGTAATGTTTAAGTTTTAAAGCATAAAGACATTTTTGAAACTATCACTTTCTTTCAGATATCGGACTGAGGTTATACAAAAACAGGGCTTCTCTAATTAGGCCTTATTTTTCTGACAGTATTTTCTTACACCCACATTCCATTAAGAGTGAAATGAAGTATGCTCGAAACCGCACATCAATTAATGAAGAAGGTAAAATCAGAAACAAAAAACTCCTGATTTTTTGCTATATCAGGGGGAAAAAAAGAATGTCCTTTTCCACCACTATTGTCCACTAGATTCCACCAAATGCAAAAGGATACGGCAATGTTGTTCTCAATAACATGCAAATATTCAGCATAAAAATTGATGAATGAAAATCTTAAAGCATATGCAAAAACTTATTGCAAAAGATTGAAATTTTCATGAAAGCAAAACCTCATCTTCAAACCTTAGCGCACTCTGAGGCAGCTCCAGTATGAGATCCGTTACGTAGAATACTGTTTTCTTTGTTCTCCGCAGATGCCTGACTTGAAACTTCTTTAATATTAGCCTGCCAAACAAGTTTCAGAGGCAAATACAGCTTCAGCAAAGTCTACTAACTACCAGGGTAGAATATCCAAATGTATTCTATCCCCACATCCAAGTACAATATATACCACATCAGCATATTGTATACAATGACCTAAGCAGCTAGCTGGAACTTACATGAAATATAGGTATCCTTTGCTCAGAATCTTTAAATAGTATATCAATATAAAAACAAAATTGAAAATTATTACGGTTGAGTTCAAACCTTGGAATCATCTTCAACAAACTTAGGCACTCTTCTAGCAGGGGAACTTGTTGCAGATTTCTTCTTGTCCATCCCTACTTTCTCTTGGAGTGCTCCGTTTGATGGTCCTGCTACTATTGCCCCAGATGCCTTCTTCAGAATCTCCTAAAGTTGAAAACACAACAAAAAGGTAAATAACCAAAGAACAAGGAAAACGGAAAGTAGCGAGATGTATACTCCAGAAGTAAACTGATAATCTTAAAGTACCACATTTATATTTTCATATTTGTATATGTGGTACTACAACATACACGTATTGATTGATGACCATTATTCCGATGGGCAGATTTTACTTGATAATGGTTTAGATGAGTATGCTTCTCAATCATACTCAAACATGGTCAAATAAAACATAACAAAATTAATTGAAAAACAACACGAGGAACTACAAAGTACTTGTACAATTATTGGCAAACTTTAGCATTACGAGTTCAAAATTTCAAAACCCGGCAGGCCATAAGTACAATATCACTCGAATGTTCAATAGGGGTTAACTGAAAAGGAATAATAAACCTAGCTTGTTCTGAAATCTTTTGCTTCCATCAGTTTAGGACTATATTTTCTGAGCTTGCTCTTATGGCTAGTACTCATGGTACACAAAGATCAGCCTATCACCTGCTGCATTGGCTTTTTACCAGATAACATAGCACCAAGTCTTGTTCACTTAATAGCCACTGTAGGCAATATTTATCATGATTCATGAAAACCTCAAATTGACACAATGAATACACGAAATTACGCTACTTAACACATTGGGTACTACTTATAAATAACATCCGTACTTAATACGAGTCTCAAAAGTGTGCTCATATATGACAGCCAGCATCTGAGCAATATTACAATGTCAGCAAAATAATAAATCTACCTTTTCAAGCAAAGCTTTGCATTCCGCATACTGTTTCTTGATCTCTTGGTTTTGTGGTTCCAACCTTAGAGCAAATTCAACATCTATGTTTCACTACAAAAGGGTCAGTTACATATAAGGGAGCAAAGATCATTAGAGTAAAAAAATGAAGATTATACCATCAATAGACTCCTTGAGTTTCCCGAGTTCTTTTCTAGCAGTTGATCGCCGAGAGTATGCTTTTATGTAGCGATCATCTAAATTCAAAGCTTCAGTGCAATCATTTTCGGCATCCAAGAATCTATTGCCAGATAAAAAGGCCACACTTTTAATGGGGGAATCTATGGACTTAAACAAACTTCAACATAAACTAAAGTACCTCTTAACTTTGATGTATGACATTGCCCTGTTTGCATAAGCAACTGCAGTTGGGGATAGTGCAATGCTACGAGAGTAGCAGTCTATTGCTTCATTGAATTTCTTCTGCTTAAAAAAATCATTACCCTAAAAACCAAAATAGAAAGGAGCAAATAAATAACTCAGGAGCACAATGCTATTAATAAAAGCATGACGGATCAAGAGAAAGATCATACCAATTCTTTCTCAGAATTAGCATCAACAACACCCTCCTCAAATGAGACTCCGCTTGGTAGTCGACTAAGTGCCTCATATTTTTTTACATAATCATGCTGTCCCATGGTATCCTTATTGTCAAAAGAGGATGTTTTAACCCTTGTCTGTCTTCCGTTAACTCTAGTGTTATCAGAAAGTCGACTAGAATTATTTTGACTTGACTGACTTGGAGGATCACGATCCTTTTTAAAGATACAAGAAAAGAGCATGAAAGATAGTTAAAGAGTATACTCAAGTAATGTGTGGTCAAGGACAATGTGAGTTGTGACATGAGATAAAATCTATTTTAACTATAAAGTCCAGACATTTAGGTACATCTCGAACAGATTTGTCTGCGATATTTAAATCTTGAATATGTTACAAGAATACATATGCTCATCTTATTGATCTTAGACTCATATTAGCATTAACAATCCTAGCAGCCAGATCCCAAACAAGCTAGGAGAACAAATGCCAAACAATAATTTAAGGTTATAAAAGAGGTTGTAGATCCATAAATGATGATTGAGATTAAGTTCCATAGCTCACGCTCTCACCTTCGATGATAAGTTATATAGTTCTCCATCATTATCCAATCCAAAAGAAATTCAACAACCAATGGAAATTTCAAAGAGTCTTAGAAAACTTAGAGACCTCAATGAATCAATATCCTGATTAATCGTAAAGACACCACCAGCAAACCAGAATCTGCAAGGCAAGTTATTAATCTTGGGCAATGTACTTACCAGCTTTCCCCTTCCAAAAGCATCCATTCTCAGTTTCTTATCTTTCTCCTTGAAAGACAATTCCCAGTCCTGTAAGTTATTCAAAAGCCCCTCGACATCCTGCTGAGTAAGACATCCAAATAGAAAAGTTCAAGAACAAGAGTATAATGAAAGCCAATAATTTCGTATTCTATAAAAGGAAACACGAAACAGGAATCTCTATGAAAACCAGAAAAAAGGAGCCAACGATGTGAAAAGTTAGAATCTTTATGACCATTTTTTGAACTGTGTAAAAGGAAACATGAAACAGGAATTTTTGTTTCTTAATATTTCCGGTACCAGGACTTAAACCAGAACTTATCTGAGCAAATGGGGAAAATCAAACAAGTAATCCTCACCAAAACAAAAGAATATAGCATCCCTTACTCAACGGCATAAAAAGTTGAAGCAATAAAAACAAAAAAACTAAAATTTGAAGTGGAATCAATAGGAGAAAATTGGTACCGGAGGCTGATCGCGAGAATGCTTAGAGGGGACTTTCGCCATTGTAGTACGGAAGTAGAAGTCGCGAATTTTCGGTGAGGTTTTAGCTTTGCCTGCGTTTCAGTGTATATGAGTCTGCAGATGTTTCAATTGACTTCTTAAACAAGAATTACGCTCATATTCCCATGTTTTGTAAGCTGGACAAATGGAAAGCGAGGCCCAAACAAAAAAGGCGGCGGCCCGTCCAGTCTGGTGAATAGTGATTTTTTTATTGTTGGGCTTACTTTAGAAGTCCATCAATTTTGTGGGATAATTATTCACTGTTGAATTTTATCCCGTCAAACATTTTCAACCTTACTTCTAGTACTCCCTCCGTCCCGGACTACTTGCACTTATTTCCTTTCTGGCGTCCCAAGTTATTTGCACTCTTTCCATTTTTAGTAAAACTTATCACCTACAGCCGCAATTGTTGACTTTGCTATACACTCATTCCTTAATCTCCGTGCCGAAAAGGAAATGTGCGAGTAGTCCGGGATGGAGGGAGTATTTTTGAGTAAATCGACAAACTTCAGATATTTACTGACAAACTAAATCTACTTGTCCCCCATTCGCATATTTTTCCTTTTTATTATGTCCATCAATAAATTTTTTATTTTACTTTTATCATATTTAGTAAGTGGACCATACATTCTATTAACTCATTCCATTCATATTTTATTATAAAATCAATATATAAAAATATATTTCAGATTCCACTGATTTTTCTACTTATTACATAAAGTCAAATAATTTCTTAAAACTAGTGTCAGTCAAATATGAGACATTTAATTATGGATGTAGGGAGTATTTGCAACCAATATTATTTGCCTAATACTAATAATATAAACCAATAGTATTAAGTTTCATTAAATTTTTTATCTTTGGTACTACCGGGACATATCACACCTGAGTGATGGAATAGGGTTTTAGAATATGTTGGTTTGCATGTCAAATTAAGTTAGAAAATTTTGAGTAGATTTGTTGATATCCTCTTCGCTTAAAGTGATGTGCGATTTAAACTGATTGACAAACTCGCCGCATGAGCTACTGAAACAAAAAAATAACAAAAGTATTTATGTTTGAGTCATAAGAAAAAACTTGTATACATCTTAATCTACTATTCGTTTTTTTTATCCATGTATATAGATGTTATGATGTTCATGTAGGGGAATTCAAATGGACCAAATGGTCGAGTTTGGTTTTAAACCAAACTCGTTAGGAAAATGAAAATTGAACTGAATCATGCAAGTTTTTTTGATAAAATATTCCCCTGTTTTCCCCCTAAGCTTATTTTCAGTGAAGAACAAGAAATGGTTACCATACTTCACTAATGCTCTATACTTCATCACTTGGTGAGTATCAAAAGAATCAAACATATCGACCAGCCGAAGGCTAAAGTTGAATGACCTAAGTACACTCAAATATGTAAGGAGATCAAACCTCACTGAACAGATCAATTAGAGGGGTGTAGATCTAAACTAACTAAACGATTAGATCCTCCTGAAACATCAATACACGGTTAGTAACTTCAAGGAAACCATAAACTCCACAGATTACAAGTGATGACAGTAATCAAAAGAAATCAGATTAGAAAAACAGTAGGCTCAAGTTGCACTTCGTACAACCGCACAGGTCCTTTTTAATATCGAGCCCACAATATCCCAAATCACAGTTCGATCTACCACAAGGATGAAGGTGTAACAAGCAGACCGCAGTCTACCAAGTACTGTATCTCGAAAACCCTAGATCCAGTAGCCTTGCTGAAGAATCACCTCAAAAACTCACACCACACACATCAGGTATTCCCTTGCAGACACTCTCACCAACAGCAGAAACCTCACAAATGGTCAAGAATCATAGACCAGAAACCAGAGGTTTCCACACCACTCCTCACTCGCACACACTAGTATTTACACACACAAGAACGGAGAGGAGGAAGATCTCAAGTCAGAGCACAGAGAAACACTCAAGGGAGAAAACCCTAGAAATATCAGAGAGAAGCCGCGGAGAGAATATAGAGTGAAAAGTGAGGAAGAGAGATTAGGGTTGGAGTATATAAATGACTCAACCCTTTCCACCACCTAACAGCCAACACGTGGCACCGGGCTCAAACACTTGGGCCAAACACACATAAAGCAATGGGCCACTGGATCTTAGGCTCCGTTGCAATATTGGCAAATTTGGGCTTCTTCAATAAGAGCCATACACCATCACAATCTCCACCTTGGGCCTTATCAGAAGCTGTGAGGGATTGACACTGTGCCATTCATCATCACCTTATAAAGCTTACTGGTGTTGAAAAACATTAGTAAGCACCAGCTTAAAAAAAAAAAACTTTTACAGTTTATAAAGTACACCACATATAAACAATAACATCTTCTCAAGGAAGTATACCTGACCAGTTACCTATCCAGAATCAATATGTAGCTTTCTGATACATGAGAGCATCTTCTCAACAGACAAGCACTTGGTGCCCATGTGCTGGATTGTGGTCAGTGTGAATTTTCTCCAGCAACACTTAACCTTTCTCTACAATGTCCCTAATAAAATGGAATCTCACATCAACGTGCTTTGTTCTGTCATGGAAGACAGGATTCTTGCACACTTGAATAGCTGGCTGGCTATCTGAGTAAACAACAACATGATTTTTGAGGAATTTCAATTCACTCACAACTCCTTTTAACCAGAGAGCTCCTTCATTGCCTCTGTAATAACAATGTACTCAGATTCTGTAGTAGAGAGAACAACAATGTCCCTAAAAGTTGTGACTCCTAGCTTATACAAGATCCACTTAGAGTAAACACATAAGAGGTGGTTGACTTCCTCTTATCTCTGTCATTAGCATAATTTGAATCTACAAAACCACACAAGTCAGTAGAATCTGTAAACTTAGAAAAAATGTAAACCATAATGTGAAGTATGTTCTAGATATCTAAGTAACCACTTGAGTGCCTCCCAATGAGGTTGTCTAGGATTGGACATATACCTGGACAGACATGACACTGAGTATGCTATGTGAGGTCTGGTACTCACCATAAGGTACATGACTGATCCTACTGCATTTGAGTAAGAATACTTTTCATTTTCTGAACTTCTTCTTCGGATTTAGGACACTGATCCTTACTGAGGATGAAATGGGCAGCCAAAGGGACAGTTGAAGGCTTAACATTAGTCATATTGAATTTGGAGAGGATCTTTTTTACATAGGACTATTGGTGTAGAGTCAGCTCTAACTTCTTCCTGTCTCTGACAATGTCAATGCCCAAGATCCTTTGAGTATCTCCTAGATCCTTCATGTCAAATTTAGTACAAAGCATATTTTGGATATATTTAATAGCTTCATGACTAGAACTCATTATCAGCATATCATCAACATATAAAAGAAGGAAGACAGGCACAGAATTCAGATTTTTGAAATACAAATAGTGATCAAAGGCACTTCTGGTAAAGCCAAGAGATTGCATGCATTGATCAAATTTGATATTCCATCTCCTAGGAGACTGCTTCAAGCCATACAAAGCCTTCTTTAATAAACAGACATGGTTAGGAAACTTAGGGTTCACAAACCCCTCAGGCTGCCTCATATAAATGGGCTTGTCAAGGTCACCATGTAAAAAAAAGCGGTTTTAACATCCATCTGCTTAAGTTCCAAGTTAAAATAAGCACATAGAGCAAGCATCATGCGAATTGTAGTAAATTTTACCACTGGGGAAAAGATTTTTGTATCTACCCCCTCTTGTTGAGTGAAGCCTTTGGCCACAAGCCTGGCCTTGTATCTCAGACCATCTACCTCCTATTTCAGCTTGTAAAGCCACCTGCACTAAACAATAGAACAATCTTTAGGTTCAGGGACTAAAATCCATAGTCTTATTCAATATCAGTGAGTTCATTTCATCCTCCATGGCTATCAGCCATTTTGGATAAAACATGGACATCAGGGCCTGCTGGTAGGACTGAGGTTCATCCCCATCAGATTCATGAACATTGAAAGATAGTGCCATCAGACTGTTCATATCACCAAACCTTTGAGGCTTGTTGATAGGTCTTCTTACTCTATCCCTGGATAAGATGTAGTTCTTGAGATCATTGTTAGTGGGAGGAACCTCCCTAGCATTTACAGTTTCAGGAACATTATCAACAATAGGAGCATTGTCAGTAACATTATCAGGAACATTCACAGGCACATTAACAGGTAAAACATCAATGTCAGAATCAGAATTAGACTCATATGAGACAAAGTCAAAGATAACAGGACCCTCCACCTCACTTGAGGCACCCTCCACCTTACTCGAGGTATCATTTGACCTGGGTTTTACATTTTTTGAAAGACAAGGAAACTCAAACTCATTGAAAACAACATCCCTGTTGACAGTAACTTTAAAACCAGGTTCATCCCTTAACCAAACTCTATAACCTTTCACACCCTCAGGATAGCCTAAGAAAACACATTTCCTAGATCTAGGTTCAAGCTTATCAGTCTTTTGGTATATGAAAGCACTACATTCAAAAACTCTAAGGTGTGAAAGGCTAACAGGTTTTCCCACAAAAACAGATTCATGGCACTTCCCCTTCAAAGGAACAGAAGGGGATCTATTTATAAGATAAGCAGCAATGTGTATGGCTTCACCCAAAATTTTTTTTGATAAACCACTCAAAGAAAGAAGACACGTAACTCTCTTTAATAAAGTCATGTTCATTCTCTCTACAACACCATTTTGTTGTGTTGTATAGGGGACAATTTTGTGTCTCCTAATCCCTGAAGCCACACATAGATCATTTAACTGAGAATTACAGAACTCAAGACCATTGTCAGTCCTTAAGGTTTTAATCTTCTTATCAGTTTGGTTTTCATCAAGGCACATCCAATTTTTAAATTTTTCAAAAACATCAGATTTGTGCTTTAAAAGGAAAACCCAGACTTTTCTTGAAAAATCATCAACCACAGAAAGGAAATAAGAGCACCCTCCATGAGAAGTAACAGAAGAGGGTCCCCACGCATCAGCATGCAGGTACTCAAGCACATCTTTACTTACAGATACATGCATAGAAGTAGGAAAAGAAACCTTATGCTGCTTTCCTAACACACATGTATCACAGAAGGGAAGAGGCATGCTAACATCATTATCACACAGATAACCATTTTTATGCAAAATATGCATGCCTTTTTCACTCATATGTCCTAATATATTATTCCACATCACAGTACTATTATCCTTTCCTACATGGGTAACAAAAACATCACATAGAGGCATAGCAGTGCACACATACAAGGAGCCCTTAAAGATTTTCATGATACTATTACCCCATTTGCCTTGTGACTCCAGAGAGGCATAAGAAAGGAGATTGTAGCACAAGCTGGGCACATACTTCACATTCTTCAGAGTATAAACTGTACCCATAGTCAAATTTGAGGCATATTTGACCAATGCCCTCAATCCTGCACTTTTTATTATCAGCCATTGAGACAAAACTGTTAGTAACAGGTGTAAACTCAGTAAATAACTCTCTAAAGGGTGAAATATGGTAGGTACAGCCAGAGTTCACTAACCATTCATTCTTAGTGAACTCATTCTGCAAGGACGCATTAACTGACATAATGTCATAATGCATGAAACATGTACCATCTTTATCATCTGTCTTTGCCAGATTGGCAACCATCTCAGTGTTTTCATTTTCATTCTTCTTGTTCTTTTTCAGGGGGCATTCCTTGTTGTAATGCCCTAACTCATTACACTTTGAAACACCTTCTAGTCTTTTTGAAGTCCTAGGATGATGAAGATCTGAAATTACTCCTTTGATTCTTCTTGTTCCCCTTACCATTGGACTTTCTATTGGACTGTTTATCCTTCTGCTTGGTTGTAGATCTTCCCCTAACATGCAAGGCCTTATCAAGAGCAGCTTTAGTGTCAGATTTCTCTTTCAATTCCTGTTCCTTTGTCTTCAAAGCACTAACAATCAAGTCCAGGGAGGCACTATCCCTCCCATACTTGATTGCTGCCTTGACATCACTGTAGGAATCTGAAATAGAGTTCATAAGAGCTATGCTGGTATAATCATCAATATTTTTATCTCCGGACCTCTTAATATCCAAAACAAGCTTTGAAAAACAATCATATTTTTATCAATATCCTTGGATAAATCTATTTTGAATTTGAAAAGTTTTTCAAGCAGATACATGCGGTTAGACATAGAAGTGTTAGTATATAATTCATCACGTTTATCCCAAAATAGACTTAGCAGAATCTACAGCCCCAACTTTCCTAATCACGGAGTCACTCAAACTCAAGAATATAGTAGAGCATGCTAATTCATTTTCTCAGCTTTCCTAGCATCATCATTAGAATCAGAGTAATTGCCATCAATGGTCTTAAAAACTTTTCGTTGAATCAAAACACATGTCAGCTTCTGTTTCCATATACTGAAATCATTCTTTCCATTGAAAGGAATGCGTCCAAAAGGGAGGTTGGCCATTTTGCAGACAAAACACACAAAACAAGGAAACACCAACCACCACAGATTTTACAAAGTAGCAGCACAGAAAACCAACAACTAGATCACTCAACATGAGACAGAAACTGCAGTGAAAATAACCAAAATAAGTGCTAAGTCACCCAGAAACAGATAGCAAGTGTCCAGAAGGGAGGCTAACACCACAGAACATTCAAACAATGGATTTCCCAGTTCACAATCGCTTGATTTATCAAGGGCGCAGGGGGTCACACTGAAGAACCTCAGTTCTGTAGCAACAAAGGTTTTAATAGACTTCCTACTGAACTGTGACACAAGCACCTATGGTTATTCTCACCAAGAACACAACAAAAAAGCAGGAAACAGGCCAAAAAAACAAGAAACACCACGGAAGACAATCAGGGACCCAAACTGTCACGACCACCCTTCTAGGGTATAATAAATGCGGCGATCGCGACTTAACAGGACTTAAATGCAATCAAAGAAAAGGGCTAGGGTTTTATAAAAAGGGGTTTGACAAAGGAAAATAAATGAACAATAAATCAAGAGAAAATGGTGACGCTTTGACCGATAGACCAAAAGGAGAAAACAATTATCATCATTGGTTAGGGATGTCAATCGGGTCGGCCCATCGGGTTTCGGGCCGGCCCTACTCGGGTTGCGGGTCAATCGGGTGCGGGCTAATCGGGTTGTGAATTTTTTCGGATTGTAAAAGTTCAACCCTAACCCTAAAAGCTCGGGTTTCGGGCTAGCCCAGAGGGTTAATCGGGTTGCTACCAATAAGATTTACATGCAATCAATCCAATAAATAACGATGAAAATTAGTTATATTCATAAAATGTAAAATATTTAATTATGATACATTTGAGATATATGGTCAAACTCAATCATAAACATGATCAAATACTAATATTTGAGATATTTCGAGAAATTTTAATGCATGTTGTAGAAATTTAAATATTTTTTTAAGTGAATTTGAAGTTTTTAATTTATTTATCAATTATTATATTAATAAAAATTCAATATATAATTTGTATATTTAATATAAAATTGAAAGTTATTTTTTAGTTATCTATATTATAAAATTAATCAATAAAATGTCGAATTATGAGTAAAAAATAGAATAATAGAAATTTTATCGGGTTTTCGGGCCAGCCTATCGGGTTTTCGGGTCTAGACCTAACGGGTCGCAGGTTAATCGGGTGCGGGCTAATCGGGTTTGAATTTTATCGGGTTAGAAATTTCCAGCCCTAACCCTATAAATTTGGCAGGCTATTCGGGTCAGCCCACGGGTTGCGGACTACATTGACATCCCTAGCATTGGTATTCAAAATAATACGGGTTCAACGTACTCCAAAACGTATCATGTCTTTAGATTCTAAAACGGAACTCAAAATAGTGTCAAGATTAAACAATAAGTAAAACAGGTTTCGGCGGAAGCATCCAAGAGAAGAGTGAAGTTATGTATGAAGACACAACGACACTCACAATTCAAAGATAAACAATTCATTCTTCAATTAACTTGCTCAACATCACCATACTCTCGTCGCCGCTCAACCTGCACATAGGGAAAACACATGCAGGGCTGAGTACTATAAAAATACTCAGTGAGCTCATGCCGAAAACATTTTCAATAAAAGTATTATTTATCATGCTACACATTAGTAACCATCGGGGTTTAGCTTTAGAAAGGCCCGAGGTACTAAAAATCATTTCCCATTGCAAAAGTCGACTGATCAGTCATTTTCCCATAGACGTTAACCATATCTGCCAATACATGACTTGGAATGTGGCCACAAACCAAGTCACTAGACCGGCCAGCCCGTACGCTAGCACACAGTCTACCATAGGTGTACACTAATCCAAGTAGGGTTTGCGGCCATACGAGGACCCGAATTTGATTTAAATAATAGTGGCAAAAGCCACATCAGATAGGCACGTTAAAATCAAAATACTGCATGATAAATATAGTTGCATTCCCATCGATAAGATATTTAGGACATGGTCCTTATTTAAAAGAAAGCTCACCTCGACGGCTTAGATCTCAAGCACTTTCTTCCCCTTGCTATCACGCTGAGAGCGCGAGTTATCACCTTTATAATTTATGTGTATCATAAATCAGTCTCAATTATCGACTCAAAATCATGCATGTCCCCAACGTTTCCCTTTTCCCATCAATTCGTTTTATCAACATAAGGAAACACACCATAGAATACATCAACGCACAACACATCACTACATCATAGAATGGGTTTCTTAACACATATGCATCATGTATATCATTCAAAGCTTAACAACATAGATTGTTTTTGCATGACTTAAATCTGGCAGAAGAGCGTAGTCGTTTTTGTAAAAATCGTTAAAAGTCCATCCGACCTCCGTTGGGGCTGAAATTTACCACAATACAGTAGATATATCAAAGATCATCCAGTTAAAATTTCACATAAAAATCACATCCTTAGGTCGGTCAAATAAAAAACGAAACTTAGTGGTCGAGAAACAAATTCTGACAGAACTGCGTAGTCGACTTCAAAAATTCATAAAAAAATTCATCTTTCGACCAAAAAGGCTGATATTCACACACAACACAGAAGACACCTTGAAGTTTACTCAGTTAAAATTTCGCACCAAAATAAGATCGTTTGGTCAGTCAAACACACGTTGGAATCTACTGTCCGAACACCACAGTTGTCATGCTTCCAAATTTCGAATTAGGGTTTATCAAATATTCATCCCAACATATATATTCATACTTCCAACCCATAATCATGCTTCAAAAAGATCTCACCATCATGTTCTCATATATTCACATAGCATTCACCACAAATCATCCACAAGTTCATTCATAAACAACCTAAATGCATATACATATCCTTTTTCATGCAACCATCAATCCCACCCGATTAAATATTAGATCTACGATCTCTACACTTATTATATTCATGATGGAATCAAAATCAAGGTTTCAATGGAGAGGATGAGGAATAGAAATTCAATTATACCTTTCTTGATCAAAAGCAATCGGTAGAAACAAAGTATAATCTTGATTCTTCAACAATTCTTGAGGCTTCAACTTAAATTCTTCGCAAAAGATGAAGAATTCATGGAGAGAAAATAGAAGAAAAATTGAGAGGGAGAGGGAGAAGTGAGGCGTGAACTTCAAGGGAGTGGGAGGTGTGTATTTTGTGATTTAGGTTTAGGGTTTCTCTCTTATTTATAGAGTGCAAGATATAATCTTTAATTAAATAAATTAAAGATTTGAAAAGATATGGAGGAGTGGAAGTTGGCGTGAATTAGGAGAGAAAATAGGAGGAATTCAAAATCTAGGCTATTTAATTAGCCTATGATTTAATTTTGTATTTCACGGAGTAGATTAAAATGCTACGGAGCAGAAAATAATAAATCCTCCCAATAAATAGTGAGTAGGCGATTTTTATATATATTCTCCCACAAGGAATTAAATTCAAATCCTAATTTAAATAGGATATGGCAAGATCTTCTTAGATATGGTAAGAGTTGTTAGGATGTTTATATTTATTCATGGAAGAGAATAAATAAGGGATCAAAATATATAATGAATAATTTCCTCCTCCCATAAATAGGAGAATTTTGAAATCTCCATGGTGTAAGGCATATGTGTCGTTTTTCTCATGGAGAGAATAAGGAATAATCAGACTTTGGATTTAATTTGGATAAATATCCCAAACAATTAATTAAATCTAAGGAAAAATAGGATTTCTTCTCCAATAATAATAGGGGTCGAAAATTCCAAATGAATACTGATGCTCCTATTTAATCTCACTCATCCCTTAAGAAATAATTCACCAGAATATATTTCACCCCGCATAGATTATTCACACAGCCACTTCACAATTTCAACCATTTTCACTTCCACCACATATTCTCACAATTTCAACCATTTTCACTTCCACCACATATTCTCAACACTTTGACCTTTCAATGGCCACGTCCAGGGACGAAGGGACAATGGGGCCTGGGTTGCCAGGGGCCCCTCAACAATTATGAAAAATCACAGGGGTATTTTAGTAATTTCATACTAAATGCCCCAAATTGATTAAGTACGAATTGTGGTAGCAACTAATCATACTTGATTATGGCCCTATCTTCAATTTTTTTTAACTTGGCCCAAATGGATTAATCAAGGTGGCCCAGCAGCACACCCAATTAATTAAATGGGTATCCTTCCATCGATACCTTTCCCCCAATTCACATTCCTCAGGGCACCCGCAACGCGTGCCGCCGGCGTTCCGCGTGCCGTTCCGCCGGAACGGTTTCGCCGCGGAACGCGTTGCGGCGCACCGTTCCGCTCCCATTCCGTTCCGCGTGCCGACGGCACGGAACGCGGCACGGCTTGTGCCGCCACGCGCTCGGGCGACGTGGCGCTCCCCGCTTCGTGCGTGCTTCCCACTCGCCGGCCCGCGAGTGGGATACGTCAGCGATGACGCAATAATTAAATTTTTTTTTTAAATATATTTTTATAAAAATTTTTTTAAACGGTCATATTACCGTTTTTTAACTTTTTTTTAATTTTTTTTATTTTTATTTTTATTTTCTTATTCTATAAATACACCTAATTTATTACATTTCACACACAACTACACATCTACTCTTCCTAAACCAACATCAATTCCTCTCCAATTTTCTATTTCAATCTCCTTCACAAAATGTCCGGCGACGGGAATTACGGCGGTGGTGGCTCCGGTGGGTGGGATCTCAACGCGTTCGGCGATTGGGAGACCATGTACAACACACTAGGTGGTTCCGGGCCGTCGACGCCGGGCACCCAGGGGTCGGCGACGCCGGGTGGGTACCAACCACCCACTTTCGATGTGGATGCCTACGCTCGACCACCCGGCTCGCGGCTTTCTCAGGGTTTGTCCCAGATTCAGGAGGATATCCCCGTAGAACCCACCCAGGGAGGAAGCCGAGGCGGTGGAAGCTCTAGGGCTGCGTCTGAGGCACCCGAGGAGGAGGAGGAGGAGGAGGAGGATCTGGGCCGGCATCCGTACAACAACAAAGAAACTAAGGCGGTGTACACCGCCTGGCTTACCGTCTCGTACGATCCCATCGTCGGGAACCAACAAGCCGCCAAGTGCTTCTGGGAAAAGGTCCGTGATGTCTACCACCAGACTAAGCCGAAAGGGGCCCGGAAGCGCAAATATACAATGCTCTGTGCTCACTTTGGCCGAGTCGACGCACAGGTCAAAAAATATTGCGGCATCTACTCGGCTGAAGCGGCGAACTACCAAAGCGGAGCTGCAGGCGCCGACATTCTGAGGGCGGCTTTGCGCGTCTTCTACCAGGACACCGGTCTACAGTTCAAATATGTTGATATTTGGCAGCTCGTCAAGGACGAGGAAAGGTGGGCCGGCGGTGTCCGCTCGAGCTCGGGCTCAACCTCAAAGCGCACGAAGCACACGGCGAGCGGCCACTACTCGTCTGGTGACACCGGTGAGGCCAGCGAGGGTACACCGCAGGTGTTTGGGGGTACTGGGGATCCAACGCCCGACGAATACGGGGGATCCAGCCGTGGGCGCCGTCGGCCGCAAGGGACGAAGGCGGCGAAGACGGCTAGAGCGAGGAAGGGCCGAGGCGAATCAAGCCAGTCGGCCTCGGGATCGGGCTCGCGGGGAGGCTCGGACACACTTACGGTGGCGTACATGACCGCCACAATGGCGGACACTTCCCGCTTCTCGTACGCCCAATTCACGGCCTGGTGGAACGGAATTGTGTATATGGCAGCACAACTTGGCCTTCCGACTCCCCCTCAACCTCGACCGCCTCCGGAGGATGATTCGCCGGTGGAGTAGTTTTTTTATTTTCCCACGTTTAATTGTGTGTTTTTTATTTTGTGTTTTTTATGTTTTTAAGATTTTAATTGTGTGCTTTTTTTATTTTTTTTAAGTTTAAGTTTAATTTTTTTAAATGTTGTGTGTTTTTTAATAAAGTGTGTTTGTTTTTTTATTAAAGTGTGTTTATTTAAATTGAATTGGGTTGGAAATAAAAAAAATGAAATTGAATGAATAGTAATTTAAGGAACGGTTAAGGAACGGTTAAGGAACGAAGGGTTGCAGGTTCCGTTCCTTAGTTAAGGAATGGAGTAAAAAAGTACAGTGGGGCCCTCAAATAGTGGTTTAAGGAACGGTATAGGAACGGTATAGGAACAGCGTTGTGGATGGCCTCATGCATTTGAAATCCCTAAGTTAGAAATCAGCAGCGTAAAATTCTTCTCTCTTCTTCTTACGGCGAAATCGCCACTGCCCCGGCAGCCCTCTCCGTGTCTCCTCCCTCACTTCTCTCTCGGCGAAATCGCCGATTACTCCTCGGCGTTCACCGAATCGTCGACGCTCTCACTACGTCGAGCTCTCTCTCCCCTCGTCGAGTTTTTTCTCGTCCAGCATAGTCGCCGATTGAGGAGAAGGCGGCGTCGCTCCTCGGTGGACAGCCGGTCCTCGCGACTGCACGTATTCCCTCCGTCCCTCTCGGCAGTCTCTCCACCGTACAGCCGTGGGTTCCCTTCCTCGTCAAGTTCTCGTATTCTAAGCTAGAATGGAAATAGAATTGCTTTGATGGCCATAAATAATTTACTATGCAATTCATTGGATTTGGCTACTGTATGGACAGAATGTGAGCTTGTGGTCCCTATCACAAATATATATATATATATATATATATATATATATATATATATATATATATATATATATATATTTGGCTAATGTATGGACAGAATGTGGACTTGTGGTCCCTATTGACAAATATATATATATATATATATATATATATATATATATATATGGGAGCGTTATTCTCCTTTTCACATCTTAGATCATTTTCCTTCTTAATATTACGCATTAGATCTAAGGCATCAACGGATCAGATTGATTCTATAAAACTGGTTCCGGGTTGCATTATAGAAGGTGGTTGTATGCATTACAGGGTTATTATTGACATTTGACGGAAAAGTAACTGCCACATTTTGGTATCTGCGAATAATGCACCACATGGTCACGAGTAATGCATATAATTGACTATATAATGCACAATATGTGAACTGCAATGCATACGAATAAGATGTACCATGTTATGATGTTTGGACACACGTTTCTTGTTTCCCATAAGGGTTTACATGTCTACGTACTATACCCTAGCCCCTAAGCTTATTAAACCCTTAGGGGAAACAAGAAACGTGTGTCAAACATCATAACACATCACATCTTGTTCGTATGCATTGCAGTTCACATATTGTGCATTATATAGGTAATTATATGCATTACTCGTGACCATGTGGTGCATTATTCGTAGCGGTTTCCAGCCATTATTAGATTACTATTGTACCCTCATAATGCACAAAATAGGACAAATAATGCAACACGGGATTAATTACCCAATGTTGATCTGGACCGTCCATTTCTCTAATCTAATGGCTGATATTAAGAAGGAAAAAGGAGGAAATATAGGAAAATGAAATGAATACATCCCTATATATATATATATATATATATAGTTGTTATCAATGTCGAACCAATTTTAAAGACCGAACTAGAGACCAAATCTGGGCCATTAGATCTAGTTTTTTTGATGAGATGTGCTGCTGTGTAAATTTTTCGGTCTTCATTACAAGCCCATTTTACTTCATTGTATAGGTTTATTACTCCATTCCGTTCGTAATACCTTGAAACTACAACATGTTTTTACTTTCTTCCAGTAGGTTTTGAAATGATTCAACATATGTTTCATTTGAATTCATTGACCTGAGTTTTTACTTTATTTACATTAAAAAATGCACTTTATTCAAGTGCGTTTATTACTTCATTCAGAAACGTTATTACTTCATTGGATAAGGTTTTTACTTCATTCCAGTAGGACTTCAAATGCTTCTACACATACTTCATTCCAATAATTTATTACATCATTCTATGTGTTTATTACACCATATCAGCGTTGTGGCGGTGGTGATAGATATTGTAGAGAGAAAGAACGGCACGCGACGGCGAAACCGCATTTACGTACTGGAATGAAGTAATAATCCTACTGGAATGAAGTAAAAACCAACTGGAATGAAGTAAAAACCTACTGGAATGAAGTTAAATCTTCGTAACATGTTAGTGTGACTTATTTACCTTCGGATGAATTAAAATAGGCTCGTGATGTAGGCAAAAATAATTGATAAATTTGTGTCTCTCATCCATAAAAAACTAGATCTAAAAACCCTAATTTGGTATGGTTCGGTGGTTCGGTCTTAAAGAGTGGATTTGTGAATAATGTGACTATATATATATATATATATATAATGGCGGATCCAGGATTTAATAATCGTGAGGTCGAATTAAACAAGATAATAAATATAATATTAGATATATTTATGCAAAAATACATAAAATATAAATATCACAATCTTTTGTTATGCGGTATAGTTTACTTTTACGAATATCAATATTTTGAAATCGATTCAAATTTTTTCATTGGGAATAGGTGCAAACGCCCTCCTTCTCATTCTATACCATTAAAATGGCATTCAACCAGTCATCTTTTATCTTATTTTGTAGCTCTGACTTCACAAATTTTGTTATTGAAAACACTCTTTCAACATATATTGTGTTGTTTTTTCGTTATTGGTATAAAGTAAGATCATTTTAATCCTTCGACAAACCAATGGGGATTACTAAAAGTAGGATAACACGATCAATCCTCTAAAAAAATTATAATTTATATTCTCTCTTTAATACTCCCTTCGTCCCATAGTAGATGTCACACTTGGGAGATGGCACGAGATTTTAGGAGATGTTATTTTGTGTGTTAAGTGGTGAGAGAATATATAATTTTATAATTGATGTGAGAAGGAACTTTTTCCAAAATAGAAAATGTGACATCTTTTGTGAGACAAATTAAAAAGGAAAGTGTAACATCTACTATGAAACGGAGGGAGTACTAATTAATCACATTCTATAACATTTTGAATTTAATCTCATTAAGGATAAGGCAAATAAAACAATTAAATCAATAATTTAAAATTTAAATGCTTTATGAATACTTATTAGGCGTTAAACAATGGGTGGTAGGCCCATTTTGTGCCAACTTAATTAGTACTACTCCTACTATATAAAACATATTGGAAATTGTGCCACCTTAATTAGTATGTGAGGTAGGCCCATTTTATGAAGCCCAATTACTTGGTAAGAATCAATTGTTTTTATCTTCTTCTCCGCAGCAGATTTAGCTCACAGCAGCGAGCCAGTCAGCCAGAGACTTGGGGCAGGGGAGTTGGCACCGCGGGGTCGGCAGTTGAGGGAGGGTAATATCCGGCGATTCTACGACGATGGTGGTGGGGTCGGCCGACCCAACCATTCTTAAGTGTAGAACCTAGAACTCTACATATTTTATTCATTGGATGAGGAAAAAATGACGGTCAAGATTAAAAATCATACATATTAGACTATGTTTTCACGACATTCCGGACTCAACATGTGAAAAAACTCACATGTTGATGGAAGAATGAATGAAACGAAGAAGAGTCCATGCATGCTTTATTTTTTCACTTCTCTGCATTCACCCATTAATAATAGTTTTGGTTGTAATGGGAAGTTGCTGTGCAAATCAACACCATTGGATTAAAAGATCTAACGACCTTCGTTTGGCATTTGTTCTACGTTTAAAAATGGTTCTATCTTGATCACAATATATACAAAACAATCTAAAGTGTATAACCTAGAATTACATTTCATCCATTGGATGAGGAAAAAGGATGGTCAAGATCAAATTTCATACATAATCACAATGCATCGGTTATAACCACCCCACTAACCACCCCACTAATCATGTTTTCAATCCAAATTTGGCCTTGGTTCTACATTTAAGATTGGTTCTACATTTAAGAATGGTTCTATCTTGATCACAACCCTATATATATATATATATTGAGGGTCGTTATTCTCTTATTCATCCCTTAGATCCTTTATTCTTCTTAATATGGGCCGTTAGATCTCATTCATCAACGGTCCAGATGATCTGCATTATTACACTATAATGGTGCATTATTAGTCGGTGTGCAGTATTCAATTGAAAATCTGCATTATTACACTATAATGGTGCATTATTAGTCGGTGTGCATTATTCAACTGAAAATCTGCATTATTAAATGACACGTGGCACCAATCTAACCGTCGGATGACAAAATCGTGGGGCTGAGATTAAAAAGAACAAAGAACAAAAGATACAAAAAGGAAATGAATACATCCCTATATTTATATATATATGTATAATGTATATGTGGTGTATAATTGTATAAACAAATGAAATATAGCATATATTCATATATAATGAAAAATGGACATAGTATAATGTGTCATGATTTATGCATTTAATTGTTAATGAACTTTGTTTCAAATTTTGAATGTAGGTATTTGTTGAAAATTGAAAATGGATCGATATTTTAAGAAACTTTCTCCTAGTATTGCTGCTTCATCTTCGTCAGTTAATGGACCTACGCTTCTTCTTCAACCTCAAGAGTCATTGAATGAAGATAAACTTGAAGCTGATCCAGAAAATATTCCAAGTGATCCAGGGAAACGACCTGATATAATGAGATATCTGTCAAACTCAATAGAACGGGTGCGTAGAGCTTACTTACTTAAAGGTCCATGTCAACCGCGCGAACATGATTTTCCTCCAAGAACTGATGGAAAGCGACAACGTAAATTTGTCACGCATTGGTTTGATGAATTCAAAGATTGGTTGGAGTATCGTATTACAAAGGATGCAGCATATTGTTTATATTGTTATCTCTTCTCTAGACTCCATGGAAATGGACAAGTCGCTTTTGTATCTGGAGGATTTACAGCCTGGCGCAAGAAAGAAAGGTTGAGAGATCACGTCGGGGATCATACAAGTGATCATAATAAGTGTAGATTAGCATGTCGAGATTTGATGAATCAAGCCCAACACATCGAAGTGTGTATATCTAAACAATCAACAAAATCTAAGCTTGAGTACCGTCGCAGATTAGGTGCAACTGTTTTGTCTCTTCGCTATCTTATCAAGCAAGGATTACCCTTTCGAGGAAATGATGAGTACGATGAATCCTTGAATCAAGGTAACTTTCTTGAGTTTTTGAAAGTTGTTGCTTCTTGCAGTGAAGAGATAGATAATGTTGTACTGAAAAATGCAACTGCAAACCTCAAACTGACATCATCGGATCTTCAGAAAGACATCATTAATGCAGCTTCTGTTGAAACATCAAAACTTATTGTAGATGATATAGGAGACAACTCTTTCTCCATATTAGTCGATGAGTGACGAGATGTGTCCGTCAAAGAACAAATGGGTGTTGCGGTACGATATGTGGATAAGAATGGATGTCTCAATGAACGTCTTCTTAGTATTGTGCATGTCAGTGATACGGTTGCAACCACACTTGAGAAGGCACTTGATTCTTTGTTATCGACTCATGGTTTAAGTGTATCAAGTTTGAGAGGTCAAGGATATGATGGTGCAAGCAACATAAGAGGAGAATTCAATGGGTTGAAAAGTTTGATTCTCAAGAGAAATCTTAGTGCTTATTATGTGCATTGTTTTGCACATCAGCTTCAACTCACAATTGTTGTTGTTGCTAAAAAACATACAAGTATTGGGTCTTTTTTTTATTTCTGTCACCCGTTTGTGTAATATTGTTGGAAGTTCATGTAAGCGCAGAGATGTGCTACGAGAGAGTCAAAGAGCGAAGGTTGTTGAAGGGATTGCAAGTGATGAAATTAATACCGGAAGAGGATTAAATCAAGAGAAGTCATTGACACGACCCGGAGATACTCGTTGGAGTTCGCATTATGGTACTCTCATCAACTTGATGCATTTATTTTCTTCTATTAATGATGTTCTTGAGTATGTTGGGGAGAATGGTTATGAGGATGCACATAGGGCTGAAGCTTTGGATGTGCAAGAAATTCTAAATCATTTTGAGTTTATCTTTGTGTTGCATCTTATGAGGAAACTCTTGGGAATTACACATGATCTCTCTCAAGTTCTACAAAAGAAGGATCAAGACATTGTTAATGCTATGAATCTTGTCAAAGTAGCAAAAACACGTTTACAAGTAATGAGGGAAAAAGGTTGGGAGGTTTTGCTTACTGAAGTTACAAAGTTTTGTAGAACAAATGTGATTGATGTGCTTGATATGGAAGATGAGTGTGTAGTTAGAGAAAGAGGAAGGCGTAAAATTGAGAAAATAAAAAATCTCCACCATTATCGAGTTGAGTTGTTTTGTTCAGTCATTTATATACAAGCTCAAGAGTTGAATCACCGGTTTAATGAAGTCAACACAAATTTACTTCTGTGTATGACATGTTTTGATCCTAGAGACTCATTTTCTGCATTTGATTCAGAGAAGCTGCTTCGCCCTGCCAAGTATTATTTATCTGAATTTTCTGAAGTTACTTTGTATGAGCTTGAAAGTCAGCTTGATAACTTTATTTTTGATGTGCGCACAGATGAAAGGTTTTCAAAAGTATCGGGAATTGCAGGTCTTGCTCGGAATATGGTTTCTACAAGGAAACATGAGAATTTTCCGTTGGTTTATTTGTTAATTAAACTGTCATTGCTCTTACCCGTTGCCACTGCTTCAGTAGAAAGAGCTTTTTCAGCAATGAAGCTCGTTAAGACTTCTCTACAGAATCGTATGGGAGGGCAGCTATTGAATGATTGCTTAGTTCCTTATATTGAGAAGGATGTGTTTGTTAATGTAACTAATGAAGCTATTATGCAGCGGTTTCAGAAGATGAAAAGTAGAAGAGGAGTGTTATAATACCATTGTATGGAACTATGTGTTTACAACATTATATTTATATTATGTAATATTATTTATGTTTCATTTTATAATTTGAATTTTTTATTTGGACCCTCCAACCGTAAAATTCTGGCTTCGTCACTGGCCACGTCATATGTTCCACATCTTTGACTATTCAACAGCCATGTCATATGCTCAACGGATTTGACTAATCAAATCAAATCTAAATTCCAAAACGCAATTAGGTCACACAGAAAACATGCAATTAATTCACTCATCATTTAATTCACATACTTATGGCATTAAAAGCATTAAAAGCAAAAATTTTATGCTTCGCAAATTAGGGTTCCGAAAGTAGGGCGTTACACAAACAGGAGAGCTAGAAAAGAGGAGAAAGAAAGCAATACCAGAGCAAGAGATCTAGGAGCAGATCTCTTTTCCAAAGAACCAATTACAAGAGAAACCACGGTAGGAATAGAGGCCTTGAGCAGTTAAAACCACAAGCCTCGGCTGATCCTAACGTGGCTCTGATACCACTGTTAGGGATCGACCAGCCGAAGGCTAAGGTTGAATGACCTAAGTACACTCAAATATTGAGAAGATCAACCCTCACTGAACAGATCAATTACAGAGGTGTAGATCTAAACTAACTAAACGATTAGATCCTCCTGAAACATCAATACACGGTTAGTGACTTCAAGGAAACCATAAACTCCACAAATTACAAGTGATGACAGTAATCAAAATAAATCATATCAGAAAAACAGTAGGCTCAAGTTGCACTTCGTACAACCGCACAGGTTCTTTTAATACCGAGCCCACAATATCCCAAATCACAGTTCGATCTACCATAAGGATGAAGGTGTGACAAGCAGACCGCAGTCTACCAAGTACTGTATCTCAGAAACCCTAGATCCAGTAGCCTTACTGAAGAATCACCTCAAGAACTCACACCACACACATCAGGTATTCCCTCGCAGACACTCTCACCAACAGCAAAAACCTCACAAATGGTTAAGAATCACATACCAGAAACTAGAGGTTTCAACACCACTCCTCACTCGCACACACTAGTGTTTACACACAAGAACAGAGAGGAGGAAGATTTCAAGCCAGAGCACAGAGAAACACTCAAGGGACAAAACCCTAGAAATATCAGAGAGAAGCTGCAGAGAGAATGGAGAGTGAAAAGTGAGGAAGAGAGATTAGGGTTGGAGTATATAAATGACTCAACCCTTTCCACGGCCTAACAGCCAACACGTGGCACCTGGCTCAAACACTTGGGCTAAACACACATAAAGCAATGAGTCACTGGATCTCAGGCACCGTTGCAATGTTGGCAAATCTGGGCTTCTTCAATAAGGGGTCCTACACCATCACAACTTACTATAACTTTAACTATAATTATATAGGTTTGGGTAGTTTGCACTATAACAAATTAAAAGAAAGCTGAAACCAACTAATCTACAAGAAAATTGAAACAAATTTGGGTTAAAAGTTTAAGTACCATTTGCAGATTTCATGTGCAACGAACAGATAATCCATGACATTAAGCTACATAGTTGACACTGTACTAGGGTCGAAGTATAATAATTTTGCTTTATAACAGATTTTATTTATATATGAGATAAATTTGAGGGAGGACATTTGCCCCATCGTCCATGTGTCCAATTGTTATGTGTCGCAAAATCAATTAGTAAGTGCAGTGTACGGAAAATGGTGTGTCAAACTGCCACGTAATACCATTTTTGACAAGATTGAACCTAAGCTTAACCAAATCAATTTATTTTTAGAGAAAGCTATTGGAAAAGGATCAACTAGTGCTTAAATAAAGTTGGTAAAAGAAATGTGATGACATTGTTAGAGCATCTCCAATGGCGGACGTCCGGTCGGACATCCGGTCGGACGTCGCGACGGGCGACCGGGACGTCCCCCATTGTGGCGTTTAGGTCGGATACGGACGTCCCGTGAGGACGTCGGGTGTCCTCGGACGTCCCGGCGACGGGCGGGCGGACGTCCGCCACTGTGGCAAGGGTCGGACGTCCCGGTCGGACGTCCGGAAATTATTATTTTTTTTTAAAAAAAAAACTCTATATATACGGCTCGTTGAACTTCATTTCAACGCGGAGTGAGCCGGGGATGTTGGATTATGTATTTTTGCCCGTATTTTGCTTTCCCGTATTCCGTGTCAAAATTATATTTCCGTTTTTACGTAATTAAATTATTGTGATTTTTTTTATTGCCGGATGTCCTAGTGGGAAGGGCGATGGGAAGGGCGGATTGTGCAGGGGATGTCCTAGTGACGTGGCAGTGGGATGGGAAGTCCTAGTGACGTGGCAGGAGATGTTTTTGGGATGTCCTAGTGGATGTCCTAGTGGGATGTCCGCCCACTGGAGATGCTCTTATAGGCAACCCCACTCATAATTGTCTTTATGCAATTCTATGCTTTTTCATCCTCGTCGAGTAGCCGCATTACTTTTGAATTATAAAAGGTCAATAATCATAGGTTGTGAAATTTGGTAGAGGGCTAGGTGCTGAGGCAGTTTACTGGTCATGTGGAGTTAATTAGAATTAGCCCCTCTGATTTACTAATCTTATATAAATATTTCATGCATGATATGTGAATTAAATCATGTATATGTATATATGCTTATCATCTTGAGCATCACTAGCTCAAATTATAATTAAGTACTACTATAATTAATTTAAAATAAAATAGGAGGAAGATGTTATAAGCCAATCAATGGTGAGCACCAGCAAAAAAAAGGGTAAAAGGGGATGATGTGTGATAAGAGCCCTTTATATTGAAGAAAGAAAGCAAAGAGCATTGAACAAGTTGAATATTGAAAAGATGTACTACTTCCAATTCAGGATGTGATAGTGGCCATTCAATTTACATAGAGGCCAACATTTCTTAATTACTAATACATCAAAGGACTATAAAGCCATTGCTCCATTATATATGCATCTTTCCATCATTGTTAAAGAGTCCAACATTTTGTTGTGATTTGTTAATATATGACTATTGGATGTACCATCTGCCTCTGTTAAAGAGGTCCAACATTTTGCAGAATATAGGATTGTAATAAAATTATTTACACAACCCTCAACCTAGTTTGTTTTCAGGACATCCCGAATTAAGTCCACAAGACTAGCACATATATAAGGATTTGGGGAGGATCATATTTGACATCTTTTACATTTGGGAGAGCAAGAACACAGAAAAAACCTCAGGTTTCCCACACCAAAGTGAAAGCAACATTTAGAGATTGGTCATCTTATCAATTCATCATTCACTGGAGAATTTGTCTAGATTATGGTATATACTATTGTATCTGTAGAGATTAGGGTTTTGAGTTTAGCTAGTCAATTCTCCGAATTACTCCTAACAGAATTTGAATTCAACCATATTTTCCAGACTTTGTTTTCTTGTTTGATTTTCTGCAAAATAATTATTTCAATAACATATTTGGAATAATCAACCAAATAATCATTACATCTTTTATCATGATTTTTTGTTTATATTTTCTATATTTTTTAAAATTGAATTACATAGTAACTTAAATTAATTGCCATTTATTGCACAAACTTTTACCTATTTTTAACAATTTTTTTAAATGCTGCAATTTTCATAAATGTTACTCCACGAAAAAATTACCACATTTTATGTTGTTGTAAATTTTTTTGGATATACTACTACAATATAATACTCCATTCATCCACCGCTAAATATCCAATTTTGCAATTTTGGGATGTTTAATATTTTATGTTTCATTTTATTTGTTTTATATTTAGTTAAGTATGTAGCATATTCTACTAACTAGTTTTGACTCAATTTTTTCAATATAAATAGTAATAATACAAAACTATAGTATTTCAATATATTTTTCATGCAAACTTCGATAAGGCATATCACGTGATTTCGTTACATTCCAATTATCTAAAAATAAAATACTAAAAATAACAAATTAAAAGATGGTGACACTATTGTTGCGATTGGAGTATTGTGTTTAATTTGTGAAATGTGATAGAATGTTTGGAATTGGAATATTTCGATCGTCTTGCCCACCACACCATTTATAATCCCAATGTGATGTATTAATATTTAAATATTAAAAAACAGTAATATTCAGTTACAGATGCAGTACTGTACTACTCAATTCATCGCACGACTATAAAGTTGATGTGCATAGGATGTCAACATTCTAATGCTATCATACACTTTTTTTTCCACCAAATTTTATGTACAAAATTGATAAGGTTACTCAATTAAATAATGCTTATAAACTCTACAACTTTTTTCTTTCCCTTTTTTTTAACCCAAAGTAGTTGCTGAGCTGGTTAGCGAATTATGTACTACTCCATTGAAGTAAACAAACACATGTAGACTTTCCAATATATCTTCTTCTAGTATTTCAGTTCGGTTAGATTTTTAATCGCAAAATGATATTCCATCTTATTGTTAGTTAGAAGATGTCATAATTATTTGCTAAACTTAGATAGATAAATTTGTCATAATTTGTTCCGCCTAAGCTGATGACAATGTCATGATTGAAATAGAAGATTAAATTTGACAAATGATCTCCGTTTACTTGTTTTTTTCTCATTGCTTAAAATTTATAATAATACATACTATATGTTTTCAAATTTATTTATTTCATAATTAGAATTAAAATTTTTAAAATTTTTAGCTTGTTGATAAAAATAACAAGTTTGAAAACAAACATCTTCTAGCTGAGCTTGTGATAGGGTTTGTTAATAACGAGCTTAGGCTTACATAGTGTGACAAAATTGACTCTCTTAAAGGGTTTGAGAGTTAGGAGTAAAGACAGAAAGAGAAAAGAGACTGTTGGAGAATCTATAAGAAGAGGATTACTTTCTTTTTTCATTTTTAATATGTTCAACTACATAACTAAGACCTTGTTAAGGACCTAAATCCCTAACGATCCGATAAAACGGACAATAACGAGATAAAGATAATCCGGCGCCTGTGAGGGTTGGCGGAGATAAAGATCTGGGCGGCTGTGCGCGGGTTCCAACCCGTCGGGCAACGACCACAGATCAGATATACGTTCCGGCTGTGCGCGGAGACCTTCCGTCGGGCAGCAGGTAGCGTAGGGAATTACGGATTCAAAGCATAACTCGGGGCATTTGACCAAAATAATAATATTCATTGATTCATTGTTGGATGCTTAAATATGATAACAAGCTCTCATATTTATAATAGTAGAATATTACCCTAACTTATTGAATAAGAAAACTAAGATATGGAAAAGATTTGGTGAAATAAAAGATAACTAAATAATTGTGATTTCCTAAGATATGATATCGTATCAGACCTCAACCTCTAAAGTAATTAGGGCTGGGAGAGTTTCTTGTAATGGCCTCATGTTGGAAGTAACATGACTTGAATTGACTTCCGATATTTGGAAGCACGGAAATCAAGACTCTGATGGATACATATAAGCTAAAATTATAAACAGAACATTGTACAAAATTCTTCTAATTGGATGATTCTAGAAGGTACATTTAATCCGATGTATACTTAACATTGCATTGGTATTTATGTTGCTAGATTATCATGATATGTGAGTTAGCATATTACTTTGATAGCAGAATATATAATTCACTAGCTGTTCTATACACACCAACAGCTTAGTTTGAAAATTAACATGCTATTAAATGTGATGGGTGTGGGATTGGAGCTAGTATGATTTATGAAGAACTAGTATTGAAAATAGAAAAAACCCTATAATTATGACAATATAGTAATTTGAAATGATATGTATACTATTAATTAAGCTCTAGTACTCCCTTAATCCTCAATTTCCTTTTGCTGTCATCAGATTAACTTTAGTATTTTCCAAGCTAACGCTCACATTAGTTCCAATTCCGATATTTTTTAAATTAATTCATATTGTAAACTATGTCGCATCGAATTTTGCCTTAACCAATCAATTAATTAATATAACTGATGAAGTTTTATACTAATTAATTAATAAACTAATTATTTATTAAAATAGTAGTGGCCAAGCACAAAGGCTCCAATTGCCAAACCCTAACGAAGGTGAAAAAGTACAGATAACTTTTCCATCTTTCTAATCAACTACGGTTCCCTTAATTTCTTGATCGCTAATCAGATTTAGCTCCGAATCGATTAATGGTAAATTAATCCTTTAGATTTGATGTAATAATAATATACTTATAAGTGTTTCCAATTGAAGTGTTGAATCGTCTGATTATCCCTAACTAATACTACCATTTAACTAGTAATTTCCGGCGAATATAATTTCACTGTTATGAAGAAGTGAATCGTAATAATTTGATGAGGACAGCAGCATTGCTTCAACATGTGTGGACATAAATATGGCAGCAATGAAATTCCAATTTTGTTTGTTTCAATCCTTGTTTTCAGCAATAATTCAAACACATACATAAATTGGAAAATCCTATGCTACAAGCATATCCATGATCCATCGAACATCTCGAGAAGATTGAGCAACACAATTAACAACCAAAATATTTCCCATAGAATTCTCAAGATGAAATTAAAGCACCATTGATTAATTACTGTTATTCCTTCCCAAAACAACACAAGTCACACACATTAGTTCGATTCGCAATCACAATCATGAAAATCACAATGAGACCGAATAGACAGACAGACAGACAGATAGATATAAAAGAAAGAAATGATAGAGAACTTGATAGAGTACGTACTAAACAAGCCCAACAGCAGTAAAGCCCAAGACAGAGTATAGTTCGGCATGACTAAAGAGTATCAGTCCGGCATGACTAAAGAGTTCAGTTCGGTACAACCAAAGAGTTCGGCCCCAGCCTACAGCTCGGTGAAAGCCAACTCATCAAGCTCTGCTCTCAGGTCGGCATCAAGCTCTACTCTCAGATCGGCAAAAGCTGCTCGGCAATAATTCAGCAGTTCGGTCTCAGTATTCGACCGAACTAGGAGATAGTGGACTCATACAAGATTTCTACCTCCACTACACCGACGATCTATTTAGTGGTGTCAAGCAGTCATTAACTCATGCAGGATAGTGGACCCATGCAAGGTCGCCACGATCTCCACGACATCCACTACCTAATAAATGCTGCATGCCACGATCTTAGTTCACTGTATAAATAGAACCTAGGTCAGATAGATAAGGTCTTCTGCTTCTTCTTTTAAACTCTAAAAAAGCTCTCTAGAGAGAATATCATAAAGCAGGCCAGTGTTGTAAGCTGTAATTCGCAGATCAAGCAATACAAACCTGCCCCCATTTCTCCCCGTGGACGTAGATTTACCTCAGTAAATCGAACCACGTAAAACCTCTGTGTCGTAATTTATTTTTACGTGCATTAATTACCATCGAAAATTCGCCGCTTCATCACTGGCGCCGTCTGTGGGAAACAGAGAACCAAATTTGTGATAAAGCGAGTTTTGATCCTCTTCTACCAAAAAAAAAAAAATGCATACCAGATCACATAACACCCGTGCCTCCGTCCGTGATAACCATGAGGAAGCTAATCCAGCAGCCCATAGGCCTGGAAAGCAGCCTCGTGAAAAATCTACTTCCAGTTCTCACGGAGAAGGAGCAAGCCGCTCAAAAGGTCCACACACCGAGTCTTCCCAGCAGCCTGATTTGAACGAGGCTGTCAAGCTGTTCTTGGCCGAGAAGCAGGAGGAGTTCTTAACCTTCCTGCAGAAGAGCCAACAGTCGGAGAAGACAACGGCGGATTCTCCCTCCTCATCCAGACATGAAAGTCACTACCGCAGTAGTGACGTGTCTTCCAGGAGAAAGAATCCTCAACCCCGACATGTTCCTCCTCGGTACCGGAACCACAGGAGAACTCCATCTCCTCCGTACCGAAGAGATGTCGGGTTCGCCATGTACGGAGCATTAAAGACTCCATTCTCGGACGACATCACCCGGACTCCTTTGCCGCGGAACTACCGGACACCGTCAATGACTTATGACGGGCTAGAGGATCCTCATGACTTCTTGGGACGCTATCAATATAATATGGCGAACCAGGGTCTATGAGGTCCACATGTGCAAGCTGTTCCCCGAGTTGCTCATCGGGAACGCCAGAAGGTGGTTCGACAGCCTTCCTCAAGGCAGCATCAGATCCTACCGAGATCTCATGGATGCTTTCCACAGGAGGTTCTTTCAGAAAGCGGAAGCCCGAATCACTTCGGCTCAGCTGCTTTCTATACGTCAAGGTCGCGACGAAAAGATCAGCGACTTCCTGACGAGATTCCATAAGGAATGCCTACAAGTAGATAATCTCAATGATCTACTTGTCATCTCGGCATTCCAAAATGGAATCCTGCCCGGAGCTCTCTACAGAAAGCTCGTGGAGTGCGGTCCGCAAACAGCTCAAGAAATGTGGGACATTGCGGACCAGTTTTCTCGTGCGGATGAGGCAGACCGTCGAAAACGGTCGTTAGACAGCTCATCCCAAGGAGACAAAAGGAAGCCCGATCAAAGCGACCAGGTGCTTCCTCGCCGAACTCCTTTTGAAAGAATTCAAAGGGCACCAGTACAAGGCAGATTGGGACCACGTCTCAATCCTGAGAAGCCGCCCGCTCAGTTCGTACCATTAAACAAGTCAAGAGCGGAAATTTTCGAACTACATTCCGATATGTTCGAAAAACCAAAGCGGATGACGAAATCAGCCGCACGGCGACTTCAGGATCAATATTGCTCCTTCCATCAAACCCACGGTCACGATACCGAGGAGTGCCGAGATTTGGCTGCAGGTATTGACGTTCTTGTGAAAACAGGAACGTTAAAAAAATACCAAAGCAAGCAGCCGAAAAAGAACAAAAGGCAGAGAAGTGCGAACTGCAATCCTCAGGATCCGAAAAGACATGAGGATCCCGAAGACGACGACGAGCCGCAATACGATGGAGTAATCCTGACTATTGATGCTCTCCCAGCCGGGAAGACTAAGTCGTCCCTAAAAGCAGAACGCAGAGGTTCCAATCAAGAGGAACCAACACATAAAAGGCTGAAGAAAGACGAAGTGATTACATTTTCAGATGCCGATCCCGTCCCAGCCATCTCTCCTCACCAAGACGCTATTGTCATCCAAGCCGGGGTGGCAAACAAACTGGTCCACAGAGTATTTGTGGATACAGGAGCGTCAGTCAGCATTCTTTTTAAAGAATGTTTCGATAAAATGGAAGTGGATCCAGCTCGGCTCAGTCCGGCTCCACTTCCTCTGAAAAGTTTCGCCCAGGAGGACACCCGCCCTGAAGGTATTATCAGCCTTCCGATCACGGTGGGAAAAGCGCCTACAAGCTCCAATACGATGATCGAGTTCTTTGTGGTGAAAGCTCGGTCTCCGTACAACATCATCCTGGGGAGGGACTGGCTCAACACAGTTCGGGCCGTTTGCTCTACTTATCACCTCACCATCAAGATTCCCACTAAAAATGGGATAGCGGTCATCCGAGGTGATCAAAAGAGAGCAAAAGAATGTCTGCAGATTGCGCTAAAAAGTGCCGAGCAATCAGTTCGGCACCATCAAGCATAGCAATCACAGCAACCGGAGTCGGAGGCAAGCGAGATGACCGAAGTCACTTCAGAGCCGAACTCAATGACCGTTCAGTTATACGAAGATGATCCATCCAGAACGGTCAACGTCGGCTTCGCAGGAACGCCTCTACTCCGGGAAAAGACCATTCAGCTCCTCAAGGAGTACAAAGATGTCTTTGCATGGTCTCCGTTGGACATGACCGGAGTGCCCCCCGAGGTAATTACTCATCGGTTAAATATTGATCCTTCAATCCGGCCAGTAAAACAGAAGCAAAGACTCTTTGCGGCAGAAAGAAGCCAAGTCATCCATGACGAAGTCCGCCAATTACTAAAAGCGGATGTACTATTCGAGGTGAAATATCCTTCTTGGGTGGCCAATCCTGTGATGATCAAGAAAAAAGGAGGAGGATGGCGGATGTGCATAGACTTTACCGATCTAAACAAGCACTGTCCAAAAGATTGCTATCCCCTTCCGAATATAGATAAAAAAGTAGAAGCTTTGATCGGCTTCGAAATTTTCTGTTTTCTTGATTTATACAAAGGATATCACCAAGTGTTGATGGATGAGAGTGACGCTCCGAAAACAGCTTTCATCACCGATTTCGGCATTTTCGCTTATAAAAAGATGCCATTCGGTTTAAAGAATGCCGGAGCCACTTATCAAAGGATGGTAGACAAGCTTTTTCGGCACCTAATCGGGAAACAGGTTGAAGTGTATGTCGACGACATAGTTGTCAAAAGCAAAAGCACTTCGGAGTACGAAGACAACCTCAAATCCACTCTCGACGTGCTCCGGAAAGCCAACCTCAAACTCAACCCCCAAAAATGTACCTTTTTGGTAGATTCAGGAAAATTTCTGGGTTGTTGGGTTTCAAAGGACGGACTCAAGGCAAACCCTTCAAAAGTTCAAGTCATTCAAAACATGGCAATGCCGAAGTCCATACATGACGTGCAAAGGCTAACCGGATGTCTAGCCGCACTGAATCGATTCCTTTCCCAAGCAGCCGAAAAGCAACTGCCGTTCTTCAAAGTGTTGAAAAAAGCACCAAAGTTCGAGTGGGGAGCCGAGCAGAAAAAGGCCTTTGACGAGCTCAAAAGTTATCTAGCCGAGCTTCCTATTCTCTCTGCTCCAACCGAAGCCGAAGTAATATTCTTATACTTAGCGGCATCAGATCAAACCATCAGCGCGGTGCTTGTACGAGAAGAAGGCCTAAAGCAGTTTCCCATCTACTTTACAAGCCGAGCATTAAGAGGTCCAGAAACAAGGTATCAACCTCTGGAAAAAATTGCTCTGGCGTTAGTAAATGCAGCAAGGAGACTGCGGCCATACTTCTATGCTCACAAGGTATGTGTCTTAACCGATCTGCCTCTTCGGCAAGTTTTGACCAAGCCAGAAGCATCAGGCAGAATCGCCAAATGGGCCATAGAGCTGGGAGAACACTCGATCGAGTACCTACCTCGGAAAGCCATCAAGGGACAAGCCTTGGCAGATTTTCTTACAGAGGCCAAGTTCGATCAAGCAATCCCTGTCATTGCCGAACAGAAAAAGTCTGCCAATGCCGAACTTGCACAGCCCTTGGAATCCGAAGTAGAGCCGCCAGACTGCTGGAGCGGATTCGTAGATGGAGCTTCAAACAAGATGGGAAGTGGAGCTGGTATTTTACTCGTCGCTCCCGACGGACACGAGGTAACCTACTCACTTCGGTTCCTATTCCCCACTACTAATAATGAAGCCGAGTACGAAGCCCTCCTGGCCGGACTTCAGTTAGCGCAAAGTCTGCTCGTCAAATCTCTCAAAGTCCATTGTGATTCACAAGTCATAGTAAATCACATGTTGGGTACCAGTGAAGCCCGTGACGAGAGAATGAAGAAGTATTTGGACAAAGCGCAAAGCATCAGCCGAAGTTTCTCCTATTTTCGGATAATCCGCGTTCCCAGAGCGGAAAATAGCCGAGCAGATACCTTAAGTAAGTTGGCCTCAGATCCGAGCTCAAAGGCGGAAGAATTAATGCATCGAAGCATTGATAAAGCCGAGGTACATTCAATATCCAGCTCGCCGAACTGGATGACGCCGATCTTGCAGTATCTGGATCAAGGACAATTGCCCGAAGATAAGAGAGAAGCTCGGAAGATCACGTGCCGAGCACTTCGGTACGAACTTCATGAAGGAGTCCTCTTTAGAAAGTCTTACCTCCAGCCGTTATTGCGGTGCGTAGGACCAGAAGAGACGGACTACATCCTCAGAGAAGTTCATGAAGGGTCGTGCGGTAGCCACATCGGAGCTAGAGCTTTAGCTAAAAAAGTTCTAAGATGGGGATATTATTGGCCAACCTTGGTACAAGAAGCAGTGCAGCTCGTCAAGACATGCCCGAAGTGCCAAATCCATGCAAATATCCCAAGAATGCCGCAGACCGATCTATCCACTATGCAAAGCCCTTGGCCTTTCATGCAATGGGGCATAGACATAGTGGGACCACTTCCTCAAGCTCCTCGGCAAATGAAATTCCTAGTCGTTGCCGTGGACTACTTTACGAAGTGGGTAGAAGCTGAACCATTAGCTACGATAACGAGCTCGAAGGCATTGGATTTCGTCTGGAAGAACATAGTGTGCCGATTTGGCATACCCCACATCCTCATCTCGGATAACGGGACTCAGTTCACCGACAAGACGTTCAAGAATTGGTGCCAAGAGCTGAATATTCAACAGCGGTTCACTTCGGTCTCTCATCCACAAGCAAACGGACAAACGGAGGTAACAAATCGTATCCTGGTGAAAGGGTTAAAAGCTCGGTTAGAACAAGCCAAAGGACAATGGGTAGAAAATCTCCCTCAAGTCCTATGGTCCTACCGAACTACACCCACAACCTCCAATGGTGAAACTCCATACAGTCTGGTGTACGGCACTGAAGCCGTAATTCCGGTGGAGATCGGCGTACCCAGTCCCCGAACTCTAAATTTCTCCTCAGAAATGAATGACGACGGACTGAGAGCCGAGCTAGATCTTGCCGAAGAAAGAAGAGAATTGGCATGCATAAAAGCAGCCAAGTACAAGGAGCAAGTAGCCCGGTATTACAACCAAAGGGTGAAGAAGCTGCAATTTCAAGTGGGAGATCTCGTCCTGAGAAACAATGAAGTAAGCCGAGCAGAAAAGCTGGGCAAGCTCGAACCCACATGGGAAGGTCCGTATCGGGTATCAGAAGTCCTCGGCAAAGGGTCTTACAAATTGGCTCACATGTCAGGAGAACAGGTACCCCGAACATGGCACATTTCCAACCTCAAAAAGTTCCATTTGTAAGAGACAGTCCGGTCAGTCAGTCTTGAGTCCTGTTTGCTCAATGTGCTTTATTTGGTTTACTTGGTCTTTATTTGTCTCTGTGCGTTTTGTTTGTGTGTTTTGTCTGTCTCTGTGCGTGTCGTCTCTTACAAATGTTACTGAGGTATCTTGTTCTTCGAAGACTGATCCCCTTCTTAGAACATATACAAGCCCACGATTGTGCGTCAAAGCTTCTAAAGAGGATACAAGACCACAATTCAGCTTAAACAAGCAGTTCGTCTGAAACGAGCTGCAACAAGCCCACGATTGTGCGTCAAAGCTTCTAAAGAGGATACAAGACCACAATTCAGCTTAAACAAGCACTTCGTCTGAAACGAACTGCAGCAAAAGTCCAATTCTCGCGATAAAACTTGCCTGAATTAGGACTAGGGAAAGTCCGATCCACGCGATAAAACTCGCCGAATTAGGACAAGGGAAAGTCCGATCCCCAAATTAGGACAAGGGAAAGTCCGATCCCCAAATTAGGACAACGGAAAGTCCGATCCGAGCGATAAAACTCGCCAAATTAGGACACAAACCAAGTCCGGTCAAAGAAGAGTTCACTTCATGAGACCGTGGACAAACATCAACTTACCCCATACTTTTTTCCAGAATGCCGAAGTGATTCACTTCGCTTTTCGGGGGGGGTAGTGATAGAGTACGTACTAAACAAGCCCAACAGCAGTAAAGCCCAAGACAGAGTATAGTTCGGCATGACTAAAGAGTATCAGTCCGGCATGACTAAAGAGTTCAGTTCGGTACAACCAAAGAGTTCGGCCCCAGCCTACAGCTCGGTGAAAGCCAACTCATCAAGCTCTGCTCTCAGGTCGGCATCAAGCTCTACTCTCAGATCGGCAAAAGCTGCTCGGCAATAATTCAGCAGTTCGGTCTCAGTATTCGACCGAACTAGGAGATAGTGGACTCATACAAGATTTCTACCTCCACTACACCGACGATCTATTTAGTGGTGTCAAGCAGTCATTAACTCATGCAGGATAGTGGACCCATGCAAGGTCGCCACGATCTCCACGACATCCACTACCTAATAAATGCTGCATGCCACGATCTTAGTTCACTGTATAAATAGAACCTAGGTCAGATAGATAAGGTCTTCTGCTTCTTCTTTTAAACTCTAAAAAAGCTCTCTAGAGAGAATATCATAAAGCAGGCCAGTGTTGTAAGCTGTAATTCGCAGATCAAGCAATACAAACCTGCCCCCATTTCTCCCCGTGGACGTAGATTTACCTCAGTAAATCGAACCACGTAAAACCTCTGTGTCGTAATTTATTTTTACGTGCATTAATTACCATCGAAAATTCGCCGCTTCATCAGAACTCATGGCCAATTGGCTCAGCAGTGATGCTCTTCCTCAATGAGAGTGAGAGGATTGAAAGGCTGAAGCTCGGAGCACTTAGGGCAGAGCACGTGGCGGCCAAGGGGGGCCGGGTGCGGCCTCAGGCACCTCCTGGCCACCACGACCGAGTTGATGACGTCATCCGTGGGGTGATAGAGCGACAGCAGCTCAAAACCCCGCAGATGGCACGGGTCGACCACGGGGTAGAGGAAGGCCCTCGCCCCGTGCGCGCTCCGCAGCATCAGGATCGCCCCCGCCGCCATGTTCTCCGCCAGATGCTCCACCACGTGCGCCTTCTCCTCCGCATCCATCCCCACCAGCGCCGCCAGGAACACCACGTCGTACCCCCGGAGCACCTCCCCGGGCACGTCCGCGATGTCCGCCGTGTGGAACTCCATCCGCCCCGATATCTCGGGGTGCGGGCCCACCAGCTTCGCCGCCATGGCGTTGGCGGATGCGTCGATGTCGAAGTTGTGGAACACGGCGGACTTGAGGTGGTCGGCCGCCAGGACGATGGAGGTCAGGGGGAGGGGCCCGGACCCCACGAATGCTACGCGGGCTGGATTCGGACAATGCTTTGAGAGGAGGCCGAATTCGTGGCGGCTGAGCTTGAGGTAGTTGGAGTGGTAAGGGAAGAGGGAGAGGTGGTCGAGGGGGCGGTCGAAGGAGGCGAGGAGGGTGGTGAAGTGCTTCTCCATGAGGCCCTCTGCGCGGCCACAGAGGGAGATGAGCTTCCCCCGCATCTCCTGGATCTCAGGGCAGAGCTTAGTGGGGTCAATGGGGTGCGGGGGAATGCAGAGGTGGACGAGCTCTGTGAAGAGGGCGTCCACCTCTGCGGAAGGGCTCAGGTCCTCCAGTTTCGAGATGCTATCGTATAGCTGCAGGACTTTGAGAACAAGAGGGTCGCTTTGGCAAACCATCTTAGCATTGATTTGATTACTCTCTGATTTAGGTTTTGATTACTAATGTGTTTGTGGAGATTAGATGCCACCGAGGGGGCTATTTAATGGCGATTGTGGGGCCATCTCATGAGGGGTGGGCAACACCTCATTCATATACAATATATGGAGTATTTATTGTTCAGAGTCTTTGTCCTAGCGCCTAGGAATTTAGACATTATTGCATGAGGTGCAGAGTTTGAGCCCTCTTGACATTAGTCGTAATTTCCTCTCTTATATAGGAGTTAATTTTTTTTTTAAATATGGAGTATTTGTTTTATGTAGCATTGATGATGTGTAGATCTTTGTTTTGGTAGTGTGATTGAAATAATCTTAATTGTTATGGGATATTTTTTTCATTGGCGTGTAACTGTTTGCTTGTGCTAGATTAATTATGCTCAAATTCAGTTTGATGGCGAAGATATTTTTGAGCAAAACATTGATGTGTTTTGTATGATTATGACGAGTTTAAAATCTATTGAGATCGTGATTGTAATAAAGATACAAGTTTTCATGAGTTACTAGTTTTTTGAAGAATTTATATATGTTTTGTATATATGTCAATTTTACATGAAATTAGGAGTAATATGTGTAGAATATGAATGGAATCAAAAACCATGAGGGGCATAGGGCTTACTTAGTACCCCATCTAGCTAGCTATACATTAATTTAAATAGAGAATATCAAGTCACCAACTGACCCACGCATATATATAGTGACAAAACAAATTATTTGGTGGGCATGCTTACTAATTTTGTTTTTTCACAACAAATGAATGCGACCAAAGACTAATTCTCGAAATTCGGGAAAATATACGTACTTGGTTCACAATATCAAAATCCAGTCTCATCTGAAAATCCTTTACACTTAAAAAAACTTGGCATTTCATATATATTCACTCACTTAAAAAGTAGTAAAACATATAAATTTCGACCTCAAACGGCAAAATACATATTTCGGCCACTCTCAATTTTAACATCAATAATCCCGTCCTTAAATATCAATATTATGTGGTTATCAATTTTGGAGTGTCTTTTGATTTTACAGTGATTAATTTTATTTTATATGACAAAATTAAGACATTGCAAAATTCTCTTTAGCTAAAGATCTTGGGTTCAATCTCACTTTCCTACAGTCGTCTGCGTATATACAACATACATAATTCTAAAAACATTACTATTAATTAATCTATGCTAATACAGAATATACTAGTATTAAACTTTGTGCTTGTGACAAACATATACTACTAGACATTAGTCTATGCGTCTCTGTTCATGCAGGTTGTCCACAAACATATATACTATACTAGGGGTATTCGGTTGGCAAGATTAAATCTCATGATTAAATATATATCATGTTTGGTTCATAAGATTGAACCCTTCAACTTAATCCTAGATGAATAGTCTCATGATAATTAGTCATAGCCTCCCCCCTCCAACTAAAATAATCCCACAACTTAATCCTAGATGGATAGTCTCATAATTTTAGTCATGGCAACCGAACGCCACCTAGTAGTAATAATTAATTCTATGAATATGCAGTATTTAAATCTTTGCTCGCGACACACACATATACTAGTATTATATAATGAATTCAGAGAAGGAAATTAAGAGGAGGCACGTGATACGATCCCATATCTTAGGAAATCACAATTATTTAGTTATCTTTTATTTCACCAAATCTTTTCCATATCTTAATTTTCTTATTGAATAAGTTAAGGTAGTATTCTACTATTATAAATAGGAGAGCTTGTTATCATATTTAAGGATCCAACAATGAATCAATGAATATATTATTTTGGCCAAATGCCTCGAGTTATGCTTTGAATCCGTAATTCCCTACGCTACCTGCTGCCCGACGGAAGGTCTCCGCGCACAGACGGAATGTATATCTGATCTGTAGTCGTTGCCCGACGGGTTGGAACCCACGCACAGCCGCCCAGATCTTTATCTCCGCCGACCCTCACGGGCGCCGGATTATCTTTATCTCGTTATTGTCCGTTTTATCGGATCGTTAGGGATTTAGGTCCTTAACAACTGGTGCTTTCATCCAGTACTCATGAGACGATACAACAACAACGATAGGCAAGGTTGGGGCGCAAACCGACCCGGCTACTATCCGAATGGCTCGTCGCGCCGTGATAACGCGATTGGCCGTCGAGACAACGTCGGTTTCAACCGACAGCAGACGACGAGGGGGACCGTGAGGGTCGCCCAACGGAGGATGCGGACCACGATGATTCCGTGGGTTATAAATTGGATCGGTTGATAGATAGACTCGACAGATGGGATTCTTGGAGAGATGAAATGGATCGCCGGTTCGATAATCTTGAACCAAACCCCTACCGCAGGTATGATCAGCGAACAGGGTATGACGACGACGATTCTGATGGTGACGGGGCACGACGGAGACGTAATTGGGAGAGGGGGCCTCGCCCCAGAAACCCTAATTTTGGCACGCGTGACAGCTCGTAGAGAGATCGATATCGTCGCGAGGGGAGAAATCACAGGGGTTCATGTTGGGACCCACCAAGATATCAACAACATCGTCAACAAATAGGCGGGTATGATCAGCAGTTTAGTCGGCCAGCCACTTGTTACGACCCACCACAGTCGTGGCAGCCCTCTTGTTGGGAACCATCGCGAGGATATTCGGATTATGATCAGCCACCACTGGGTCCACCTAGTCGTTGGGATCCGCCCGACTATCGCTGCCCGCAGACCTTGCAGCCTACGAAGTATGACCGACCGCTGAGTCACCGCACAGCTCCGTTGTCTGCCGTTGCCACGCACCCGCCTCAACAGTCCAGCAGGTTTATTGATTCGGGGAAGCAACGTGGTCTGCCCAATATTCCCTGCCTCAAGGTTTGTTCTCCTTACCCAGCCCACCTAGCTGCAGTAAGTGATTACAACGAGAAGTTGCGTATTTATAGATTGAAGCATTCATCCCTCCTCGCTGAGTTGAATGCAGCGTTTGAGGAAAATATAGATGACGAAAATCTAGTTGAAGATGTTCCCAACAACACCGCTCACAATGGGGACGCTAATCCTGATGTTGATGTTCCAATCAACGAGTCCCTAGAAGAGATCGTCAAGACCGGCAATACGCCGCGGCAAGTGCTCGTCGGGGCATATGATGAGAAGATTGATGATCTTAGTGTTCCAACACATAAGGAATTGGAGATGAGAGAAGATACAGAGACTTTGCTAGAGAAAGAAAATAAAGCCGACGCCCTTCGATCTAGTTTAGAGCCTAAAGAGAAAGATTTTAGTGTGTTGATGGAGAAGCCGAGCGAGAGAGAGAGCATGGAGAATCAGAGCCTTGTTAATGACATCCTGGCTGGATTTGATATGAAAAAACAGGACAATCAAGAGGAAATGGAGGAGAAGCGAAGGTTGTGTGAGGATGAGCTTAAATTGAACGCTCACTCCGGTTCGCATGCACTTGCTTGTGTCTATGTGGATTTGAATGTCGGTGATGTTCCAAGTATGAATCATCGATCAACATCGCTCGACACCGATGCAAGGTTGATCCCTCCGCGCAATGACACACCATGGTTGAGCATTGTTGGAGGTGTGAACAGGTTTTTCATTTTGGCACGGAATTTTGGCGGCCACATTAGGTCTCCTTGGTTGATTTTTTATGGAAGTGATCGAGGGATACATTCAACTATTCAGTATGCATTTGATCCAGGAGGAGACGCCTCACCAAAGCTTTTGCTTACGGCTATCGTCGTTGCTTCGTAGTTTCCACCTTGAGGACAAGACGGATTTCAACCGTGGGGGAGTTGATACGATCCCATATCTTAGGAAATCACAATTATTTAGTTATGTTTTATTTCACCAAATCTTTTCCATATCTTAATTTTCTTATTCTAAGTTAGGGTAGTATTCTACTATTATAAATAGGAGAGCTTGTTATCATATTTAAGGATCCAACAATGTATCAATGAATATATTATTTTGGCCAAATGCCTCGAGTTATGCTTTGAATCCGTAATTCCCTACTCTACATGCTGTCCGACGGAAGGTCTCCGCGCACAGACGGAACGTATATCTGATCTGTAGCCGTTGCCCGACGGGTTGGAACCCGCGCACAGCCGCCCAGATCTTTATCTCCGCCGACCCTCACGGACGCCAGATTATCTTTATCTTGTTATTGTCCGTTTTATCGGATCGTTAGGGATTTAGGTCCTTAACAGCATGCAATAAGAATCTATCAACCAAGGGCCAAGTTTGCAACGGGTTCACACGGACAATACTATAAATTTAACTATGAAATTCTATATTAAAACAGTTTAATTGATAGTATTTGATAATGGAATCTATATAGAGTACTTTCTTACTTACAAATTTGAGATGATTTTAATACGTGCAAGAAATATATTACTAGTCCCAAAGTTTTAAGGAATCATTGAATCCACATTTCGTTTCTTTAATTAGTAACGATTCCATATGTACTTTCTTAAAGAGCCGTTGATACAGTTCAAGGATGCTACTTTGGAGCGAAAAGTTCTCAAATTGACAAAAATTTTTTTTCAAATTTAGTCAAAACACATTTGGCAAAAACTCGGTTTTAAACCCAAGTTTGGCAAATGCGTTATTGAAGGCGACATTGGCGGACACGTTTTTTAAGACTAGCTTTACGCACACAGGTTTAAACATGTGATTTTTTAACGCATTTTTTCGTTGTTTAGGGCATCTCCAACCATTTACGTCAAACTCAAACCCATTTTTGAGTATACATCACACCAAAAGTAGTTTTACTTTAACCATGTACACTATATTTAAGTTTTACACCATATATGGTGTTATTCCATTCAAAAACCCAAAATTGGATTTGAGTTTAGTGTATGATTGAAGAAATTGTCTACACTAAAAATGAGTTTTGATGTATGGTTGGAGATGGTCACTATTTTTCCCATTCTACATTTCTACGCATGTTTTTTGAAAATAAGATGACTTATATGTGTTTGATGAAAATTATAGGAACAATTACACCAACTTCTGATGGGCATCAAGTATTTTTTGGTGCAACATAGTACTTGGAAAGCTCACAATTTGTTGAGTCCTTGACTGTATGATGAAACATTATAATAATATTGACATTTATAATCAATCGGGTTATGTCCTTTGGTTTTAAGTCTTTGCTTGTCTACATTATAATAATTTCCATAATGATTGCCAAATATGCGAGAATTAATGATTGGTTACACATATTCAATAAATTAATACTAACACTTTCGATTTCCAATTTTTTGGTCTCCAAGATCTTGACGCAACTTGTTGAAAATTTTCTACATATATTTTGAAGTGGCATATAACAAAATAATGTATAAAAAAGGACACAATTCCTTTGAAGTTTGAACATTTGTAAAATAAAAATAGAAATTACACACTGAGCCATGCCACAGTTCCACTAATTTTAATTTATTAACACCGTATTCGTGATATGACAAACGCAAATATAGAAATGGCGAAATATTTATAATTCAAGTTTTGACGAAATTCATTATAATGAATAGTGAATACTCACTTAAATATTTGTGACTTGAATGTTTTTATAGCTGTTTTTTTGCCAATCTTTTTACAATGAAAAGAAATAAAAAAAATTAATTTTTTAAACAAAACAATATACTTAGTAGTATCATTTTGAAAATCACCTGAAAATGTCACTTTTTAAACAAAAACCAAAGAATTTAAATTTACAAATATTTTATTTTCTGAAGAATAAAATAAAGAGTGGTGAGACACCTTGCAGTGGCAATTGAATGACAAATAGCGTAGCGTCTTACTTTTCTTCCACACAGACACTCACTACCGAGATGAGTCATCCCTCATCGATGCTTCTTTCCAATTTTCTTTGGGTGCTGTTGTTTTCTGATAGTTTTCAGGTAATTATTCTTCTATCTTCGTTTCGATGCTAAGCTTTTTCCTTTTAATCTTTTCTTTGCTTTTTTTCCCTCTCCTTGTTTTGTTGGAGGCAGAAACAGAAGATAAATTGCCAATTTTGAATTTTTTTTTTAATTTTTTTTACCTGGTAATTATTTGGTCTTAGATGGAATGGTTGCTAATTTGCTATTCTCTTGCTTTGGGAGAACTTATGGAAATTTTGTTGAAATTGATGAGGGCGTTTTATAATCTGATGCTTGTTCATATCTTCAGCAATCTTGGCTTTATTATAAGTCTCTGTGGCTGAAGTAGTAGCTTTCGTTATATGTGTGAAAGCCAACTAGTTCTAGGTTAAGTTATCAAAGTTTTTCGTTTGCTAAAGATGGATTTGGTTAATTTTGATGTAGTTATGAGGCTTAAATTAAATATGTCTGTCTATATCTGAAAAATTCTGTCCCCAATTCGGTCATATGTGCTAGCCCTAAAACGAATGCCATTAGCCGTATATCAGTATTCCCACTGTCCCATTAAAAATGAAGCGTTACCTAAAATGGAACCAACATCATCTCTACTTTTTCCTCTCTTTATTAACTCATAAAACAACACTGGATAAAATCCCGGGCCGGAAACCAAATGTTTCATGTTTATGGGACGGAGGGAGTATATAACAGTGTGTCTTTGATGTAAATTGGTTCCTCTTCTACGCCAATGGAGCTCTTTCGTGTTCCATTTGGAGAATATCCTCTAGGCTGAGGAAAAGTGCAGGGGAAAGAAGAACTTTGTCTCCATGAGCTATTCGTATTTGTTTCTCCTCCGAATTTGAAACATTTCAACGCCAATACATATATTTTGTCGCACTTAACTTATTAATATTATGTTTCTTTCTTTCCTGCTTCAGGCCTCTCGGAGAAACATACCATTTTTGCTTATATGTAATATTTAAGATTTATCTGTTTTGATTAAGGCAAAGCAGATAGGTGTGGATATGCATTTGCAAATGCAAAATTTCATATATGCTTGGTTAAGTAGTACTCAGAAAAGGAACTTTTAGTCTTCTATAGCTATATAAACTTTCCCTATATTTGTATTTCATTTTGGAAACTTCAGATTTGACTCTTATGTGTGACTGATGAACAATCGGATTTGTGTTTCTTTTGTTAGGATTTTTATTAGCAAGGGAAAGAAGTTGAATAAGGTTCTTATTGAATTGTTTTTACGCAATGGATAGCCATGGCGATTCTGGGAGCAATACAACACGCAGAACTTCGAGGAAAAGGAGGAGTAATTTGAATCATCGTCCTTCAAATGAATCAGAATCCCCCCAAGAAAATAGAGATTCTATCTCATTATCATCAACTCCATCAGACCACGTGAGTGATGCACCTAGTGCGGGCAAGGAGTCCTCAACAACATCACTAAACCTTTGTGATGCTGAATCCGTGCATAAGATTTATGACGAAGAAAACACATTGGAGGACTCCACTGACCTTAAAAGTTGTGGTGATGATAATCCTGCTGGAGCTAGCTTGAACAGTACGCAAATGAAGGACGATAAAATGAGCGAACGAGCGACTGGGGATTACCATTCTGAGCCACTTGGAGCAGCATCTGATGGAACTGGAAACAAAGTCAATAAGGTAAAACTAAAGGTTGGAGGTGTAACACACACCATTCACACAAGATCTAGTTCTGGCAGTTCTTCAATAGCTGGAACTTTTGCTACAAAGCCTTCGTCAGATGCAAATTATCCTCTCTCTAAGGTATTTTCTCTAGATTGAAGGCTTTTCAGTAATTTTGATCCTGTAACTCAGCGGGCTTTATTTCTAAATGGAAATTCTATTCAACTGATGCATTGTATGCATCATCATATTTTGAAGTAGTTGCTAAAAACAGTTGTAATATTTGCATATGAGAAAGAAATTGTAGATGCTAAATGCAATATTATTAAAAAAAGATCCTCTGTAAACCTGATTAAAGTTCTGTCTATTTACTGTTTTTAAACACTTCTTTTTGGTCAGAATTCAGATGATTAAACTTCATCTTGCAAGCAGATTCATAACTTATTTTTCCTTGTAATATTATCTAGCTGTTTTCCCTTTGTTTTTGGATATATTGCCTTTTTATTGGCCAAGTACTTGACAGCTTTGGAGACCTAACAATGTCGTTGTCTTTTAACAGGAAAATTTGAATCTCCGTGATAAAAATGAGAAGGGTGACCTTCGAGGTGTGCCATGGAAAGATTTTTCGAGGACTGGTTTTGCCTTTGGAAAAGTGGATTCTTGTAAGGAGGATATACCTGAGGAGTCTGTCAAGCAAGCTGTAAAGCATGGCAGGCCATCTAAAAACAAGTCCATAAGCAAGAAGTATTCTGATGATGAAATATATGATGAGGATGATGATGAGATTCGGTACCTTCAAAAGCTCAAAACTTCAAGAATCACGTCGTATGATAATACAGAGTATGAAGATGGTACCTTCAGGGGCAGGAAACTACGGAAGATATCTAGGGTTATGGATAGAGATATTGAAGATTATGGTTCCTCAAGATCAGCCAAAGAGAAGAAATCCAGATCTGCAAGTGCACCTGAAGATACAGAATATACAGAGGAGGAAGAAGCATTATCTGACGATGAGGTTGAACACAAGAATAAGAAACAGAGGAAGTCACCAATTGACGTCGCTAAGAACTCCAAAGAAAGCTCAATTACTACCCGGCGAAGAGCTACTTTATCTGGAAGAGAGCCCTCACCTGGTTTGGGTGCTAAATCAATCCAATTCCCAGATGGGTTGCCACCTGCCCCACCAAGAAGTGAGTATTTCTTATTGTTGTACTAGTGAACAGATTTTTCTTTTGTTACTTCGTGGTAAATTGACTGCTTATTATCGTGTTACTTTTGGCAGAGACAAAGGAACAGCTATCAGAAGTGGAGCAACAACTGAAAAGAGCTGAGGCTGCCCAAAGGCGAAGGATACAAAATGAAAAGGCTTCCCGTGAATCTGAGGTTTGTTTGATCTTTTATGCTCAGTCATTGTGTTCTCATGTATCGATTCTTGTGCACTACAGTGTAATAAAAAATCGAGTTTTACATCAACTGGTTTCATGTGTTATGTTTTTCCTTATTATTAGGCCGAGGCAATCAGGAAAATCTTGGGTCAAGATTCCAGCAGGAAAAGGCGAGAGGATAAGATTATAAAACGGCAGCAGGAGCTAGTGCAGGTAAAAGTTGTTCGTAAAGAGCAATCTTGTTTGCAAAAGACTTCTATATGTTTACCCTAGTTATGCATGATGATGCAGGAGAGGAATGCAAACGGTGCTACAGTTGCACCCGATGCTGTTAGATGGGTCATGGGACCTTCAGGGACAGTTGTAACATTTCCTGCTGAGGTTGGCCTTCCAAGTATCTTCGAACCCAAGTCGTGCAGGTATTTTGACGCAGATAGGCTGAAGCAACGTAGCCAAAACATGTCTACTAAATCTCAAGTTATTAAGTCAAGCTCGAATTTGTGTCTTTTGTTCCCATGTTTCATATTTTTTCGCATGGATTTCCAGGTATCCTCCTCCACGAGAGAAATGTGCCGGCCCATCTTGTACAAATGTGTACAAGTACAGAGATTCGAAATCAAAGCTTCCTCTTTGCAGCCTGCAGTGCTACAAGGCACTACTTGAGAATGCACAACCACTACATGCTCGCTAAAATGGTTTATCTGTCGCGACTTTTTTGCTTCCATGGTTTACAGGGCAAGCGGGCTGCTTTATTCGGATGCTTGCCCTGTTGAAACATTGGCAAGAAGATTTTCTTCTCAGATGCATGTATATAGGAATAAAAGTAGATATGGGAAGAAAAACAATGTATAATAGTAAAAATACACGTCAAATGCATCAGTTGAATCTGTTTAATATATGTTCAAATACCACTGTTGTTTCAAGGTTCTTGGCCAAGCAAGCTTGTTATTCATTAAAGTAAAATACACGTACAGTTATCCTTTATGAGTTTATCGACTTAGAGCCAGATATATATTGCTTCAATGAAATATGAAAACATACACTTTATCAATTTAAGTCAAAATTGTAGTCATCAATTTAAGTCAAAATTGTAGCTAATGTGAGATTTAAGGCCTAATTATTTTCTTTTTCTAGGTACTACAATATAGTTTTTAAATATTTTATAACTAGATTTTAGTTCCTACATTTTGGTACATTATCTTTTGTTGCCCTCATTTTTTAAGAATATTGTCACACGTCACTGAATTTTGGTTCAAAATGCCTTTCAGCCTTAAAGGGTATATCACGCGTACAACACAGTATGTTTTATGTTACTTGTATAGATTTAGCGTAAAGTACTTATCCAAACATGATCCATTCAATGTTATACCACACTCCAGCTCGATCAAAATATCAAAACAGTTCATTCAGGACTCCTGGAGGAATTTAACTTTTCTAACAAAAGGAACAAAACTCGTGCAGTGCATTAAAAAGCTGACTATTTCAAATGTTTAACCACGGAAACGTTGTTACGTAAAATTGATCTTTAGTTTACTTTTTATAGAGCACAAAAAACAGCAAAATTTCAATCAGAAAACTGCAAGCCGTGGCATTAATAGAATAACAGTAATTCTCAGACAAGCTGATAAACAAAAAATCTGACCAGATAATGGACTCAATTAAACCAATCAAGCCACAAATACGATCTCTTGCAGCTTCCAACTGTCATTTAGTTATCCTACATAAAGCGCTACAACTAATAAGAAATTTTTTGGGGCGATGGCACAATGTCACTAGTGATTTCAGCATTCCCTCACTTAATATCCTACAGTTCGTCCTGCAATGAGACATATACACAAAAATAAGAATAACTAACATGGAAATTACCAACACCAACATTGCATAAATAAATGCATAAGCAAAGAAAATCAGGATCTTACGTGCACATCATCATCGACCGAAGCTGTAGGGTCTTCGTTGGGGTCTACTTTAGAACCATCGTCAGCATCGTCACCTTCAACATCAGACTCCTCAGCACCATCCTCAGCCTGTGAAGAGAATTCAAGGTTACCGTTAGTATACATATGAAACAAGGTAAATACAGGTGGATTAGTTCTAAGGAATAAACAAGTCTTACATCAGAATCAACGGCTGGATCATTGTTTGATTCCTCCTCCTCTCTCTTCTTTTCGGCCTCCTCAAAAGCAGCCTTCTCAGCCTGCATTGTCAGCAGCATTGACAAATCAATAATTGATAGATTATATATGTATGTAGATAGATAGATGGATAACAGTTCTCATTCTCTTTTACAAAGAAAATGAAGTATAGAAAAAGTGAAAGAAATTGAACCAATGCGACATACATCTTTTTGTGTTCCCCATGTTTCTTCTGCTACCTTCTTGGCATATTCAGGGTCATCACTTACAAGAACGTTGTCAAACAGGGTTCCAGACTTCACCTGCAATATAATTCTAATAGCTGAACATACCATCCCGAGACATCCAGTCGAGAACACAAAAGGGGAAAAACTAAAATCATATGATGGATTAGATATGAAAATGTACCTGCCACAACTCAATGCCTACATACTTCAACTTGGGGAAAACATATAGTTCTGGGTCATCCTTGAACTCTGCAATTATCCCAAAATTGAATTAATAAACTGCAATATTTTTAAGAAATAATGGGGGAAAACAAATCCAAACCTGGGTTATCAATCATTGGTGCCTTCCACTTGCCCTTGTAGTTGGGGTTCTTAATTTTCTGGTACAGATAAAAAGGGCTATTTAGACATAGTCTGCTTCACAAGCAAAATCAGTAAGCCAAACTAAAATTTCAACAAACCTTTGCCTTCCATGGTCCCTTGTACTCCGGGTTAGGAATGGTAGGCGCAGTCCACTCACCATCCTCCTCATCATCCCAGTCCTCAGGCTGAAAATGCAATACGTGGTTTATTAAATATTTTGAAATTTTAGTTTCGGGTATAAAGAAGCAACAATCAATATGCCACTAAGTACCTTTTTGGCATTAGGGTCAGCAACCTCCTTGGGGATATCATCATAACCCTGTCAACAAAGAAAATTCTTAGCTTATAATTAATCCAACCCCAGGAGTTCTACACTACTCCCTTTCTAGCAGAAGATAATAAAATCTATTCACCTCTGGCTTCGTGTCTTCAGGATCAGGAATGGTTTCCTTGTCATCCCAATCTTCAGGCTGACATTGGTAGCAACAAAGTTATGTTAAGAATACAAGAACACACAGTTAAGAATACAAGAATACACAAATGGGAAACCACTCTAACATACAGGTACAAAAACTCACCTTCTTAGCTTCAGGGTCCTTGATCTGCTTTGGAGGCAATAGATCCCAGTCAGAGTACAAGCTCCCTGTCTGCTTCTCCACATTGTCGATGAGGATGCTGTAGGTAGCATCGGGTCGGAGAATGAAAGTGTATACATGAGAGAGTTGATCAGTCTCACATGGAACATCCTTCTTGATCAAGTTGTTTTTGTCATTGTATGTTAGAATAGCATGAACCTTTTTAGTGGTGTAACCACAGATATCTGGCCCAAACATGATACTGCATCAACCAAACCAAATACCATTCAATACACACACTGAGTACATTGTCGATGAGGATGCTGTAGGTAGCATCAGGTCGGAGAAAGAAAGTGTACAGATAGGATCACAAAAGGTTGGGAGATGAGTGAACCTGTATGGAGTGTCACCACCAAATTTCTTCGGGTCAACATCACCACTGAGCAATTTCATGTATCCACCACCACAGTCAAGTTTTTGTTCATGCTTGACAGAAAATTGAAAAACTAAGGTCTTATCCTTGTTGCTAAATTCAGGGAATTCGGCAGAGATAGCATAAAACCTATAGTCTTCACTGGTCTGGATACCTGCAATTGAAAAGAAAGCCAGCCTATCAAGTCTGCACTCAATTATGTCAAATTGCATGACACAAACGGATTAATTACCTTTGTCATTGGCATCTCCACTCCATTTCCCAGAAGTGTAATTCCACTCACCGGCCATATTCTCATCTTTCTTCCAATCAGATTTGACCCACCGACTCTCCCATCCATCTATGATATTTAGCAAACAAATGCATTAGGCTACCAATGTAGGCAGCAACAACTTGCAATGTTGATAAATAGCATTAAATTGTAACAGTCTGTTTTGTTTCTTTTCTAGAGGCAACTGATTCTCAGTTGAGAACATAGCAGGCACTTTCAGTTTGAGAAAGTGTTGTTCTTTCAGTCTTTTCTCCACAAGTTTACAAAACCATTTCCACACTAAAATATTGAAACCAATGTCAATTAAAATATTTTACGTATTAAATTTCATATGTAATTTTGGAATAGAAAAAATACATTATATGATAGGAGTAGGCCAAGACCAATAACCAAGGATAATATAATTTGTGGTTACCACTAACAAACATGAAAGGTAGGTTTATCACTAAAATGAATTTTAGACCAGAGTCGTTGTGGTTTATACTTATCATGGCACTAGCTGCCACAAATCAAATCATCGTTTCCAAGTTCATACGCTTCCATTAGTAATAAAAGGCTAAATATAACTGCATAGACAAACAATTACTCGCTAGATAAAAGGTCTCATCGAAAATTCATCCAATAGGTCGAACATTCTTATCGCTTAAATTGAATTGCATTTTCAACTCTATAATCATAATTTACTATCACGCAATAAAAATTGATTAAAAATGAATATTGCTTCAGATCCACAGTAAAAATAAGCTCAATTAGATGCGGCTTTAACCTAAACTAGATCCATCAAAATGTCAATTGAGCATAGACATATATGAGCGTCAAATTACACTAATTAGACCGACGGAAATGTAAATTTCATCAGATCCATAATGAACAGAGCTCAATTGGATACAAATTAAACCAACGATAAATCGTAGATCAAAACAATCAGATTCGCACAATCATACAAGTGACAGACTGATTACAACCAAAAAGTATAGTCAGATAGTGAGAGTGATGGAGGAGTCAATACCATCGAAGCGCTCCTCGAAGAATACGGCGGCGGAGGAGATGGCGAGGAGGAGAGAAAGAGTAAGAGCTAGAGAGAGAGGAGTTGCGATCAGCGATCTTCTCCTTACTATCGCCATTGCTGCTATAGTGAAAAGAACAACTGAGGTCTGAATAAGAGGAGTGGTTTATTTATGTAGGTGGGATTTTAGTGCACAATAGCAAGTCTGGTGCATGCGTGATGTGGACATATTTGAAAGGAGAAGCCATTGGCGCCACGTCGGAGTTGGCTGTCATTGATATCTACGTGGCCGGTTTGGATTGGACACTTACACGAATTGGAATGGCCTTAGGTGGGCCAACACTTGCAGGCGTTATATAGCTGTCTTCCAATTGACGTTCTTGCCCTTCGATTGCGTTGACTGTTGCACAGTAATAGAAGTTACAATTACACTCTCATTGCGATTTCTAAAATAAGAAATATATGGCCATTTCCTAACCATCTCTAAGAGCATCCCTCTTGTCAACGAGCACGGATGTAGACTCAGACCCACTTTTACTCACTGCACTTAGACAAGAGCACAACACCCACATTCGTGCTCTTCTGCAAGGACAAGCTCAATGGTCCCATCATTTTATTATTCAATTTAAATAAAAACATTTCCACAAAATTAAAATGCATTAAAAATATCCGAAATACTATTACAAATTACAAAAAAATTAAAAATTACATAATTAAAATCCTAAAAATTAAAAAGTATATAATTAAAATCTTAAAAATTAAAAATTACATAATTAAATTCATAAAATTAAAAAAACCCACTACTCGTGACCGAATTTTGCCCAAATGTGTTTGATTAGGTCTTCTTGTAGCTCAATGTGAGCTCGGGTATCGCGCATTGTGATCCTTGTTTCGATCCTCTCGCCCACCGTCGTATGCACACATCGGCGTGGGGGAGACCCTGGGTTGAGCTTCCGGCTTCATCCTCATCGTAAAAGCTAGCCGTCATAGACTTCATAGGCGGCACGATATTGTTCATAGTATTCTTGTTCTTCGCGCTCCGCTTTTGCAATAAGATGGGTGAAATTCATTTGAGAGGGTTTGAGTGAGAGAGGAAGATGTAGATAAGTTGTATGAAAAAATATGAATGAGAGATGAATGAGAGAGGATTTGATGTGAATAATGGATGATGAATGTGTGTATTTATAGATGATATTGGGAATAAAAAAATCAAAAAAATACCAGAAAGACGGTAAAAAAACGGCCATATTTTTGGGAATCTGAATATATATTTTTTATTTTTTGGTATTATTTTCGATTAAAAAAATGAATTTCCAACGGAAATGTCGTTGGCCAATCAGGAGCCGCCACGTCAGCTGCTCGCTGGCACGGACGTGCTCTTAGCTAAGAGCAGCGACGCGCCAGCGGCAAGAGCGCAGCGGCGAGCAGGCGGTGCCGCGCCACTGGCACGGACGGACGACCGACCTGCTGCTCACCGCTGCGAATGCTCTAAGTGATAAAGTGATTTATTATATGTAAATCGATTCTATTGAATTTTAATGTATAATGCATAGTATTAAAATCTATTCTGTTGAATTTTAATGTATAATGCATTGTATAAAAATCGATTCTATTGAATTTTAATGTATAATGCATAGTATAAAATTCGATTCTATTGAATATTTTACAATTAGATTATTACCACTATGATATCATACTCATCCAACTTAATACTAAAACATAAGAGTAAAATAATAAATTTATTAAATTAATAATATGCACATTAGAATCCATAGTAACAATACAAAGAAATATATATTTGATATAATAAATAAATCTACAAATAAAAATTATACAATCATGATCATTAAATATAATAAAAATATATATAGAAAATATAACTTTTTTATTAAATTCAAAATATTTTATAAATATAGTACATCTATTATAACTATAATTTATTATCACCAAAATGAGTTTATTATATTTATTATAATTATAAATCTTTTTCACTATAATTGAAATCAATCAAAACTTCTTTACACGTAGAATAAGTTAATTAGTCGCGAGCTCGTGGCAATGCAGCAAAGATTGTGGATGTGTGTCCATGCAAATCATGCAAAGTATCATTCTTGCAGCCGCAAGTTATCATTCTTGCTGCCGCAAGTTATCATTCTTACACTGGCGGACTATCATTCTTGCGCAAGGAAACTATCATTCTTGCGCAAGGAAACTATCATTCTTGAGCAACTCATTCACGTCAAGCTGCTGATTTGATTAAGTGATGGAGCCGTTGGAGCTCGAGGAAGAGATCAAGAAAGGAGCTCGGTTTGGTGAGCTGAAACTAGCCGTTGGGAATCAGCGGTTATAACTGTTTTGTGTGAAATCAGTTGATGGGTTATTTCTTGTTCTTCGCATATATAGCTCGATAGTTTCCAGTTGAAAAGATAGAAGAAAGAATACACAATACACATACACAATTAGGAGATTATTGCTCTAGCTTGCGATTAGTTTGGAGTGATTGAATTGTGAGTGTGAGTTCATTGTATTTGAGAGTTGTTCATCAATAAGATTCCGGTCATCTTCTCCGTGGACGTAGGTGGTTTATCACCGAACCACGTTACATCGTTGTGTGCTTTATTCTTTCGTTCGTGCGCGTGTGAGATCGGCGGTATCACGACCCAACAAGTGGCGCCGTCTGTGGGAAGATCCCAGAGGTTTTCTTGTTGATTGTTTTCTGGGTGAGTTAGGGTCCAGAAGCTCTGGTGTCTAAGCCGATCTTGACGATTGTCCACCGTCTGTTCGAAGAAATGTCCACGGCCAAGTTTGAGGTGGAGAAGTTCACCGGCAGAAACGACTTTGGGCTGTGGAGGTTGAAGATGAAGGCTATCTTGATGCAGCAAGGCCTATGGGATATCTTGAAGGATGGCACCGAGGCTAAAGAAAAGCCTGAGGCCGATGAGAAAGAAAAAGGAAGGCTTCAAGATATGCAATATAAGGCTTACAGCACCCTGATCTTGAACTTGACAGATAGGGTGCTGAGGGAAGTTTCCAAAGAGGAGACGGCTGCGGGCGTTTGGACAAAACTTGAGTCATTGTATATGACCAAGTCTCTTGCAAATCGTTTGCATTTGAAGCAGAAACTTCTTGCTTTCAAGTTTTCAGATGGAAAGAGCATTTCTGAACAGCTTGAGGAGTTTGGGAAATGCATAGATGATCTTGAAAACATTGATGAGGTGATTAAGGATGAAGATAAGGCTTTAATGTTGCTCAATTCCCTGCCCAAGAGTTATGAGCACTTCAAGGATGCCGTGCTTCTTGGTAGAGAGGCCAAGGTTACATATGAAGAGATACATTCTGCATTGAAGCTGAAGGAATCGCAGAAGGCTGATGCTAAACAACCTGATCCAGTGGCTGAGAGCCTGCATGTGAAGAACAATCAGAATAAGAAGGGTTCCAAGAAGAAGTTCCAGAAGAAGGAAGAAGGTGGTGGGTGGAAGGAGAAAATGAGCTGTCACTACTGTAAAAAACCCGGCCATTTAAAGAAACATTGTTTTGCTTGGAAGAAAAAACAAGAGCAAGAAAGGGCTGGGAATGCAGAGACCGCTGATCTGGCTCAGGATGTTGAAGATAATGAGGCTTTGAATATCCACTCAGGGGCCAAGATTGAAGAATGCTGGATCATGGATTCAGGTTGCTCCTTTCACATTTGTTCCCACAAGTCTTGGTTCCAAGAATTATCAGATTGGGAAGGATCAGTGATACTAGGGAATGATCAAATGTGTAATGTCAAGGGCATTGGGAATATCAGACTGAGAATGAAGGATGGGAGTGTGAAAACTCTCATAGAGGTCAGATTTATACCTCAAATTAAGAGAAATTTGATATCTCTTGGAATGTTGGAATCAAAGGGGTGCAGGTTTGATTCTGGTAATGGGGTTCTTAGAGTAACTAAAGGCTCCAGAATTGTGATGGAAGCTCAAAGAAAGAACAGCCTATATTACTTGGTTGGTGAGACAGTGGTGGATTCTGTCAATACTGCTCAGTCAGAGAACTTGAATCTTTGGCATGCCAGGTTGGGGCATGTGGGTGAGAAGGGCATCAGAGAACTTGCTAAGCATGGGGTTATGAAGCTGGGTGCAACAGAGAAGTTGAGCAAATGTGAGTCCTGTATGCTTGGGAAGGCCAAAAGGTTGCCATTCACTGGAGGAAAGCACACATCTACAAGACCTTTTGTGTATGCCCACAGTGACCTATGGGGGCCATCTCCAACAGAATCCATAGGTGGAGGTAAGTATTTTATCTCCATCATAGATGATTACTCTAGGAAAGTGTGGATTTATATTCTGAAAGAAAAGTCTCAAGCATTTGAAAGATTCAAAGAATGGCATACAAGATATGAGAATGAAAGAGGATCTGTCTTGAAGTATCTGCGGACTGACAATGGGATGGAATTTCTATCTGCTGAGTTTGATGATTTCTGTAAAATGAAGGGAATAAGAAGGCGTAGGACAGTGCCTAGGACCCCTCAGCAAAATGGATTGGCAGAGAGAATGAATAGGACATTGCTAGAAAGAGTGAGATGCATGTTGTTCTACTCTGGGATGCCAAAGAAATTCTGGGCAGAAGCTATGTCTACTGCAGCTAATCTGATTAACAAATGCCCCTCCTCAGCAATATCAAATGAAACTCCAGATCAGAGATGGTATGGAAGCCTTGGTGATTACTCCACTCTGAGGGTGTTTGGATGTGGTGCCTATGCACATGTCAAGCAAGATAAACTGGAACCGAGGGCAAGAAAATGTGTAATGCTGGGGTACCAAGATGGAGTGAAGGGGTACAGATTATGGAACTTCGATAGAGCAGGCCAAAATATCATTGTGAGCAGAGATGTGACATTTAATGAAGAAGAGATGCCATTCAAGAAGAAGAAAGAAGTATCTGATGGTGAGAGCAGCAGCTCAGGAGTGCAGAATTTCGAGTTTGGCAAAGAATACCACAGATCAGATGGTGATGAAGATTCTGAGATCACAGAGAACCAGGAAGAAGGTGGAGCATCTAACCATCAACCAGCTCAGGACACTAATAGCCAACAATCATCAGAACAGCAAACTGATGCAAGTCAAAGAGTTAGAAGAAATCCCAGAAGAAATGCAGGATTGCCTAGCAGATTTTCAGATTATGATATGAGTTTCTTTGCTCTTTGTGTGGCTGAGGTGCTCATGTTTTCAGAACCCTCAACCTATGAGGAAGCCATAAGTTGCAAAGAAAGTCAGAAATGGGTCAGAGCCATGGAAGAAGAAATAGAATCCTTGCTGAGAAATGGGACTTGGATTTTGGTAACTGATCCAGGGACTCAGAAGCTGATAAGTTGCAAATGGCTATTTAAGAAGAAGGTAGAGGTGGGGGAAGTTGAAAGCATACGGTTTAAGGCAAGGCTGGTTGCTAGAGGGTTCACACAAGTGGAGGGTATTGACTACACTGAGGTGTTCTCTCCAGTGGTGAAACACACATCTATTCGGATCTTGTTGGCCTTGACAGCTCATTTTGATTGGGAGCTGCATCAACTTGATGTGAAGACAGCTTTTTTACATGGAGATTTGGAAGAAACAATCTACATGGTGCAGCCTAAAGGCTTTGAGAAGCCTGGAGAGGAAAAGAAAGTGTGCTTGCTGAAAAAGAGCTTATATGGCCTCAAGCAAAGTAGTAGGCAGTGGAATAAGAAATTCCATGAGCAAATGGAGTTGATGAATTTTGAAAGGTCAAGCTTTGATAGTTGTGTGTACATCAAGAAGAAGGGAGATCTGATAATTGCCTACCTGTTGCTGTATGTAGATGATATTCTACTGGCAGGTTCAAACAAGAATGAGCTGCAAACTGTGAAAGAGGAGCTGAGGCAGAAGTTTGAGATGAAGGATCTTGGAGAAGCCAAGAGGATCCTGGGTATGGATATTGTCAGAAACAGAAGGAAGAAGGAATTGAAGTTGTTCCAGGCTGACTACATCAGAAAGGTGGTGGAGAAGTATCAAGTGAAAGATGCAAAGCCTGTTTCCACTCCACTGGCAGGTCATTTCAGACTTAGCAAAGAACAAATGCCAAGAACAGAGGATGCTAGGAGAGAAATGAGCCTGATACCCTATGCGAATATAGTGGGCAGTGTGATGTATTTGATGATATGCACAAGACCGGATGTAGCTCATGCTATAAGTGTGGCTAGTAGGTACATGGCTGATCCGGGTAGAGAGCACTGGGCTGCTCTGAAATGGATTCTGAAGTACCTAAAAGGATCTGCAATGATTGGTTTGAAGTTTGGCAGTGAAGCTTGGTCTGAAAAGGATGAAGTTCTTGAGGGATTTTGTGATTCGGATTATGCAGCCAACTTGGACAACAGAAAATCCCAAAGTGGCTACATATTCACCTTATTTGGAACAGCAGTCAGCTGGAAATCGAATCTACAGTCTGTGGTTGCGTTATCCACAACCGAGGCTGAGTATATTGCATTAACAGAGGCTGCAAAGGAGGGAAAATGGCTGCAAGGGATCATGCAAGATCTGAGAATGGAGTTGGGAGCAGTAAAGATTAACTGTGACAGTAACTCAGCAATATGTTTAGCCAAGCACCAAATGTTCCATGAGAGATCGAAGCATATAGATGTGAGGAGACACTTCATCAGAGATGAGATTCAAAGTGGAAAGATCAATGTGGTGAAAGTTCCTACCGAAGAAAATGCATCAGATATGTTGACAAAATCTCTGCCAACTTCGAAATTCAAACATTGTTTGAAGTTGGTTGAAATTGTGGAGTGTTGAGATTTGTAACAAGGATTGAGAAGGGAATCTAGATATTGATGGAGCTTTGCAAGGACAAGGTGGAGATTTGTGGATGTGTGTCCATGCAAATCATGCAAAGTATCATTCTTGCATAAGCAAAGTATCATTCTTGCAGCCGCAAGTTATCATTCTTGCTGCCGCAAGTTATCATTCTTACACTGGCGGACTATCATTCTTGCGCAAGGAAACTATCATTCTTGCGCAAGGAAACTATCATTCTTGAGCAACTCATTCACGTCAAGCTGCTGATTTGATTAAGTGATGGAGCCGTTGGAGCTCGAGGAAGAGATCAAGAAAGGAGCTCGGTTTGGTGAGCTGAAACTAGCCGTTGGGAATCAGCGGTTATAACTGTTTTGTGTGAAATCAGTTGATGGGTTATTTCTTGTTCTTCGCATATATAGCTCGATAGTTTCCAGTTGAAAAGATAGAAGAAAGAATACACAATACACATACACAATTAGGAGATTATTGCTCTAGCTTGCGATTAGTTTGGAGTGATTGAATTGTGAGTGTGAGTTCATTGTATTTGAGAGTTGTTCATCAATAAGATTCCGGTCATCTTCTCCGTGGACGTAGGTGGTTTATCACCGAACCACGTTACATCGTTGTGTGCT